>NC_080378.1:93001584-93365027 GCF_014773155.1 Arachis stenosperma
TAATCCTGCAAGTATCTGAAGGCATATAATGACACTGCATGGCAGCAATGTTTGCTAGGTTCATCTGATATGTATCTAATATCCCTAGTGAGGGGATTCCAGATAATGATCCTTGAGTTAAGGCCACCCTGAGATAACCTTATGCAACTACCAATGAATAGTAGCCAAAGTGATTAATCTACATTGGTACACTGAAATGAAATTGGCGACCAGTCTAAACACTAGCTCTCACAAACTACTGTGAGTTCTCATCCGTAGGTGGATACCCGATGCCAATAATAACACTCTTATTGTTGTCCTTATTTCTTTAAAATTTTGCTTCACAAACAAAGGTGTTTATAACAGGTAACTCCAAAGTCAGTTCAAAGACCTGCATCTGCCAATAGTCTTAGGATTGACTTGGCAAATATCTTTCACAATAGTTCATCACCAAGATGTGGGAGGTCAAACTTCTTAGGAGATACATCACTCATTCTAAAAAAAACTCAGCTAGTTTCTTTGCTAGATTCTTTGTAGTATCAAAATTGGGATTTTGGTTTGTGTTCTCCATCTTCTATGTGATATCCTATTTATATGCATGAGTTTAGAGGTTTAGTCTGGAAGAACTTGCGTTTTATGTTGAAACCTTGATGAAGGTAATGGGATTATTAATCATGACCTAGTCTATAGTAAAAAATCAAGAGTGCTTTATTCTTTCCACAGGAGTTATAATTTGTTTGTTTACACGATTTAGTATAAGTTATGTGTTGTCAACTTTATCATAGTGGATGATCAAAATTATTTATAACTTCTGAAGATCATTTGTTTCTGATTATATGAAAAACTTATTTGTCTATACATCCTGCATTTTAAATTTTATAATAAATAAAATAATTTGGCAACATGAATATATGTTACTGTACGATAGCTTGATATGAATTTTCAGTGTACACTATGCATTGTGATGTTATATAGTATGTATCTAAAGGCTTTCTATTAATCTTTTATGGATATCCATTAGAAAGAATGGTTATACTAATATAAATATAAGAGACATTAATGTATAATTTATAATATGCAACAATCATATATGACAGCTGGTGGAATCAGAATTAAGCAACTATTTTTAATGCCTTTACATACTCTCCTATTATAGAATCTTTGAACTACTCTTAATGGCAAATCATTATTTTTTTAAGCCATCATTTATATGCTTATACACCTTTTGAAACTCTTTTCAATTAGTGGTGTTAAGTATATCCTCTTATTTTATTTTTCTCTGGATGACCTTTCTTTATTAGACCTCCTACAAAATTTATATTTTAATCTTGATAGAAACTTACATCCTTTTTAATGTGTTATTTCCTAGCAACAATAAACTAAATAACGACAGCCCATAGGTGAGGAAAAGACAAAGATACCATTTTTTTGTAAGATATTTGCTCTGTCTTCCTAAGTTTTATATGATTTTCTGATGTATTACTAAATTGACTATTTTCTGACAATCAAAGGTAATCTGTTGGCTATAACCCGGCTCAAGTAAAACTATAAATCAAAATCTGCTTCCTGCTTAAAACTAAATAAACACGTGCTACATTAGGAGTACTTGGAGTAAGTGTTTTGCTCTGCCAGCAGGCACATCACAAAAGAGTAGTTACCACATAAATAGGCTAACATCCTCAATAACTCTACAATATTAGGCCTACTGAGTAACCGTCTACAACACAATAATTCTATAAATACAAAAGTTCAACTACGCAAAGAAGTACATTATTCATTCTGAACAACTTCATATTCATCTTCTATTCTTACTAACTTGAGCGTTAGAGTGCCTTTGCAGGTGCCTTTCCGCCGCCCTCATTGGAAGAACCGACATATAATTTATCTACTCTAAGGAGAAGCGAGTTCAAGTACTAAGTAAAACAAGCTATATCTTGGAGCCAGCTACCACACAGGAACA
Organism: Arachis stenosperma; assembly: GCF_014773155.1. NCBI lineage: Eukaryota > Viridiplantae > Streptophyta > Magnoliopsida > Fabales > Fabaceae > Arachis > Arachis stenosperma. Next base: position 93,003,524 of record NC_080378.1, read on the forward strand.
TTTGGCGCCCACCGTAGGGCCAAATTTTTTTAACTCAACTATCACTTTTTCTGTCCGATTACCTACCATCTTTTGCAAGTTTTAATTGATCGTAGAAGAACAAAATAATCAATCTCCTCATATCCCCTACTATAGCTGAACTATTGGTAATCAAGGAATCACTGAAAGCGGAAAATCGAAGGTTAACCGACCTCCTGAACCAAAACAAACAACGTGATAAGAAGGATAAAAAAGGTCCTAACAACGGCAACAACGGTGATGACCATATCTCGGAAATAACAACCATGGTAGTAGTCCCTCTAAACCATCAACAAAGGAAACAAATTCTGCCAAATGCTTTGGTAAGAGTGTCTAATGGTATACAATTTTAGCTAAATATAAAATATTTTCGTTTTCCATGTTTTCATTAGAAATTCTGAATTAGCACAATGATGCAAGCATATTTGATAAAATAAAATGATTATATTATTCCTGATATATAACCAAGAATCGAATCACATATGAATCTAAGCCAACTTGTAATGAATTTCTATAATTACTCTTTTTTTTTTTACATTTTTGTTTACATTATTATTGCTATAATTACTATTTTGCCTTGATTACTCAGTGATAATCCATGTTTTTTTATTCAAGTTTTTCTTCAATTATTTTGCCCCCGAAATAAGGGGATTCAGTTTTAACTTTAGCCGACGAGTTCAAAACATGTGTTTACAATAGAAAAAGAAAAATTTTAAATTAACTTGGAAGACAACTGTAAGGCGAATAATCTCAATATATCAAACTGATAAGTTTTATACCATGAAAAAATAACGTATACGCATAACCTAACCTGCTTATATAATTTCTTTACTTTAATTTTCAATACAACATGACCTCTTATAAAGTAAACACCAACTACTTTAATTTTACGTATCGTACCATTTCATATAGCAATATGCTATATCTCATTTTTGATTGATTTTCCTTAAGCATATCTAATACTATTGTTTTTACTATACATTTCTGCACCTAGTTTTATTTACAGGACAACATAATCACAACGAGCAAAAGAAAACAAGGCAGTGCTATAGACCATCTCACCAAAATAACCCCACAGCAACACCGCCATACTGACTATAACATGGACAACTTACACCTAGCATAAGCCCACTTTTCAAATCAACATATAAGACTAGCCTAAAAGTGCATTACAGATAAACTCATAAGTTGAAACACGGTGATGTTCTACTCTTCCATTAATAATTTTTAATCCTCTACTTCCTATCTTATCTATTAAATTTCATTCATTATTATTCATTGATCTATAAGTATCTTATGCATAATCGATCAAAATAAATTGCTTTGCCACGAATCTTCAAAATCACATACATTCGACTCATCGAATCTCCAATTGGGATATACTCCTTTATAAAGTGCTCAGATTACCAAGTCATTTACCATCAATTTTTTCCATACCAATACAAACTTACATTTCAAACGGTTAGATCCCAAAAGAAAAATACAAATCAATCAATATCAAGTCAAACTACATAGGGGATATATTAATCCAATATTCAAATCCAATTTTCCTTATTGAATTATAATTTGACTTTTAAGTAATTACGACAATTACTCCTTTATTTTCTGATAAACAATTTCAGATACTATCTACAAATAAATATTCCAATAATCTAAACAAATACTTACAATCGACTACTGATCTTGTACTCAATTAGTACCAATTTGTAGACCATGAAAAGTGGCTCAATCAACTAATTAAAACCAAGTTATACTTTGGTTTTCAAACTACTAAGCCATCTATCATTTCAAACAAACCTATATCTATAAATCGGCATCGTTTCAAATAACCCGACATCTATAAGTCGAGGTTCAGATGATAACCGACCTATTAGCTCAGCAACAGAATACAATGAAAGAAAAATTACCGAAATTTAATTACTAAGTCATTTCTACCTTGGTAAAATCATGTATATGCATAATCTAGTTTGCTTATATAAATTTTTTTATGTCAAATTTTAATACATCATAACTTCTTATGCGGTATTTATTGCTCTATATACTCGAATTGCTTTATATTATTTATGTATCTTATCATTTCATAGATCAAAATCAATTAATTAACCAATCCAAAAAATGACTTTATTCCAATCCAAAAACAAATTCAATTAGCAATTATTTCAACTTGCAATTATCGTTACTTGATATATGGGTGATTGGCTCATTCCATTTATTTTTCTATTTTACAATAATTTATACATGTTTACTTTCAACACATTTTATTTTTGTTACAACATATTTATTATTTACTCAATATTCAATAATTAATTGCTTTGAGCAAAATATTTGTCAATAAATTGTTGTGGGTCGGAAAATTTCTCAAGACAATTGATTATTATATCCTCGGATCATACAATCGATTCCGTTAACGAATACATATTTTTGAACTTTTCAGTTCACGTCAATCAAATACTATATGCATGCCATAAAAAATTGTTCTCGAAAAAGTATCCCCACACAATTATATTGATCGAACAACTCTTACCATTCAATTGGTTTTTGAATAAATGTCGACTAACTGGCTAAATTTGGGGGCTACCACTCATTGCATAGCCGATTTATAGATAGACATGACTATCTCACTTTCTAATTTTTTTATCCATCTTTATTTATTTGTTTATTTATTTCATCTATTCGATCATTCACAATCATTCAATATAACTTTTTTGCTACCAATTTTTTCCTTTTTTCTTTCTTTTCAATCTAACAAGTTGAGTTTGGTGGCTGCTATAATCATAATTTCGATTTATAGGTCGGAAGATCAACCTATTTAATTGAAAACTTTCACAGGGGGTTATGATCTGTTAGCTATAAGGCGGGTCAGGTAAAACTATAAATCAGAATCTGCTTCCCGCTTAAAACTAAATAATCACGTGCTACATCAGGAATATGTGAAATACGTATTTTGATCTCCTAATGGGCACATCACTAAAGAGTAGTTACCACATAAATAGACTAACATCATCAACAACTCCACAATATTAGTTCCACTGAATAACCATCTGCAATACAATAATTCTATAAATACAAAATTTCAACTAGGCAAAGAGATACAGTATTCATTTTGAACAACTTCATATTCATCTTCTACTCTTACAAATTTGAGCGTCGGGGTGCCTTTGCAGGTGCCTATCATGCCGTTCTTGGAAGAGCCGACATATAATTTATCTACTCCAAGGAGAAGCGAGTTCAAGCACTAAGTAGAACAAACTATATGTTGGAGCCAGCTACCACATAGGAACAAAAGGGTTATAGAATATCGGTAGCACATAGCCCAATAATTTTAAAAAAGTAAATTTTTTTCATCAGTAGCTCATTTTAAATATACGTCGTTCATGTTTCATCAAAATCAATTGTATAAATTACGTAATATCCTCAGACAAATATCCTTATTTGTATTTAAATTGGTTTGGAACCCAATTTCTCTCTTTTGAAACTCTCAATATTTTGGATGGTGAATGAACGATGTATTCTGGATATAGTTTTGTTGTTGCCAACTTTATATTTAAAAAATGCAGGCAATAAGGGATCACATAACAATATGGCAGGATCTGTTGAGTTAGAATCATGTAATAGTAGTATGTTACTTCATTATTTTAAAATGTTAAAAATTTCTTATTACCCATCACTCTCTTGAAAATATACCTTAAAATTCATAATAGAATAATTTTTAACCCATTCATTTGATTCATCTAAAATTTGCACCAACTTTGATATAAAAAATTAATTTTTGTCAAATAAAAATATTACAAATTACTAAAAGACTCCATCACTCTACTGAAATTATGTTTTGTCCATAATTTAGATAAAAAATAAATTTTATTGACGCAAAAATAATAAATTTATAATCAATTTTCTTCACCTGATTAAAATAATATCTTGAACTAAAATAAATTAAAATTTTTTTGTTAATTTATAAAAAATTAAATTTCTAAATCACACCCATCACTATTCTAAAAATGTAATTTAATATTTTACACCAAAATGAGTATGACAAATACTTTTTGTTTAATAAAAAATATTATAAATTTTTTGAACATATCATTCACTAAGAAAATTTTATATTTTTTAATATTCATATAATTAATTATTTTTAAATAAAAGAATAAATAAAATTTTTTATGTATATCCTTCACTCAATTAAGACTTTGTTTTGCACCAAAATTAATTAAAAAGTATTTTTATCTAAAAAATGCTATAAATTTCTAAAAAGTATCCATCATTCTACGAAAATTTCATATTATACTCAAACAAATATCTTTTTTTGTATTTAAATTAGGTCGAAACCCAATTTGTCTTTTTTGAATAAATATTGCGTGGCTTTACATTTGGTTTAGATATACTTCTTCATACTCTACTTAATAAAGTCCCTTTTACTATTTTATCTTCTTTGTTCGTTTCATATTGTTCTCGATATAGATTTTTTATTTGTTACCAACTCACTATATATTTAAAAGTGTAGGAAATAAAGGATCATATAAGAATCTGGGGGATCTGTTGGGTTAAAACCAACTAATAGTGGTATGTTATTTCATTATTTTAAAATTTTAAAAAGTTCTTACTACATATATCACTATCTCGAAATTATATTTTAAAATTCATCAAAAAAGTAAATTTTAAATAAAATAAAAATAAAATATTTCTAATATATTTATCTGACTCATTTAAAATAATATTTTGTACAAAACTTGATATAAAAATATCTTCTGTCAAAGAAAAACATTATATATTTTTAAAAGACACCCATCACTATACTAAAATTATATTTTGTTGAAAATTCAGAAAAAATAAATTTTATTAACGCAAAAATAAAAAATTTATGGCCTATTTACTTAACCCGATTTAAAAACCTGTTCTTCTCACCAAGATAATTTAATAATTTTGTTTAATGAAAAATGTTATAAATTTTGTGAACATGCTCACTCACATGAAATTATATATTTTTTCAAAATTCATATAATTCATAATTTTTAATTAAATAAAAAAATAAAAAGTTCTCATGCATATCTTTTCTTAGTTAAGATTTTATTTTTGTTCCAAAATTGATTAAGAAATAATTTTATAAAAGAAATATTACAATTTTTTAAAAGTCACACATCATTCTACTAAAGTTATAATATACTCTGACAAAAATAGTCTTTTATAATTAAATTGATTCCAAACCCAATATCTCCACTTTAGGTAAATATTACTTTACTTTAAATTTGGGTTAGATATACCTATTCATATTCTGTTGAATAAAGTTTTTTTTTTCCTTTTTTTTTGTTTCAAATTATTTTTCAACATTAAAATTATAACAAATTCATGGATTGTGTTTTTCAAACTTTTAAGGTTTAATGGCAGAGATCTCTTAACAAAATTTTTTTTGTTCTGCAGTGATTAATAAATTTTAATAATCTTTTGTCCTTCATTCTTGATGTAACTATGTTGTATTACACTTAATAAATCTGTATTATCTAGTGATAATGAGTATGATTTGAAAATATTTATTATCTGGACATATTGAAAACTCTTTTTTAGATTCTTTAGTGCTGCGAGATTAACAAACTTTAAAATGACCATAATATGGTTTTAAATAATTATCATTACGAACCCGAAAAGTGTTTGATCTCATATTTCTATGACTTTTAACTTATAGCTTATAATCCACTAGGTTCAGTTTGGTCTTGTGTTTAAATTATATAGACTAGCAAAATAGTTGGTTACCTACAAATTTTATTACATAAATTTGTTAAACCCTATATGACATCAATCATGAAAGTATACTACACAAAGTCATTTTGTTTTAGCAAATAATTTATCACTTATTTTTTTATTAATACTCTTTCATGTTTACCCCGTTTAGGATGAATCATGTTTTAATAAAGTATTTTTTGAAAACTAAATATTGCAAAAGGAAATTAATGTTTGTCGAGTCAGAAAATTGTTTTGCTTGAATCATGACTATCTTGTATTTTAATCATCTACATGATACTGATAAAGTAAGTACATTTGTTAACCTTATTGGAAAAGATTGCTTTGTCTAGAGCCCAAAAACTCTGTTCAAAGATAAACCATTGTATATTAACCTATTCTATGCTAGTGTAGTGATTTTTTTCACAGTGTATCTGGCTTTATGGGCTATACTGTAAATTGAAACATCTCTACTTATAAGAATACACATTAACAATACCAATGCTACTGATGACTTCTTTCTAGAAATTTCACCAATTTGATATGAACTTTAATGTTGCATTTTTATTTCTAAGTCGATATTAGTCCATGCATAGAGCTATGGTCATCATGCACTTTATTAGCTCCAGGTCACATTTTTGCCAGATTACTTGCAATAATAAAATGTCAAAATTTGACAAAAAATTCAATAATGTGAATCTAAAAAAAGTCTTTTATAAATTTGACAATAGCTATTTGAATATATCCTGCTGTTTTTATATGTGGAATGTATTAATCCTCTTGCATAATTTTTGATATGTTAGTTGTTGTGTTTCTTCCAATGTAAAAGTAATATTTTATGTAGTTGTTTCTCACCATTAAGTGGGATGGTATTATCTGTGTTAAATCAATCCAGTTTTTTTTATAATCATTTTAAAACACCAACTTATTTTAAAATGCATTGTCTATATTATTACAACCACCAACTAACTTGATATTATGATATTTGCTCATTTAATGGTAAGGAACTTGAAAAAAAATTGCCTCTTGCATTATGTACGCCTTTGTTATGAATGTCAGTGTTTGCACAATGTGTTGACTTGAGTGGCTAAACAGTTAATGATTTACACACTATTAGCTAGGGTTTGTGGTTTGGTTACGTTTGAACTGTATAGATGCACTATGCCCTTAGTAAATGTATAAAATCAATTAGTACTAACCACTTGAATTCTCTTCCATATCATTTGATATTTCTTGGATATCAAATGCATTTAAAATTAAATTTGCCATAATACCAAATACTACTAACATTCATCATGTATGATTAATTCCTAAAATTTATACGGAGTAAAAGATTTATTTAATAGATATGGGCTTATAATTACTTTCACACAACCATAGTAATTGGAACATTGTGAAATTATATTTTGTAGATACAATTACTGTTCCATATTCTATATTAGTTGTTCAAATCAAACTTTGAGACGATTCCAGACTAATCCATTTTGTATTGCACTGTTCTGCAATTACTCGGGTAAATATTATGCACTACTTCCTAAGATTTATCATGTATTCTTAAAGCATATAATTTATAAGGAGTAAAAGATTTACCTGATAGGTCTATCAAATTTGCTACATATAAAAAGTTAACTTAATGACAATGATCATATTAGTTTTGAGGTTCATAAGTAGAAACTATCCTTTTATATATTGTCTCAGCCAACTACCGTCATTACATAATATCCTAAACTTAATTATAACATATCAAATTTCAAATAACAACTAATCTTGATTGAGTCCCCACCCAATTCAGTCATATCCATTGTTAGGATCGTCATTCTGAAATTTCTGCCTCTTGCCCACCTTTCTGCTAAATTTATTGGTAGAGAATTGTCCTTCCTTATCAACGTCTTTCAATATCAGGAGGGAGACTTTAAACACCCGGGAGTTCTTTTAGATGGAGTTTTGGATTTGATACTATCAACATACTCTTCCACCAAATCCTGTATTAACATATGTGTCAATAATAATCGTGCTTTAACATAACTTCTTAATGCAAACGTGATAACTCTAAAATAATAAACTCTTAACATAGATAGCTGAGGATTAGTATCAGTGTTAAGGTTGTATCAATTGAGTTACTATACCCAGTTTCCTGGAAACACATCCACCGCGGTTCTACTTAGTAGTTATAGATCACAGTTCATATCTATCCATGCAACAAAAACTATGAGTTTCGGTAAATTAGAAAACATACAGTAATATTCGAACTCAAAATGCTTTGGACCCCCTTGGATTGTACTCTTTCAATCAAGTTGTCGTCTCACAAATTTTTATCACAGTATATACTTGGTCATACTGTTTTATATTGGCAGCTTTGACATTAATCTTGAATAGTAGTTTTCTATCCATCATAGCATCAACGGTTGCTAGATACTCATCCCCTTCAGACTTCTACGATAATTATCCTACGTTACTTGTAAACCTTGATAGAAAATCTGTATAAATATTTCATCACTGCACCCAAATGAATACCTAGCACTTCAAGTACTCTGTCTAATCTACTGAAATTTTAACACTAACACCGATATTAAAATCTTTTAAATGTTTCCTTCATTTTTTTTACCAAGTATTAGTTTTAAATCCATCATATCATCAAGAGCTGCTGGATACGCATCATATCACTGTGCCTAAATGAATACATAGTACTTCAAGTACCACATTATAATATATTGCTATATTAACACTCTAACACCAATATTAAAAGCTTTTTTAGTAACCAATTTTACTTAAATTCAACTACATGTTGTTGTTTACATAGTGTATATATAGTTCAACAACAGGAACATCATTCATACCTCCATGGGGAGTAAGACATCCTCTATAGATTTCACCACAAAATCTCTTCTTTTCAGTTTGTCTGTAGCAAACCAGGCGATATGGGATGTAACCTGACTTATTCTAACTGAAGTTAGTGGTGCACCACCTAACAATCTGAAAGACATTTCAAAATTCATTACTGTATTGTTACTCAATGAAATGCATATTAATTATTACACATAAAAAGATATTGGAGATACTCCAATAAATCACATGGTTACCAACCTTTTCGGAACCCCACAACATCTACTAGCTGGTCACCTATATGTAGTTTGGAAACATCGAAGTGACTTTGACCAGATGTCTTTTCTGTTATAAATTGTTAATCTCCTGTTAAGTTAGCTCTTAATGTTGTTATTGATGGTATTTTTATTTGTTTACGAAAAATGAAACCTTGCACATTAATAAACACATACCATTTTACCTTTGCTCTGAAATACTGTAGCACAACAATAAGTGGTTCTACCATTCCTTCCTCAAAATGTGGTAGTATTTGGTCCACCATGCCACCAAACAGTAGACAGTTAATCCTATTGTTCCTGACTTATATTATAAAGGATATTTTCAGTTGTTCGTATCTATTAGTTAGGATCAAGATTAAAAAATGACTACTGATTAGTGAACGTACTCAAGATCTTGTAACTGTTGGGAAAAACTCAACAAAGGTTCAAAACAAGAACCTCTCTAATAGTGGAAGCATCAAAAATAGTTTTTCCATAACCTGTGTGATTAAATAGACAATACCAAAGATACTCCAAGCAGCAAATATAATGGCAGAAATTAAATAATCAGACACCAAAATTTTAACGTGGGAAAACCCCTCCAAAAAGAGGCCAAAAAACCCACGGGACCTAGTCCAGTAAAATCTTCCACTATCAGAATAATGGGTACACAAACAGTCTTCCTAGTGGCACTAGGGCATCTCAACAATCAACAAAATACATATTCAAAACTAATGGAATCAATATAAACCCTCCATAAAGTGGGTATCTCAAATCAGGCAAAAGAGAAGGCAATACAACTAGCAAGTTATATCCTAATGTTCATATCTACACCAGGAATAACATACTAAAATTTCATAAGAAATGGAGCAAGTTTACCAGTTTAATCGAATAAAAAATGGCTTGCCCTTTTCCCTCAATTTCTTCTTCTCCTTTGATGCCGAAACTCTCCTCTCTCTCCCTCACGGTTTCTTTTTGTTTCTGTTTCAAAAAAGAGAGAGCTTTGCTCTCATTCTCCCTCCCTCGTGGATTAAAAGCCACTTTATTTCTTTATTTATTTTTTTTATTTTAAAGGTTGTGTGGACCCCACTTGAGATTAGGAACCCACCAACAAATCTTTCCCTCACCAACTCAAGTGGGGATAAACTGCTCCACCAAGCTCGTTTTCTCTTTGCAAGAATCAAACTTCACTGCAGGTAAACTCTTAGTCATCATATCTGAACCATTATCATCAGTATGGATCTTCTCAAGTGCATATGACTTCATCTCAAGTGCTTGACGTATCCAATGATACCTCACCTCTATTTGCTTTGATCTGGAATGAAACGTTGAATTCTTGTTAAGTTGGATAACACTCTGACTATCACAAAATAATACAAACTTCTCTTGATTGATGCCTAACTCTTGTAGGAATTTTTTCATCCACAAGAGTTCCTTAGAAGCTTCAACAATAGCGATGTATTCAGCCTCTGTAGTAGACAAAGCAACACATTTCTGAAGTCGAGATTGCCACGATGATGAGCGGATAATTTGTACGCTTTTTGGCATTGTTTTTAGTATGTTTTTAGTATCTTTTAGTTAGTTTTTAGTATATTTTTATTAGTTTTTAATTAAAAATCACTTTTCTGGACTTTACTATGAGTTTGTGTATTTTTCTGTGATTTCAGGTATTTTCTGACTGAAATTGAGTGTCCTGAGCAAAAATCTGATCCAGAGACTGAAAAGGACTGCAGATGCTGTTGGATTCTGACCTCCCTGCACTCGAAGTGGATTTTCTGGAGCTACAGAAGCCCAATTGGCGCGCTCTCAACGGCATTGGAAAGTAGACATCCTGGGCTTTCCAGCAATATATAATAGTCCATACTTTGCCCAAGATTTGATGGCTCAAACCGGCGCTCAAAGTCACCTACAGAAATTCCAGCGTTAAACGCCGGAACTGGCATAAAAATTGGAGTTAAACGCCCAAACTGGCATGAAAGCTGGCGTTTAACTCCAGAAAAGGTCTCTACACGAAATTCCTTCATTGCTCAGCCCAAGCACACACCAAGTGGGCCCGGAAGTGGATTTTTCTGTCATTTACTCATTTCTGTAAACCTTAGGATACTAGTTTACTACTTATAGGATCTTTTGACATTGTATCCGGACCTTATGACCTCATAGCACTTTTTACACGTTTTTGTATACTTCCACAGCATGAGTCTCTAAACCCCATGGTTGGGGGTGAGGAGCTCTGCTGTGTCTTGATGGATTAATGCAATTACTACTGTTTCTTATTCAATCATGCTTGCTTCGATTCTAAGATAACACTTGTTCTTAATCCGGATGAATGTGATGATCCGTGACAATCATCATCATTCTCAACTATGAACACGTGCCTGACAACCACCTCTGTTCTATCTTAGATTGAGTAGTTATCTCTTGGGTTCTTTAATCGGAATCTTCGTGGTATAGGCAGGACCTGATGGCAGCATTCAAAAGAATCCGGAAGGTCTAAACCTTGTCTGTGGTATTCTGAGTAGGATTCAATGATTGAATGACTGTGATGTGCTTCAAACCTGTAACCTACTGGGCGTTAGTGACAGACGCAAAAGAGGGATTCTATTCCGGTAGGGGAGGGAACCAAACCGGTGATTGGCAGTACTGTGACAGAGTGCGTGCATTAGCTTTCACTGCGAGGATGGGAGGTAGCCATTGACAACGGTGAAACCCTACACGAGCTTGCCATGGAAGGAGACTTGCATGTTTGATGAAGAAGACAGTGGGAAAGCAGAGATTCAGAAGATGGAGCATCTCCAAACCTCAACCCATTCTCCATTACTGCAATACAAGTAACCATTACATGTTCTTTTGCTTTTCACAATCAATCCTGATAATTTCTGATCTCCTGACTAAGATTTACAAGATAACCATAGCTTGCTTCAAGCCGACAATCTCCGTGGGATCGACCCTTGCTCACGCAAGGTATTACTTGGACGACCCAGTGCACTTGCTGGTTAGTTGTGCGGGATTGCAAAAAGTGTTATTGCAATTTCGTGCACCAAGTTTTTGGCGCCGTTGCCGGGGATTGTTCGAGTTTGGACAACTGACGGCTTATCTTGTTGCTTAGATTAGGACTGTTTTCTTTTTGTTGGTTTAGAGTCTTCTAGTTGAGTCTAGTTTCATATTCTAAGTTTGGTGTCAATTGCATGCTTTTTGTTTTTCTTCTTTTAATTTTCGAATTTTTCTTGTTCTTAGTCCCTTTTTGATTCATAAAAATTCTAAGTTTGGTGTCCTCTCTGTGTTTTTCTCTTAAAATTTTCGAAAAAAATTAGTGTTTGATTTCTAAAAATTTTAAGTTTGGTGTCTTTTTGTGTTTTTCTCTTTCCTCTTTTTAAAAATCAAATCTTTTTCATAAAAATTTTTCAATCATATCTTTTTAATTGCTCTTTTCAAAATCTTTTTTTTTACTAATTGATTCAGTTCTCAATTTTCTTTGATTTCATTTTCCTTTTTGATTTTTGATTTTTTTTTATTTTTATTTTATTTCATTTTAATTTTTTTCGGTTATTCAAAAAAAAATAATAATAAACAAAATTTATCTCTTTGCAATCATTCTCATTTCCCTTTTGTCCATTATGGACTTAAGTGGAATTAATCAGTCCAAGAGGACTCTGGGGTCTTATGCTAACCCCATTACAGCTGCATATGGGAGTAGCATCTGTATACCTCCCATCAAAGCAAGCAGCTTTGAGCTAAATCCTCAACTCATTATCATAGTGCAGCAAAATTGCCAGTATTCCGGTCTTCCACAGGAAGAACCTACTGAGTTTCTGGCACAGTTCTTACAAATTGCTGACACAGTACATGATAAAGAGGTAGATCAGGATGTCTACAGACTATTACTGTTTTCATTTGCTGTAAAAGATCAAGCTAAAAGGTGGTTAAATAACCAACCTACAGCAAGCATAAAGACATGGAAACAGTTATCAGACAAATTCCTGAATCATTTTTACCCTCCAAAGAGGATGACACAGCTAAGGCTGGACATCCAAGGCTTTAAACAAGAGGATCATGAATCCCTTTATAATGCCTGGGAGAGGTATAGAGGTATGCTAAGAAAATGTCCCTCTGAAATGTTTTCAGAGTGGGTACAGTTAGACATTTTCTACTATGGGCTTACAGAAAAAGCTCAGATGTCTTTAGACCACTCAGCTGGTGGATCTATACACATGAGGAAGACAATTGAAGAAGCTCAAGAGCTTATAGACACTGTTGCTAGAAACCAATACTTGTATTCTAGCAATGAGTTCTCTCCAGAAGAGGAAGTCATGACAGTAGTCACTGATCCTAATCCTCAAGAACAGATGAATGAGCTTAATCAACAATTGCTCCTGATGACTGAACAGTTAGCAGAATTTAAAGAGATGCTCCATGAAACTAAAGTTGCTAATAAGAGCATAGAACTACAGCTGAATCAAGCAAAACAGCAAATATCTAAACAGATAACAGAGGAGTGTCAAGCAGTTTAATTGAGGAGTGGGAAGACCTTGAATAACACTGCTCAAAAGAGCAAAAAGCCAAACAAGGAACAATTGACAGAGGACAACCAACCCACTGTTCAAAATCCCTCTGAGGACAGTAAGAGCCCAGAGAGGAATATTGGCGTTCAAACGCCAGAAAGGGAAGGAAAGCTGGCGTTAAACGCCCATTCCTTGCCCAGTTCTGGCGTTCAAACGCCAGAAAAGGGGGAAAAGTTGGCGTTAAACGCCCATTTTCCACCCATTCCTGGCGTCCAAACGCCAAGGGAAAATCAGACACCTGAGAGTGCTGACAGTAATCCCTCTAACAAGGCTTCTTCAACCACTTCTGTAAGGAATAAACCTGCAGCATCTAAGGTTGAAGAATATCAAGCCAAGATGCCTTATCCTCAGAAACTCCGCAAAGCAGAACAGGATAAGCAATTTGCCCGCTTTGCAGACTATTTAAGGACTCTTGAAATAAAGATTCCATTTGCAGAGGCACTTGAACAAATACCTTCTTATGCTAAATTCATGAAAGAAATTTTAAGCCATAAGAAGGATTGGAGAGAAACTGAAAAAGTGTTTCTCACTGAAGAATGCAGTGCAGTCATTCTAAAAAGCTTACCAGAAAAGCTTCAAGATCCTGGAAGCTTTCTGATACCATGCACATTGGAAGGCACTTGCACCAAGACAGCTTTATGTGATCTTGGAGCAAGCATCAATCTAATACCTGCATCCACTATCAGAAAGCTTGGGTTGATTGGAGAAGTCAAACCAACCAGGATATGCCTCCAACTTGCTGATGGCTCCATTAAACACCCATCAGGCATAATAGAGGACATGATTGTCAAGGTTGGGCCATTTGCCTTTCCAACTGACTTTGTGGTGCTGGAAATGGAGGAGCACAAGAGTGCAACTCTCATTCTAGGAAGACCATTCCTAGCAACTGGACGAACTCTCATTGATGTACAAAAAGGGGAAGTAACCCTGAGAGTCAATGAGGATGAGTTCAAGTTGAATGCTGTAAAAGCAATGCAGTATCCAGACACACCAGAGGACTGCATGGGCGCTGACATTATTGACTCTCTGGTAGAAGAGATCAATATGGCTGAAAGCCTAGAATCAGAGCTTGAGGACATCTTCAAAGATGCTCAAACTGATCAGGAAGAGCCAGAGGAGGCAAAGGAATTTTCGAAAATTCCTCAGGAGGAGGATAAGCCTCCTAAGCCTGAACTCAAACCACTACCACCATCCCTGAAATATGCATTTCTGGGAGAGGGTGACACTTTTCCAGTGATTATAAGCTCTGCTTTAAATTCACAGGAAGAGGAAGCACTGATTAAAGTGCTAAGGACACACAAGACAGCTCTTGGGTGGTCCATAAGTGATCTCAAGGGTATTAGCCCAGCTAGATGCATGCACAAGATCCTGTTGGAGGATAATGCCAAACCAGTGGTCCAACCACAGAGGAGGCTAAATCCAGCCATGAAGGAGGTGGTGCAGAAAGAGGTCACTAAATTACTAGAGGCTGGGATTATTTATCCTATTTCTGATAGCCTGGTGCACGAAATTGCAATAACACTTTTTGCAATCCCGCACAACTAACCAGCAAGTGCACTGGGTCGTCCAAGTAATACCTTGCGTGAGCAAGGGTCGATCCCACGGAGATTGTCGGCTTGAAGCAAGCTATGGTTATCTTGTAAATCTTAGTCAGGAAATCAGAAATTATCAGGATTGATTGTGAAAAGCAAAAGAACATGTAATGGTTACTTGTATTGCAGTAATGGAGAATAGGTTGAGGTTTGGAGATGCTCCATCTTCTGAATCTCTGCTTTCTTACTGTCTTCTTCATCAAACACGCAAGTCTCCTTCCATGGCAAGCTCGTATAGGGTTTCACTGTTGTCAGCAGCTACCTCCCATCCGCGCAGTGAAAGCTAATGCACGCACTCTGTCACAGTGCTGCCAATCACCGGTTTGGTTCCCTCCTCTACCGGAATAGAATCACTCTTTTGCGTCTGTCACTAACGCCCAGTAGATTACAGGTTTGAAGCACGTCACAGTCATTCAATCATTGAATCCTACTCAGAATACCACAGACAAGGTTTAGACCTTCCGGATTCTCTTGAATGCTGCCATCAGGTCCTGCCTATACCACGAAGATTCCGATTAAAGAACCCAAGAGATAACTACTCAATCTAAGATAGAACAGAGGTGGTTGTCAGGCACGTGTTCATAGTTGAGAATGATGATGATTGTCACGGATCATCACATTCATCCGGATTAAGAACAAGTGTTATCTTAGAATGGAAGCAAGCATGATTGAATAAGAAACAGTAGTAATTGCATCAATCCATCAAGACACAGCAGAGCTCCTCACCCCCAACCATGGGGTTTAGAGACTCATGCTGTGGAAGTATACAAAAACGTGTAAAGAGTGCTATCAGGTCATAAGGTCCAGATACAATGTTAAAAGATCCTATAAGTAGTAAACTAGTGTCCTAAGGTTTACAGAAATGAGTAAATGACAGAAAAATCCACTTCCGGGCCCACTTGGTGTGTGCTTGGGCTGAGCAATGAAGGAATTTCGTGTAGAGACGTTTTCTGGAGTTAAACGCCAGCTTTCATGCCAGTTTGGGCGTTTAACTCCAATTTTTATGCCAGTTCCGGCGTTTAACGCTGGAATTTCTGTAGGTGACTTTGAGCGCCGGTTTGGGCCATCAAATCTTGGGCAAAGTATGGACTATTATATATTGCTGGAAAGCCCAGGATGTCTACTTTCCAATGCCGTTGAGAGCGCGCCAATTGGGCTTCTGTAGCTCCAGAAAATCCACTTCGAGTGCAGAGAGGTCAGAATCCAACAGCATCTGCAGTCCTTTTCAGTCTCTGGATCAGATTTTTGCTCAGGACCCTCAATTTCAGTCAGAAAATACCTGAAATCACAGAAAAACACACAAACTCATAGTAAAGTCCAGAAAAGTGAATTTTAATTAAAAACTAATAAAAATATACTAAAAACTAACTAAAAGATACTAAAAACGTACTAAAAACAATGCCAAAAAGCATACAAATTATCCGCTCATCACAACACCAAACTTAAATTGTTGCTTGTCCCCAAGCAACTGAAAATCAAAATAGGATAAAAAGAAGAGAACATACTATAGACTCCAAAATATCAAAGAAACATAGCTCCAATTAGATGAGCGGGACTAGTAGCTTTTTGCCTCCGAACAGTTTTGGCATCTCACTCTATCCTTTGAAGTTCAGAATGATTAGCATCTATAAGAACTCAGAACTCAGATAGTGTTATTGATTCTCCTAGTTAAGTGTATATTGATTCTTGAACATAGCTAGTGTATGAGTCTTGGCTGTGGCCCAAAGCACTCTGTCTTCCAGTATTACCACCGGATACATACATGCCACAGACACATAATTGGGTGAACCTTTTTAGATTGTGACTCAGCTTTGCTAAAGTCCCCAATTAGAGGTGTCCAGGGTTCTTAAGCACACTCTTATTGCTTTGGATCACCACTTTATTTCTTTTCTTTTTCTCTTTTTTTTTTCGAAATTTTTTTTTTTCACTGCTTTTTCTTGCTTCAAGAATCAAATTGATGATTTTTTTCAGATCCTCAACAACAGTTCTCTTTCTCTTCATTCTTTCAAGAGCCAACAAATTTAACATTCTTAAAACAACAAATTCAAAAGACATATGCACTGTTCAAGCATTCATTCAGAAAACAAAAAGTATTGTCACCACATCAAGCTAATTCAACTAATTTCAGAGATAAATTTCGAAATCCTGTACTTCTTGTTCTTTTGTGATTAAAACATTTTTCTTTTAAGAGAGGTGATGGATTCATAGGACATTCATAGCTTTAAGGCATAAACTTAAGTTTTATTAATTATGAACTAAGAACAAGACTCAAATATAGATAAAAAATAAAGATAGGAATGGAAAACAAGACAAGAAAAACGAAAAAAAAAATTAGGCTCCTAATGATAGAGGTGTTCACAGAGTTAGAACTCAACAACCTTGATTTTGAGAAGTGGATGCTCCCTCAGCTTGAGAGGAGAGCTTTTGGCGTTTCATCTCTTGGATTTCATGCCCCTGCTTCTCTTGTTCCTTCAGCAGTTCGCAGAGCATGCAGTTTTGATTCTGCTGTTCTTCCTTCAGTTGCTCCATAGTCTCTTGCAACTTGTTAATAGATGCTTCTAGGTTGGCCCAGTAGCCGATTTCAGGGAGGAACTCATGCGCCCTCTTTTTGATGGAGTTGTCTTGCACTTGTCCTTCCATTGACTTCTTGGTGATTGGGTGTTCAATGGGTATGAACTCATCTACTCCCATCTTCACCCCAGCCTCTTTACAGAGCAAGGAAATCAAGCTTGGATAAGCCAATTTGGCTTCAGTGGAATTCTTATTTGCAATTGTGTAAATCTCACAAGCAATTACATGATGGACCTCCACCTCTTTTCCAAGCATAATGCAATGAATCATCACTGCTCTCTTGATGGTGACCTCAGAACGGTTGCTAGTGGGCAATATGGAACGCCCAATGAAGTCTAGCCAACCTCTTGCAATTGGTTTGAGGTCTCCCCTCTTGAGTTGGTTTGGGACACCCTTAGAATTGGTTATCCACTTAGTTCCAGGGAGGCATATGTCCTCTAGAACTTGATCCACCCCTTATCTACTCTCACCATCCTCCTATTAAAGGAATCAGGATCATCTTGTAGTTGAGGCAACTTGAAGATTTCTCTTATTTTGTCCAGATGGAAGTATATAACTTTCCCTCTGACCATGGTTCTATGGGTATGGTAAGCAGTTCCAGTCATTCTCTGCTTATCTGTTAGCCACAGATTTGAGTAGAATTCCTGAACCATGTTCCTTCCAACCTTTGTCTCAGGATTGGTTAGAACTTCCCATCCTCTGTTTCGAATTTGCTCTTGGATCCCCGGATATTCATCTTCTTTCAGATCAAATTTAACTTCCGGGATCACTGACCTCAGACCCATTATTTTATGATAATGGTCTTCATGTTCTTTGGTTAAGAACTTCTCTTCATTCCAAAGATTCTTTGGATTATTTTCTTTCTTGCCTCTTAAATTGGTTTGTTTTCCCTTGGGAGCCATGATGTTGATGAATCTTGGCTTAGTGATCACGGAAAAGCACACCAAACTTAGAGGTTTGCTTGTCCTCAAGCAAAAGGAAAGAGAGAAGAGAGGGGGAGGAAGAGAAAATTCGAATGGTGTGGTTGGAAGAGGGGAACAAACGTGTATTTATAAGGTGGGGAGGGGAGTTTTCGAAAAAAAAAGAGATGAATTTGAAAGGAGATTTGAGAAGATATGAGAAGAAATTGAGAAAAGGGTGAAATTTTTTGAACAATGTTTGTAATTGATTTGAAATAGATTTGAAAAAGAGGTTTTGATTTTTAAATATTTAAAAGTGAATGATGAATGATTGAAGTGTGATTTTGTAGAAAAGTATGGGTGAGAAAAGGAAAGTTTGAAAAAATCTGATTTGAAAACAAAATTGTGGTCCCCCCACCAAGCTGGCGTTAAACGCCCAGAATGGCACCCATTCTGGCGTTTAACGCCCATTTGTTGCCCATTTTGGGCGTTTAACGCCCAGCCAGGTACCCTGGCTGGCGTTAAACGCCAGAAAACCTTCCTCACTGGGCGTTTTTCTGAACGCCCAGTGATGCTGCACACCTGGCGTTAAACGCCCAGAATGGTGCCCATTCTGGCGTTTAACGCCCAGAATGGTGCCCATTCTGGCGTTTAACGCCCAGAATGGTACCATTACTGGCGTTAAACGCCCAGAATGGTGCCCATTCTGGCGTTTAACGCCCAAAATGCCCCTTACTGGCGTTTTTTCGCCAGTAAGCTCATTTTCTCTGCTTTTTGAGCTGAATCCTTCTGTAACTCTGTGAATTCCTTCATTTTTGATACTTGCCTCTGTAAGAACTAATCATACAACCTACTAATGACTGGGTTGCCTCCCAGCAAGCGCTTCTTTACTGTCTTTAGCTGGACTTTCACTGAGAATCACTCAAGCCTCAGTTTTGAGCATTCCTGCTCAAAATTTCCTTCAAGATAGTGCTTGATTCTCTGTCCATTAACAATGAACTTTCTGTCAGAATCAATATCCTGAAGCTCAACATACCCATATGGTGAGACTCCTGTAATCACATACGGACCCCTCCATCGGAATTTGAGTTTTCCTGGAAACAGTTTGAGCCTAGAGTTGAAGAGCAGAACTTTTTGTCCTGGCTCAAAGACTCTGGTTGACAATCTCTTGTCATGCCACTTCTTTGCCTTTTCCTTATAAATTTTTGCATTTTCAAAGGCATTGAGTCTGAACTCCTCTAGCTCATTTAGCTGGAGCAGTCTTTTCTCACCAGCTAACTGTGCATCCATGTTTAGGAATCTGGTCGCCCAGTAGGCTTTATGTTCCAGTTCCACAGGCAAATGACAGGCCTTCCCATACACCAGTTGGTATGGAGAGGTACCTATAGGAGTCTTGAATGCTGTTCTGTATGCCCACAGAGCATCATCCAAGCTCTTTGCCCAATCCTTTCTTCGGGCCATTACAGTCCGTTCCAGGATTCTTTTTAGCTCTCTGTTAGAGACTTCAGCTTGCCCATTTGTCTGTGGATGATACGGAGTTGCCACTTTATGGCTGATTCCATATCTAACCATAGCAGAGTATAGCTGTTTATTGCAGAAATGAGTGCCCCCATCACTGATTAGCACTCTGGGGACGCCAAACCTGCTGAAAATGTTTTTCTGGAGGAATTTCAGCACAGTCTTGGTATCATTAGTGGGTGTAGCAATTGCTTCTACCCATTTAGATACATAGTCCACTGCCACCAGAATGTAAGTGTTTGAATATGATGGTGGGAATGGCCCCATGAAGTCAATTCCCCATACATCAAACAGCTCTATCTCTAATATCCCTTGTTGAGGCATGGCATATCCATGAGGCAGGTTACCAGCTCTTTGGCAACTGTCACAGTTACGCACAAACTCTCGGGAATCTTTATAGAGAGTGGGCCAGTAGAAGCCACACTGGAGAACCTTAGTGGCTGTTCGCTCACTTCCAAAATGCCCTCCATAATGTGATCCATGGCAGTGCCATAGGATCCTGTGTGCTTCTTTTCTGGGTATACACCTGCGGATCACTCCGTCAGCACATCTCTTAAAGAGATATGGTTCATCCCAAAGGTAGTACTTGGCATCTGAAATTAATTTCTTTCTTTGCGCATAACTGTACTCTTTGGGTATGAACCTCACAGCTTTATAATTTGCAATATCTGCAAACCATGGAGCTTCCTGGATGGCAAAGAGTTGCTCATCTGGGAAAGTCTCAGAGATCTCAGTAGAAGGGAGGGACGCCCCAGCTACTGGTTCTATTCTGGACAGATGATCAGCTACTTGATTCTCTGTCCCTTTTCTGTCTCTTATTTCTATATCAAACTCTTGCAGAAGCAACACCCATCTGATAAGCCTGGGTTTTGAATCCTGCTTTGTGAGTAAGTATTTAAGAGCAGCATGGTCAGTGTACACAATCACCTTTGATCCCACTAAGTAGGATCTAAACTTGTCAATGGCATAGACCACTGCAAGTAGTTCTTTTTCTGTGGTTGTGTAATTCTTCTGTGCATCATTTAGAACACGGCTAGCATAGTAAATGACATGCAGAAGTTTGTTATGCCTCTGTCCCAACACTGCACCAATGGCATGATCACTGGCATCACACATTAATTCAAATGGTAATGCCCAATCTGGTGCAGAGATAACTGGTGCTGTGACCAGCTTAGCTTTCAGGGTCTCAAATGCCTGTAGACACTCATTATCAAAGATAAATGGAGTGTCAGCAGCTAGCAGGTTACTCAGAGGTTTGGCAATTTTCGAAAAATCCTTAATAAACCTTCTGTAGAATCCTGCATGCCCAAGAAAGCTTCTGATTGCCTTAACATTGGCAGGTGGTGGTAATTTTTCAATTACCTCTACCTTTGCCTTATCCACCTCTATTCCCCTGCTTGAAATTTTGTGCCCAAGGACAATTCCTTCAGTCACCATAAAGTGACATTTCTCCCAATTTAAAACCAGGTTAGTCTCTTGGCATCTTTTCAGGACAAGTGATAGGTGGTCAAGACAGGAGCTAAATGAGTCTCCATATACTGAAAAGTCATCCATGAAGACTTCCAGAAATTTCTCTACCATATCTGAGAAGATAGAGAGCATGCACCTCTGAAAGGTTGCAGGTGCATTGCACAGACCAAAAGGCATTCTCCTATAGGCAAACACGCCTGAAGGGCAGGTGAATGCTGTTTTCTCTTGGTCCTGAGGGTCTACTGCAATTTGGTTGTAGCCTGAATAGCCATCCAAAAAGCAGTAGAAATCATGACCAGCTAGTCTTTCTAGCATTTGGTCTATGAATGGTAAAGGAAAATGATCCTTTCTGGTGGCTGTATTGAGCCTTCTATAGTCAATACACATGCGCCACCTTGTGACTGTCCTTGTGGGAACCAGTTCATTTTTTTCATTATGAACCACTGTCATGCCTCCCTTTTTGGGAACAACTTGGACAGGGCTCACCCAGGGGCTATCAGAAATAGGATAAATAATCCCAGCCTCTAGTAATTTAGTGACCTCTTTCTGCACCACCTCCTTCATGGCAGGATTTAGCCTCCTCTGTGGTTGAACCACTGGTTTGGCATTATCCTCCAACAGGATCTTGTGCATGCATCTAGCTGGGCTAATACCCTTGAGATCACTTATGGACCACCCAAGAGCTGTCTTGTGTGTCCTTAGCACTTTAATCAGTGCTTCCTCTTCCTGTGAATTTAAAGCAGAGCTTATAATCACTGGAAAAGTGTCACCCTCTCCTAGAAATGCATATTTCAGAGATGGTGGCAGAGGTTTGAGTTCAGGTTTGGGAGGTTTATCCCCTTCCTGAGGAATTTTCGAAAATTCCTTTACTTTCTCTAGTTCTTCTTGATCAGGTTGAGCATCTTTGAAGATGTCCTCAAGCTCTGATTCTAGGCTTTCAGCCATATTGATCTCTTCTACCAGAGAATCAATAATGTCAACGTCCATGCAGTCCTCTTGTGTGTCTGGATGCTGCATAGCTTTTACAGCATTCAACTTGAACTCCTCCTCATTGACTCTCAGGGTTACTTCCCCTTTATGTACATCAATGAGAGTTCGTCCAGTTGCTAGGAAAGGTCTTCCTAGAATGAGAGTTGCACTTTTGTGCTCCTCCATTTCCAGCACCACAAAGTCAGTTGGAAAGGCAAATGGCCCAACTTTGACAATCATGTCCTCTATTATGCCTGATGGGTGTTTAATAGAACCATCAGCAAGTTGGAGGCATATCCTGGTTGGTTTGACTTCTCCAGTCAACCTAAGCTTTCTGATAGTGGATGCAGGTATTAGATTGATGCTTGCTCCAAGATCACATAGGGCTATCTTGGTGCAGGCGCCTTCTAATGTGCAGGGTATCATAAAGCTTCCAGGATCTTGAAGCTTTTCTGGTAAGCTTTTTAGAATGACTGCACTGCATTCTTCAGTGAGAAACACTTTTTCAGTTTCTCTCCAATCCTTCTTATGGCTTAAAATTTCTTTCATGAATTTAGCATAAGAAGGTATTTGCTCAAGTGCCTCTGCAAACGGAATCTTTATTTCAAGAGTCCTTAAATAGTCTGCAAAGCGGGCAAATTGCTTATCCTGTTCCGCTTTGCGGAGTTTCTGAGGATAAGGCATCTTGGCTTGATATTCTTCAACCTTAGATGCTGCAGGTTTATTCCTTACAGAAATGGTTGAAGAGGCCTTGTTAGGGGGATAATCATCAGAACTCTCAGGTGTCTGATTCTCCTTGGGCGTTTGAACGCCAGGAGTGGATGGAGTTTGGGCGTTAAACGCCAACTTCTCCCCCTTTTCTGGCGTTTGAACGCCAGAATTGGGCAGGGAATGGGCGTTTAACGCCAGCTTTCCTCCCTGTTCTGGCATTTGAACGCCAGTATTGGGCAAGGAATGGGCGTTTAACGCCAACTTTCCTTCCCTTTCTGGCGTTTGAACGCCAATAATATTCCTCTCTGGGCTCTTACTGTCCTCAGAGGGATTTTGAACAATGGCTTGGTCATCCTCTGTCAACTGTTCCTTAATTGACTTCTTGCTCTTTTGAGCAGTGGCTTTCAGTGTCTTCCCACTCCTCAGTTGAACTGCTTGACATTCTTCTGTTATTTGTTTAGATATTTGCTGTTTTGCTTGATTCAACTGCAGTTCTATGCTCTTGTTAGCAACCTTAGTATCATGGAGCATTTCTTTAAATTCTGCTAACTGTTCTGTCATCAGGAGCAATTGTTGATTAAGCTCATTCATCTGTTCTTGCGGATCAGGATCATTGACTACTGCCATGACCTCTTCTTGTGGAACGAATTCCTTGCTAGAATATAAGTATTGGTTTCTAGCAACAATGTCTATAAGCTCTTGAGCTTCTTCAATTGTCTTTCTCATGTGTATAGATCCACCAGCTGAGTGGTCTAAAGACATCTGAGCTTTTTCTGTAAGCCCATAGTAGAAAATGTCTAACTGTACCCACTCTGAAAACATTTCAGAGGGACATTTTCTGAGCATACCTCTATACCTCTCCCAGGCATCATAAAGGGATTCATTATCCTCTTGTTTAAAGCCTTGGATGTCCAGCCTTAGCTGTGTCATCCTTTTTGGAGGGTAAAAATGATTCAGGAATTTTTCTGATAACTGTTTCCATGTCTTTATGCTTGCTGTAGGTTGGTTATTCAACCACCTTTTTGCTTGATTTTTTACAGCAAACGGAAATAGTAACAGTCTGTAGACATCCTGATCTACCTCTTTATCATGTATTGTGTCAGCAATTTGTAAGAACTGTGCCAGAAACTCAGTAGGTTCTTCCTCTGGAAGACCGAAATACTGGCAATTTTGCTGCACTATGATAATGAGTTGAGGGTTTAGCTCAAAGCTGCTTGCTTTGATGGGAGGTACACAGATGCTACTCCCATATGCAGCTGTACTGGGGTTGGCATAGGACCCCAGAGTCCTTCTGGACTGGTTAATTCCACTTAAGTCCATAATGGACAAAAGGGAAATGATAATAATTGCAAAGAGATAAATTTTATTTATTTTTATTTATTTTTGAAATAACCGAAAAAAAAAAGAAAATTTAAAATAAAATAAAATAAGATAAAAGAAAAATAGAATAAAATTCGAAAATTTTAAAAATAAAATAAGATCAAAGCAAATTGAAAACTGAATCAATTAGTAAAGAAAAAGATTTTGAAAACAGCAATTAAGAAGATATGATTGAAAAATTTTTATGAAAAAGATTTGATTTTTTTAAAAAGAGGAAAGAGAAAAACACAAAAAGACACCAAACTTAAAATTTTAGAAAATCAAACACTAATTTTTTCGAAAATTTTAAAGGAAAAACACAAAGAGGACACCAAACTTAGAACTTTTGTGAATCAAAAAGGGACTAAGAACAATAAAAAAAATTCGAAAATTAAAAGAAGAAAAACAAAAAGCATGCAATTGACACCAAACTTAGAATATGAACTAGACTCAACTAAAAGACTCTAAACCAACAAAAAAGAAAACAGTCATAATCTAAGCAACAAAATAAACCGTTAGTTGTCCAAACTCGAACAATCCCCGGCAACGGCGCCAAAAACTTGGTGCACGAAATTGCAATAACACTTTTTGCAATCCCGCACAACTAACCAGCAAGTGCACTGGGTCGTCCAAGTAATACCTTGCGTGAGCAAGGGTCGATCCCACGGAGATTGTCGGCTTGAAGCAAGCTATGGTTATCTTGTAAATCTTAGTCAGGAAATCAGAAATTATCAGGATTGATTGTGAAAAGCAAAAGAACATGTAATGGTTACTTGTATTGCAGTAATGGAGAATAGGTTGAGGTTTGGAGATGCTCCATCTTCTGAATCTCTGCTTTCTTACTGTCTTCTTCATCAAACACGCAAGTCTCCTTCCATGGCAAGCTCGTATAGGGTTTCACTGTTGTCAGCAGCTACCTCCCATCCGCGCAGTGAAAGCTAATGCACGCACTCTGTCACAGTGCTGCCAATCACCGGTTTGGTTCCCTCCTCTACCGGAATAGAATCACTCTTTTGCGTCTGTCACTAACGCCCAGTAGATTACAGGTTTGAAGCACGTCACAGTCATTCAATCATTGAATCCTACTCAGAATACCACAGACAAGGTTTAGACCTTCCGGATTCTCTTGAATGCTGCCATCAGGTCCTGCCTATACCACGAAGATTCCGATTAAAGAACCCAAGAGATAACTACTCAATCTAAGATAGAACAGAGGTGGTTGTCAGGCACGTGTTCATAGTTGAGAATGATGATGATTGTCACGGATCATCACATTCATCCGGATTAAGAACAAGTGTTATCTTAGAATGGAAGCAAGCATGATTGAATAAGAAACAGTAGTAATTGCATCAATCCATCAAGACACAGCAGAGCTCCTCACCCCCAACCATGGGGTTTAGAGACTCATGCTGTGGAAGTATACAAAAACGTGTAAAGAGTGCTATCAGGTCATAAGGTCCAGATACAATGTTAAAAGATCCTATAAGTAGTAAACTAGTGTCCTAAGGTTTACAGAAATGAGTAAATGACAGAAAAATCCACTTCCGGGCCCACTTGGTGTGTGCTTGGGCTGAGCAATGAAGGAATTTCGTGTAGAGACCTTTTCTGGAGTTAAACGCCAGCTTTCATGCCAGTTTGGGCGTTTAACTCCAATTTTTATGCCAGTTCCGGCGTTTAACGCTGGAATTTCTGTAGGTGACTTTGAGCGCCGGTTTGGGCCATCAAATCTTAGGCAAAGTATGGACTATTATATATTGCTGGAAAGCCCAGGATGTCTACTTTCCAATGCCGTTGAGAGCGCGCCAATTGGGCTTCTGTAGCTCCAGAAAATCCACTTCGAGTGCAGGGAGGTCAGAATCCAACAGCATCTGCAGTCCTTTTCAGTCTCTGGATCAGATTTTTGCTCAGGACCCTCAATTTCAGTCAGAAAATACCTGAAATCACAGAAAAACACACAAACTCATAGTAAAGTCCAGAAAAGTGAATTTTAATTAAAAACTAATAAAAATATACTAAAAACTAACTAAAAGATACTAAAAACGTACTAAAAATAATGCCAAAAAGCATACAAATTATCCGCTCATCATAGCCCCTGGGTGAGCCCTGTCCAAGTTGTTCCCAAAAAGGGAGGCATGACAGTGGTTCATAATGAAAAAAATGAACTGGTTCCTACAAGAACAGTCACAGGGTGGCGCATGTGTATTGACTACAGAAGGCTCAATACAGCCACCAGAAAGGATCATTTTCCTTTACCATTCATAGACCAAATGCTAGAAAGACTAGCTGGTCATGATTATTACTGCTTTTTAGATGGCTATTCAGGCTATAACCAAATTGCAGTAGATCCCCAGGACCAAGAGAAGACAGCATTCACTTGCCCTTCTGGCGTGTTTGCCTATAGGAGGATGCCTTTTGGTCTGTGCAATGCACCTGCAACCTTTCAGAGGTGCATGCTCTCTATCTTCTCAGATATGGTAGAGAAATTTCTGGAAGTCTTCATGGATGACTTCTCAGTGTATGGAGACTCATTCAGCTCCTGTCTTAACCACCTATCACTTGTCCTGAAAAGATGCCAAGAGACTAACCTGGTTTTAAACTGGGAGAAATGTCACTTTATGGTGACTGAAGGAATTGTCCTTGGGCACAAAATTTCAAGCAGGGGGATAGAGGTGGATAAGGCAAAGGTAGAGGTAATTGAAAAATTACCACCACCTGCCAATGTTAAGGCAATCAGAAGCTTTCTTGGGCATGCAGGATTCTACAGAAGGTTTATTAAGGATTTTTCGAAAATTGCTAAACCTCTGAGTAACCTGTTAGCTGCTGACACACCATTTGTGTTTGACACACAGTGTCTGCAGGCATTTGAGACCCTGAAAGCTAAGCTGGTCACAGCACCAGTCATCTCTGCACCAGATTGGGCATTACCATTTGAATTA
Organism: Arachis stenosperma; assembly: GCF_014773155.1. Taxonomy (NCBI): domain Eukaryota; kingdom Viridiplantae; phylum Streptophyta; class Magnoliopsida; order Fabales; family Fabaceae; genus Arachis; species Arachis stenosperma. Next base: position 93,030,918 of record NC_080378.1, read on the forward strand.
ATGTGTGATGCCAGTGATCATGCCATTGGTGCAATGTTGGGACAGAGGCATAACAAACTTCTGCATGTCATTTATTATGCTAGCCATGTTCTAAATGATGCACAGAAGAATTACACAACCACAGAAAAAGAATTACTTGCAGTGGTCTATGCCATTGACAAGTTTATATCCTACTTAGTGGGATCAAAGGTGATTGTGTACACTGACCATGCTGCTCTTAAATACTTACTCACAAAGCAGGATTCAAAACCCAGGCTTATAAGATGGGTGTTGCTTCTGCAAGAGTTTGATATAGAAATAAGAGACAGAAAAGGGACAGAGAACCAAGTAGCTGATCATCTGTCCAGAATAGAACCAGTAGCTGGGGCGTCCCTCCCTTCTACTGAGATCTCTGAGACTTTCCCAGATGAGCAACTCTTTGCCATCCAGGAAGCTCCATGGTTTGCAGACATTGCAAATTATAAAGCTGTAAGGTTCATACCCAAGGAGTACAGCAGTGTGCAAAGAAAGAAACTAATTTCAGATGCCAAGTACTACCTTTGGGATGAACCATATCTCTTTAAGAGATGTGCTGACGGAGTGATCCGCAGATGTGTACCCAGAGAAGAAGCACAAAGGATCCTATGGCACTGCCATGGATCACATTATGGAGGACATTTTGGAAGTGAGCGAACAGCCACTAAAGTTCTCCAGTGCGGCTTCTACTGGCCTACTCTCTACAAAGATTCCCGAGAGTTTGTGCGTAACTGTGACAGTTGCCAAAGAGCTGGTAATCTGCCTCACGGATATGCCATGCCTCAACAAGGGATATTAGAGATAGAATTGTTTGATGTATGGGGAATTGACTTCATGGGGCCGTTCCCACCATCATACTCAAACACTTACATTCTGGTGGCAGTGGACTACGTATCTAAGTGGGTAGAAGCAATTGCTACACCCACTAATGATACCAAGACCGTGCTGAAATTCCTCCAGAAAAACATCTTCAGCAGGTTTGGCGTCCCCAGAGTGCTAATCAGTGATGGGGGCACTCATTTCTGCAATAAACAGCTATACTCTGCTATGGTTAGATATGGAATCAGCCATAAAGTGGCAACTCCGTATCATCCACAGACAAATAGGCATGCTGAAGTCTCTAACAGAGAGCTAAAAAGAATCCTGGAACGGACTGTGATGGCCCGAAGAAAGGATTGGGCAAAGAGCTTGGATGATGCTCTGTGGGCATACAGAACAGCATTCAAGACTCCTATAGGCACTTCTCCATACCAACTGGTGTATGGGAAGGCCTGTCATTTGCCTGTGGAACTGGAACATAAAGCCTACTGGGCAACCAGATTCCTAAACATGGATGCACAGTTAGCTGGTGAGAAAAGACTGCTCCAGCTAAATGAGCTAGAGGAGTTCAGACTCAATGCCTTTGAAAATGCAAAAATTTATAAGGAAAAGGCAAAGAAGTGGCATGACAAGAGATTGTCAACCAGAGTCTTTGAGCCAGGACAAAAAGTTCTGCTCTTCAACTCCAGGCTCAAACTGTTTCCAGGAAAACTCAAGTCCCGGTGGAGGGGTCCGTATGTGATTACAGGAGTGTCACCATATGGATATGTTGAGCTTCAGGATATTGATTCTGACAAGAAGTTCATTGTTAATGGACAGAGAATCAAGCACTATCTTGAAGGAAATTTTGAGCAGGAATGCTCAAAACTGAGACTTGAGTGATTCTCAGTGAAAGTCCAGCTAAAGACAGTAAAGAAGCGCTTGCTGGGAGGCAACCCAGTCATTAGAGAGTTGTATGAATTGTTCTTACAGAGGCAAGTATCAAAAATGAAGGAATTCACAGAGTTACAGAAGGATTCAGCTCAAAAAGCAGAGAAAATGAGCTTACTGGCGAAAAAACGCCAGTAAGGGGGCATTTTGGGCGTTAAACGCCAGAATAGGCACCATTCTGGGCGTTTAACGCCAGTAATGGTACCATTCTGGGCGTTAAACGCCAGAATGGGCACCATTCTGGGCGTTTAACGCCAGGTGTGCAGCATCCTGGGCGTTTTGGAAAAACGCCCAGTAATAAAGGATTTCTGGCGTTTAACGCCAGCCAGGGCACCTGGCTGGGCGTTAAACGCCCAAAAAGGGTAACAAATGGGCGTTAAACGCCAGAATGGGTGCCATTCTGGGCGTTTAACGCCAGAAAGGTGGGGGGACCACATTTTTGTTTTCAACTCAATTTTTTTCAAACTTTCCTCTTTTTAACCATACTCTTCTACATAAATGCACTTCAACCTTTCATTATTCAATTTCAAATCTTCACAAATCAAAACCATTCTTCAAATCTATTTCAAATTAATCCCAAATCTTCTTCAAAAACTCACCCTTTTCTCAATTTCTTTTCATATCTTCTCAAATCTCCTTTCAAATTTTTATTTTTTTTCGAAATCTCTTCTCCCCTCCCTTATAAATTCACGTTTGGAACCCCCTTTTGCCCACACCATTCGAATTTTCTCTTCCTCCCCCTCTCTTCTCTCTTTCCTTTTGCTTGAGGACAAGCAAACCTCTAAGTTTGGTGTGATTTTCCGTGATCACTAAGCCAAGATTCATCAATATCATGGCTCCTAAGGGAAAACAAACCAATTTAAGAGGCAAGAAAGAGAATAATCCAAAGAATCTTTGGAATGAAGAGAAGTTCTTAACCAAAGAACATGAAGACCATTATCATAAAATAATGGGCCTGAGGTCAGTGATCCCGGAAGTTAAATTTGATCTGAAAGAAGATGAATATCCGGGGATCCAAGAGCAAATTCGAAACAGAGGATGGGAAGTTCTAACCAATCCTGAGACAAAGGTTGGAAGGAACATGGTTCAGGAATTCTACTCAAATCTGTGGCTGACAGATAAGCAGAGAATGACTGGAACCGCTTACCATACCCATAGAACCATGGTCAGAGGGAAAGTTATATACTTCCATCTGGACAAAATAAGAGAAATATTCAAGTTGCCTCAACTGCAAGATGATCCTGATTCCTTTAATAGGAGGATGGTGAGAGTAGATAAGGGTTGGATCAGGTTCTAGAGGACATATGCCTCCCTGGAACTAAGTGGATAACCAATTCTAAGGGTGTCCCAAACCAACTCAAGAGGGGAGACCTCAAACCAATTGCAAGAGGTTGGCTAGACTTTATTGGGCGTTCCATATTGCCCACTAGCAACCGTTCTGAGGTCACCATCAAGAGAGCAGTGATGATTCATTGCATTATGCTTGGAAAAGAGGTGGAGGTCCATCATGTGATTGCTTGTGAGATTTACACAATTGCAAATAAGAATTCCACTGAAGCCAAATTGGCTTATCCAAGCTTGATTTCCTTGCTCTGTAAAGAGGCTGGGGTGAAGATGGGAGTAGATGAGTTCATACCCATTGAACACCCAATCACCAAGAAGTCAATGGAAGGACAAGTGCAAGACAACTCCATCAAAAGGAGGGCGCATGAGTTCCTCCCTAAACTCCCTGAAATTGGCTACTGGGCCAACCTAGAAGCATCTATTAACAAGTTGCAAGAAACTATGGAGCAACTGAAGGAAGAACAACAGAATCAAAACTGCATGCTCTGCAAATTGCTGAAGGAACAAGAGAAGCAGGGGCGTGAAATCCAAGAGATGAAACGCCAAAAGCTCTCCTCTCAAGCTGAGGGAGCATCCACTTCTCAAAATCAAGGTTGTTGAGTCCTAACTCTGTGAAAACCTCTATCATTAGGAGCCTATTTTTTTCGTTTTTCTTGTCTTATTTTATATTTTCTTTTAGTTTCATCTTATATCTATATTTGAGTCTTGTTCTTAGTTCATAATTAATAAAATTTAAGTTTATGCCTTAAAGCTATGGATGTCCTATGAATCCATCACCTCTCTTAAAAGAAAAATGCTTTAATCACAAAAGAACAAGAAGTACAGGGTTTCGAAATTTATCTCTGAAACTAGTTGAATTAGTTTGATGTGGTGACAATACTTTTTGTTTTCTGAATGAATGCCTGAACAGTGCATATGTCTTTTGAATTTGTTGTTTTTAAGAATGTTAAATTTGTTGGCTCTTGAAAGAATGAGGAGAAAAGAGAACTGTTATTGAGGATCTGAAAAATCATCAAATTGATTCTTGAAGCAAGAAAAGCAGTGAAAAAAAAAAGAGAAAAGAAAGAAAAAGAAAAAAAAAACAAGGTGGTGATCCAAAGCAATAAGAGTGTGCTTAAGAACCCTGGACACCTCTAATTGGGGACTTTAGCAAAGCTGAGTCACAATCTAAGAAGGTTCACCCAATTATGTGTCTGTGGCATGTATGTATCCGGTGGTAATACTGGAAGACAGAGTGCTTTGGGCCACAGCCAAGACTCATGCACTGGCTATGTTCAAGAATCAATATACTTAACTAGGAGAATCAATAACATTATCTGAGTTCTGAGTTCTTATAGATGCTAATCATTCTGAACTTCAAAGGATAGAGTGAGATGCCAAAACTGTTCGGAGGCAAAAAGCTGCTAGTCCCGCTCATCTAATTGGAGCTATGTTTCTTTGATATTTTGGAGTCTATAGTATATTCTCTTCTTTTTATCCTATTTTGATTTTCAGTTGCTTGGGGACAAGCAACAATTTAAGTTTGGTGTTGTGATGAGCGGATAATTTGTACGCTTTTTGGCATTGTTTTTAGTATGTTTTTAGTATCTTTTAGTTAGTTTTTAGTATATTTTTATTAGTTTTTAATTAAAAATCACTTTTCTGGACTTTACTATGAGTTTGTGTGTTTTTCTGTGATTTCAGGTATTTTCTGGCTGAAATTGAGGGTCCTGAGCAAAAATCTGATCCAGAGACTGAAAAGGACTGCAGATGCTGTTGGATTCTGACTTCCCTGCACTCGAAGTGGATTTTCTGGAGCTACAGAAGCCCAATTGGCGCGCTCTCAACGGCATTGGAAAGTAGACATCCTGGGCTTTCCAGCAATATATAATAGTCCATACTTTGCCTAAGATTTGATGGCCCAAACCGGCGCTCAAAGTCACCTACAGAAATTCCAGCGTTAAACGCCGGAACTGGCATAAAAATTGGAGTTAAACGCCCAAACTGGCATGAAAGCTGGCGTTTAACTCCAGAAAAGGTCTCTACATGAAATTCCTTCATTGCTCAGCCCAAGCACACACCAAGTGGGCCCGGAAGTGGATTTTTCTGTCATTTACTCATTTCTGTAAACCTTAGGATACTAGTTTACTACTTATAGGATCTTTTGACATTGTATCCGGACCTTATGACCTCATAGCACTTTTTACACGTTTTTGTATACTTCCACAGCATGAGTCTCTAAACCCCATGGTTGGGGGTGAGGAGCTCTGCTGTGTCTTGATGGATTAATGCAATTACTACTGTTTCTTATTCAATCATGCTTGCTTCGATTCTAAGATAACACTTGTTCTTAATCCGGATGAATGTGATGATCCGTGACAATCATCATCATTCTCAACTATGAACACGTGCCTGACAACCACCTCTGTTCTATCTTAGATTGAGTAGTTATCTCTTGGGTTCTTTAATCGGAATCTTCGTGGTATAGGCAGGACCTGATGGCAGCATTCAAGAGAATCCGGAAGGTCTAAACCTTGTCTGTGGTATTCTGAGTAGGATTCAATGATTGAATGACTGTGATGTGCTTCAAACCTGTAACCTACTGGGCGTTAGTGACAGACGCAAAAGAGGGATTCTATTCCGGCAGGGGAGGGAACCAAACCGGTGATTGGCAGTACTGTGACAGAGTGCGTGCATTAGCTTTCACTGCGAGGATGGGAGGTAGCCATTGACAACGGTGAAACCCTACACGAGCTTGCCATGGAAGGAGACTTGCATGTTTGATGAAGAAGACAGTGGGAAAGCAGAGATTCAGAAGATGGAGCATCTCCAAACCTCAACCCATTCTCCATTACTGCAATACAAGTAACCATTACATGTTCTTTTGCTTTTCACAATCAATCCTGATAATTTCTGATCTCCTGACTAAGATTTACAAGATAACCATAGCTTGCTTCAAGCCGACAATCTCCGTGGGATCGACCCTTGCTCACGCAAGGTATTACTTGGACGACCCAGTGCACTTGCTGGTTAGTTGTGCGGGATTGCAAAAAGTGTTATTGCAATTTCGTGCACCACACGACATAGCTCCTACTGTAAAAGTCATCATATAATCAAAAGTAGACTTCCTTGAATCAAGATCTCTAGCCATATCCGCATCTGTGTAACCATCTAACACATGTTGGCCACTCCCAAAGCATAAACAAACTCTGGAAGTACCATTAAGGTATCTGAGAATCAACTTTATTACTTGCCAGTGTTCCTTGCCAGGATTAGAGAGAAATCAACTAACAACTCTAATGATATAAGCATTATCCGGCCTGGTACAAACCATAGCATACATCAAACTGTCAATTGTAGATACATATGGAATCTTCTTCATTTCTGCTTTCTCTTTCTCACTTGTAGAATATTTCCACGAACTCAGCTTGAAATGACTAGCAAGTGGAGTACTAATAGGTTTGGAATTACTCATGCTAAACCTCTCTAAAACATTCTCAATGTACTTCTACTGCAACAACCACAGTTTCCCATTCTTCCTGTCACGAGTGATACTTATGCCAAGAATTTTTTTGCAAGACCCAAATCCTTCATAGCAAAGGATCTATTCAAGTCTTTCTTAAGACATTCATTCTTCTTAGTGTCATGACCAACAATCAACATGCCATCAATATAAAACAAAAGAATTATAAAATCACCATCAGAGAATTTCTTAACATACACACAATGATCAGAAGAAGTCTTACTATATCCATGATCTTCCATGAAGGAATCAAACTTCGTGTACCACTACCTTGGCGCTTGCTTCAGCCTATATAAGCTCTTCTTCAACTTGCATACAAGATGCTCCTTTTCTTTTACCTCAAAATCCTCTGGTTACTCCATATAAATTTCTTTATCTATGTCACTGTGAAGGAATGCAGTCTTCATATCAAGCTGTTCAACCTCTAAATTCAAGCTAGCTGTCAATCCAAGCATAACTCGAATAGAGGACTGACACGAAAATTGTTGTTGGTCTAGAATTTCTCTTGTAGAAATTAGGACTTCGTTGTAAGCATAACTCCAAACCAACAAACAACTCTCACATCAAATTAAATTTGGTTGTCACAAGTAACAAATCCCAAATAAGAATTAACCAAAGTATTTAGACTCCGGGTCGTCTCACAAGGAATTGCAATGAAGTGCTCAATTATTGGCTATAAAGTATGTTTTGGGGTTTTTTTTATAAGAGACATGAAAGATAAATGACAAGGAAGTAAACTAATAGCTAAAAGGTCTTGGCAAAGGTTGGTGGTCAAGGATCTCTATCCTTATCACTAACCACAACATGAGAATTGGCAAGGATCAACCCCATTAAGTCATCTTCTAACTAATAAAGGAAAGCCAAATGAGCTATGTCAATCCAAGTCCATAAGTCCTAGGTCTCCACCAATTCAATTAGTGAGATCTAAGGTTAATGGCTCCCAATCATCAATCACTTTGACATTAGCAACTCAAGAGTTCCTAAGTCACCTTCCTAAGCCAAGAGCATAAAATTCTACTCTAAAGCCCAACCAAGCATTTTGTCAAACACTTGGTAGGTACAAAAGGAAAGCATGGTAAATATGCAAGAATAATAAATCTACCAACTACCAATTGCAAGGAAAGTAAATCAACAACTCAAATCATCAATGAAAGAACATCAAACATCAAATCTCATTAAAAGAAAATCCAAATCCAACATGAGTGTTCATGAACATATAAGAGACATAAAAGTAAAATTAACAAGAGAACTAAGAAGAATGGAGTAGTAGAAACAAGAAATTGTAGAAGAAACAAGATGAGAACAATAATCAAAACCTAGATCTAAGATGGAATTAAGCTAACCTAACCTAATTCTAGAGAGAAGAGGGAGCTTCTCCCTCTAGAAACTAACCTACATGATGCTATACTACCAAACAATTGCTCCCCCTTTGCTTGGGCTTCAATTCTGCATGAAATACACTCAGAAAGAGGTTGGAATTGGGCCTGGGCTGCTCAGAAATTGCCCCAGCGTTTTGTCTTTAAGTGAGTCACGTGCGAGTATCGGCGCGTACGCGCTATGTGTGCGTGCGCGTTGATTGGCTATTTCTTCATCCGCGTGGATGCGTCATGTACGCGCGCGCGTCTCTATGCGAAATCACCTTTGCGCGTGCGCGTCTTGTACGCGTGTGCGCCCATCGATGCATTCCCAATTCTTGTTTCCTCATGCATTCTCCATTTTGCATGCTTTTCTCCTTATTTCTTCCATCCAATACTTGCCTTATGAACCTGAAATCACTCAACAAACACATCAAGACATCAAATGGGATTAAAGTGAGTTAAAATCACCAATTTAAGGGCCTAAAAAGCATGTTTTAACACTTAAGCAATTCAAGGGAGAATTACAAAACCATGCTATTTTATTGAATAAATGTGGAAAAAGGTGAATAAATCCCCTAAAATAAGCATAAGATAAACCACGAAATCGGGGTTTATCAAGGACATCCTCACAATTGAAGAGAAAATCTCCTCAAAATCAATACCTTTCTTTTGCTCAAAACCTTTCACAACCAATCGAGTTTTGTACCTTGGTCGTGAGACATTTTCATCCGCTTTTAATTTGACCACCCATTTATTCTTAAATGCCCTCTTACCCTTCGGTAGCATCACCAATTCAAAAGTATGATTCTCATGTAAGAATTTCATTTCTTCTTGCATGGCCTTCAACTAATCTTCCTTATGCTCATCAGACATAGCTTTCTGGTAGCTCTCTGGCTCCCTAGTCTCAGTGTTCATCACATACTCATGAGGAGATTATTTCTAAGAAGGATGGCGCTCTCTAGTAGATCTTTTCAATTCAGGCTTAACTAGTTGTTCAGGTGAAACTTCAACATCTGGTAGAACTTTTGCATCTGGCACCTCAAGTTGAGGTGTAGGTTCATCATGCAAATCATCATCATCATTATCAACTTGTACATCTCCCCCATCAACAGGAGTTCTAGTGGAAGGACCAGGTTCATCATCAGCAGAACGTCTAACAGTTATTGTTGGCTTATTTATCTTCTCAAGATCTTCAGTAGTTTGGTCTTCAAGAAAAATCACATCTCGGCTTCTAATTATCTTCTTGCTCACCGGATCCCATAATCTGTAACCAAAGTCTTCGTGACCATAACCCATGAAGATATACTGCTTTGACTTTCCATCTAATTTGGACCTTTTATCTCTTGGAATATGAACAAAAGCTCTGCAATCGAACACTCTCAAGTGACTATCGGAGACATCTTTCCCTCTCCAAACTTTCTCTGGAACATCACCATTTAGTGGAACTGAAGGAGAAAGGTTGATCAAATCTACTGCAGTCCTCATCGCTTCACCCCAAAAGGATTTAGGCAACTTTGCATGAGAGAGCATATACCTGACTCTATCATTGGTAGTGTGATTAATTCTCTCCGCAACTCCATTATATTGAGGAGTCTTAGGAAACATCTTCTCAAGCTTGATCCCATGTCCTTTATAATACTCTTCAAATGGACCCCCGTATTCACCACCATTATCTGCTTGAACACATTTCAATTTCCTTCCTGTTTCTTTTTCAACACTTGCATGAAAGTGTTTGAAGATACCGAGCACCTGGCCTTTAGATTTCAAAACAAAATCTCACACTTTTCGAGAATAATCATCAATAAAAGTAACAAAATATGATGCACCACCTAGTGTCTTAGCATCCATAGTGCAAACATCAATGTGAACTAAATCTAGAACATGTGATCTCCTATGAGGTCCAGAATTATGAAATGATACTCTAGAATGATTTTCAACAAAATCATGAGTACAAGTATTTAAAGTTGTACCTTTCACTAGAAGTGAGTGCTTCTTGGCTAAGACACTTAGTCCTTTCTCGCTTAAGTGACCAAGACGTATATGACACAAATCAGAAGAGGAATCATTAGCTACATTCAACTCTTCTTTGCACAACTTTGCTTGCAACCGGTAGAGAGTAGTGAGACTATTGTCTTCTTTAGCAACAATGAGAGCCCCTTTGGTAATCTTGCATTTTCCACAACCAAAGGAAGTGTAATATCCCTCTTGATCTAATGCCTTCACTGAAATAAGATTGAACCACATATCTGGCGCATTCCTAATATTCTTCAACTGCAACTTGCATCCTAAGTTGGTTTCAAGCCACAAATCACCCACACCAATGATATCACACACTCTTTTATCTCCCAATTTGATTTTGCCAAAATTTTCATCAGTATTAGAAGTGAAAAATTCACTCCTCAGAGAGACATGACATGAGGCACCAGAGTCCATAATCCAAGTGGAATAATCACAGACAAGATTCACATAATTTTTATCATATATGATAAGAACATCTTCATAAACAATAGCAGCAGTTTCTTTATCACTATCTTTACCTTTGTCTTTGTTTCTTCCCCTATTCAAGAACCTACAATACCTCTTGATATGTCCCGGCTTGCCACAATGGTGACAAATGAACTCCTTTCTTGGCTTGTACTTTGCTCTTGACATGCTTTGACTTTCTGACTTGTCGAAACTATGAGGTTTTCTACTTTGACTTCTCCCCCGTGACTTTGAAACAAGTGCTTCTGACTGGGAAGAGGCATTAGTCAAACCTCGCTTTTTTCTTCTGGCTTCTTCATTCAACATGCTCTCTTTAACCATTGCTAACTGATAAACCACTATTTTATGGTTTATCTTGTCCTCAATTGAGTGGTTTTTATCAACTCTTTACCCACCTATTCATACTATTTGCATGGTTTTACAATTTCTTCCCAGAATTTGTTCTATGATTGAAAACATGCTTCTTTGGGCTTTAATTTTGCTATGTTTAATCCTCTCTTATTACCATTTAATGTCGTGATATGTGTGTTAAGTGTTTTTAGAGACTACAGGGCAGGAATGGCTTAGAGGATGGAAAGGAAGCATGCAAAACTGGAAGGAATACAAGAAATTGAAGGAACTGCTAAAGCTGTCCAGCCTTACCTCTTGGTACTAAATCGACCATAACTTGAGCTACAGAAGTCCAAATGACGCGGTTCCAGTTGCGTTGGAAAGATAACATCCGGGGTTTCGCAAAAATATATAATTTTCCATAGCTGTTCCGAAGTTAAATGACGCAGACGCGTAGATGACGCGCACGTGTCGCATCTGCGAATTTCAATCCACGCAAACGCGTGGATGACGCCTCCGCGTCACTTTGCCGTGACCTGTACGAACCAACAGCGATTTTTGGGCTATTTTTGACCCAGTTTTCGGTCCAAAAAACACAAATTAGAGGCTATAAAGTGAGCGAATGCATCCATTCATCATATACGTCATACAACATACATTCATACATAGTTTTAGGATTTAGATGTAGTTTTCAGAGAGAGAGGTTCTCTCCTCTCTCTTAGGATTTAGGATTAGGATTCCTTTTAAAGGATTTAGGATTTCTACTTCTCAATTTCCAGGTTTAATTTTCCTTTTATTTATTTTTCCAATTTAATTTATGAACTTTTCCATGTTAGATTTGATTTCTTTTATTAATGCAATTTGAGGTATTTCAGATATATGATTTTTATTTAGCTTTCTATATTCTTGGTTTTGGTTGATTAATTGGTGACTCTTGAGTTGTCAAACTCATCGTGATTGATAATTGATATCTTTGCTGATTGATTTAAACTCCTATAACTCTAGTCTTTCCTTAGGAGTTGACTAGGACTTTAGGTGTTAAATTGATTTAACCACTTGACTTACCTTCATAGTTAGAGGTTGACTTAGTGGGAGCAAAAATCTAATTCTCATCACCATTGATAAGGATAACTAGGATAGGACTTCTAATTTTCATACCTTGCCAAGAGATTTTATAATTATTAATTTATTTTCCTTGCTATTTAAATTACTTGTTTCCTATTTCAAAAAACCCAAAATAAAATAGATCTTTTTCCATAACCAATAATAAATCATACTTCGCTGCAATTCCTTGAGAAGACGACCTGAGGTTTGAATACTTCGGTTATTTATTTTTATTGGGTTTGCTTAAGTGACAAACAAAACTTTTGTACGAAAGGATTCTCTGTTCGTTTAAAAGCTATACTTACAACGCGATTATATTTGTGAATTTCTTTACCGATAGAAAATCCGATCGTCACAAATGGCGCCGTTGCCAGGGAATTGCAAACGGGTGCCTTATTATTGGTTATTGTAAATATTTTTCAATAAAAAAAATTTCAGATTTTTATTTTAAAATTTTTTATCTTATCTTATCTTAATTTTAAATTTCAAAAATCAAATCTTTTTTCAAAAATCATATCTTTTTCAAAATCTTATCTTATCTTTTTTCAAAAATCATATCTTTTTCAAAATATTTTCTTTTTGTTAGTTTTTGTTTTTATTTTCTCTTACTACTATGAACTCTCAACCCTTTGGCTATGAATCTGGTTACAATTATGTTGCAGGAAGAAGAAATTATAATGACAACTTGCATCAAGGATGGGACAATCAAAGATGGGAGGAGCCACAAGGACTTGATCAACTCTCATGGCAACAACCACCTCCAATGGACTATCCACAACCATTCTGTGATGCATATCAATGCAATGGCTATGGTGAGCACTCTTTTGATTATCAACAACCACTACCATATGCCTATGAACTCCCTCCTCAACATGACTTTGGACCACCATACTCACAAGCCCCTTTCCACCATTCACCTTCATATAACCCTCAACCACCATACCAACCACCTTATGAGCCATATGAACCATATATAGAACCACCCCAATTCTAACCCAATTACTCCTAAGAATCACCACCTCAATATTCACCATCTCCATATCCATCAATCCAAGAGCACTATGATCCTGTTTATGATAGCCGAGCGTAACAAAAATCAAAGGATCGTTTCAAGGAAACGGTGGAAAAACTTAATGCAACCCTTCGCCAACTGGATCAAGCGATAAATCGATTACCTTCCCGACGTTCGGACATTCAAGGAACCCCCATGGCTTCATGTGGAGAATCTACTGAAGAACGTGGCATGAAGGAGAAGTTAGAAACTCTGGTGGACAGTGAGCAGCACGATTTTGTATTGGAACAATTGGAAGAAGCTATGCCTGCCATTGAAGAGGAAGAAGTGGTTGAAGACTTAGGAGATGCAGAACCTCCATGGAAAACTCAAGTCACAGAGCCCCCTTCTAAGGAGTTTGAATTTGATGTTCAGGAGGGTGTACAACCTCCAAGGCATGTCATGGTTGAAGACTTGGAAGAGGTTGATCAAGAGATGAAGATTCAAGAAAAAGAGGCACAACCTCCCATGCCCTTGGTGAGCAATGAAGAAGAGATTGAATTGGAAGAAAGCTACCAAGAGGAAGAGGTTGAAATTGAAGAAGCTTGCAAAGAGGTGGAAGATGTCAAAGAAGAGCACAAGGGAGTGGAGCTTGCAAGTTCATTAGAGACACCTCTCCCAAGGCCATTACAACATTCAAGTGGGTAAAATTCTTATCCTTGACCTTTACTTTCCCACTTGAATATGGGCTACTAGAGATAGATGGTCAACTTAGAGCTCTTTGTGGCATTAAGAGTAAGAGGAAGATGGTCAGTGGTAAGCATTGTCCTGCAAGGTTCATTATGGTTGGAAGCTTTAAGTTTAAACGCAAAGGTTGGTGTAGAACTCAATTGAATGGGTCTAGGAAGTTGTTTGGACGCTTCAGTGAGAATTCTAAGGCTGAACCACCCGGATGGAATCATGATAATCAACAAGAAGACGGGTGCAAAAGCAAGGTTTGGGACCCCAAAATTCAGTCTAGAAATCAATACTCTTGGGGTCTTGTCACTTGCTTTAACTTGCTTGAAGGCTTTCTGCGCCTAGTTTGGGATCCCGGAGGCTACTGGAATTCCAAACATTGGTGGAGATTTTTGGATGAATTCAAGCACAAGCCACCATAACAGAGAGATCACCAAATGTCCAACTTAAGGACTTTAACTAAAAGTGCTAGGTGGGAGACAACCCACCATGGTATGATCGTTCCTTTTTCAGTTTTAATTTTAGTCTGTTTTGTTTGTTTTTGAGTTTTGATTGAACTTGGAATCATGCATAACATTTATATTAGCATTGCATTCTGCATTTTTCATATTTAAAAAAAATGCACGCGACGCGACAGCGTCGCTGATGCGTCCGTGTCAAATGTGCGTTGGGAAGAAAATAAGATTTTACAGAAAGTCGTGCGAAAGCGTGGCTGGAGGCGTGCCTTTGGCACAAATTGATCCACACGACCGCGTCGCTGACGCGTCCGCGTCATGTGGGAAAAATGCCTCCCACGTGTCCGCATCACCCACGCTAACGCGTGGCTCTGTAAAATCGACGTAAACAGGTGTATGACAGCAAGTTGTGATGGAGTGGGGCTAGAATGGTGCTGGAAGCACAAACCCCGTCACGCGTACGCGTCGCCCACGCGTCTGCATCACTTACAAATCGCGCCAACTGTGCGAACGCGTGCTCCACACGTCCGCGTCACTTGCGCCGCACATCTTATCCAAATCACCGCCTACTATCTTATCTTTTCTTCCCCAATTCTAAATCTTTTCTTTCCCTTCTTTTTCTTTTTCTTTCTTTTTCTTTTAATTGGTGTTGGAAATTTATTTGGGTCATTATTTTGCTTGTGGATTGTTAAGGAATTGTTTGACAATTATATAGTATTTTTATAGGGTTGCTTGCATGTTCAATTTAATACTTTCAATACCTTATTTACCATGAATGCTAAGTGTTTGTGAAAAAGCCCGTATGGCATCATGCACTATTTTTATCTTATCCTACTACTTTAATGCCTGTTTTTCGCAAAACTCTTTTTATATTTTATTCATTATTTATAATTGTCCATACAAACATATTGTTAGTTTGAAAGGCTTGGTAATCTAACTTAGACATTGAATGCTTGATCTATGCTACTCATGTCTTTGCCGGCATGCCAATAAATACCTTGCATTTAACTGTCATCACATGCACTTGCTATATTTCCATTGATGACTTTTCACATGTAGTCATGACCATGTGTTAACGTCATTCTTCTTTACTGTGCATTGATTACCACCATTCCCGTTCTCTTCTTTGCTCTAACCCTTAGCTTTAAAAGTTACTTTCTTTTTCCCTTTTCAGGATGGCCACCAAGAAGGGTAAAGAGAAAGCTACTCCCAAACCACCGACAAGGAAAGGAACAAAGAGAGCACCAGCTGAGGACCCACAACCCCCGTCCATCTGCACAGCTTTGCATGCACCGAGGACGGTGCAACCTTTAAGTGTGGGGAGGTCGATACCGACTTCCAGGGGTTAGTTACCTTCTTTTTAACACCAATACTCTATTTTCTTTGTTTTTTCATTGTTGCATTTGCATATTTGATTGCATGTTTGTTTGATTTTATGCATATTCTACTTGGTTGAAAAATAATAAGTTTCTTCTAAAGACCCTATTTTTGAAATTTTCACTAATTTAAAATCAAAAAAAAAATTTTGGGTAAATTTGTTTGAAGTTGTATCTGGAACATGGTTTTTGAGCCAAAGAACATACAACCTGTGAGATTTTGAGCTTATTTATATGGTTACATTATTTAACCATAAATTTTTATTCTTGTGTATTTTCTTCTCTATAATTGCAATCTTTACTTTGTTCCATTCTATATGTCCATTATTTAGTATATTTACATGCTTGCATATGATTGAGGCCATTACTTGTTTTTGCTCACTTATCCCAAATAGCCTACCCTTTCAATCACCTTTGTTAGCCCCCTTGAGCCTTTTAACCCCCTTCTATTTCATAACCACATTACTAGCCTTAAGCAGAAAAACAAAATAAAAATCCCAAGTTGAATCCTTGGTTAGCTTAAGATAGATATTGTGTATAATTTAAGTGTGGGAAATTTTATGGGAACATGGGATGATAGAAAAAAAAGTAGGGAATTAAATTGAATAAGTTATTTGAAAATTTAGGAAGCATGCTCATGTGAAATCAAAATAATTAAATTACCATGTGCATTGATAAAAAAATTATTAAGTAATTAAATAAGGGGATACAAAAAAAATATTACCCCAAATGCAAAATAAAAAGAATCAATGCACATGGGACAAAATTCAAAAATAAGTTTGATACATGAGCATGTAATACAAAAGTGAAAAAAATTTGGGTAACTAGGTAAAGCATTTTAAATTGTATAAAGTGTGTATGCTAGGTGAGATCTTAGACTAATCAAGGATTCACTTTGTTAGCTCACTTAGCCTTATATATACATCCTTACCTTTACCTTAGCCCCATTACAACCCTGAAAAGACCTCATGATGTTTGCATTGGTATGCTAAATATTTGTTGATTGGTTAGATGAAGAACAAAAGTTTAGAAAGCATGACTAGAGAAGAGTAGAGTGAATTACCCTATACACTTGAGAGATTAGAGTGCATATACACTACCAGTGAGGGTTCAGTGCTTAATTCTATGTTCCTTGCTTTCATGAGCAATCTTCTTACAAGTTTACTTGCTTTTTATTATATGATTTGAATTAGTGGAATTTGATTCATATTTGTCTTGGAGAACTTATTTACTTTTAACTAAGTAGGTAGAAATATTTTACATGTAGTTGCATTCACATAGATAGGTTGCATTGCATACTCTCTATCATTTCTCTTCACTCCTTTATAGCTTCTCTTGAGTTTAGCATGAGGACATGCTAATGTTTAAGTGTGGGGAGGTTGATAAACCACTATTTTATGGTTTATCTTGTGCTCAATTGAGTGGTTTTTATCCTCTCTTATTACCATTTGATGCTGTGATATGTGTGTTAAGTATTTTTAGAGACTACAGGGCAAGAATGACTTAGAGGATGGAAAGGAAGCATGCAAAACTGGAAGGAATACAAGAAACTGAAGGAACTGCTAAAGGTGTCCAGCCTGACCTCTTGGTACAAAATGACCATAACTTGAGCTACAGAGGTCCAAATGACGCGGTTTCAGTTGCGTTGGAAAGCTAACATCCGGGGCTTCGCAACGATATATAATTTTTCATAGCTGTTCCGAAGTTAGGCGACGCGGACGCGTGGATGATGCGCACGCATCTCATCTGCGAATTTCAAACCACGCAAACGCGTGGACGATGCCTCCGCGTCACTTTGCAGCGACCTGTACAAACCAGCAGCAATTTCTGGGCTGTTTTTGACCCAGTTTTCGGCCCATAAAACATAGATTAGAGGCTATAAAGTGAGGGAATGCATCCATTCATCATATACGTCATACAACATACATTCATACATAGTTTGAGGTTCTCTCCTCTCTCTTAGGATTTAGGATTAGGATTCCTTTTAAAGGATTTAGGATTTCTACTTCTCAATTTCTAGGTTTAATTTTCCTTTTATTTATTTTCCCAATTTAATTTATGAACTTTTCCATGTTAGATTTGATTTCTTTTATTAATGCAATTTGAGGTATTTCAGATATATGATTTTTATTTAGCTTTCTATATTCTTGGTTCTGGTTGATAAATTGTGACTCTTAAGTTGTCAAACTCATCGTGATTGATAATTGATATCTTTACTGATTGATTTAGACTCCTATAACTCTAGTCTTTCTTTAGGAGTTGACTAGGACTTTAGGTGTTAAATTGATTTAACCAGCCACTTGACTTACCTTCATAGTTAGAGGTTGACTTAATGGGAGCAAAAATATAATTCTCATCACCATTTTATAATTATTAATTTATTTTCCTTGCTATTTAAATTACTTGTTTCCTATTTCAAAAAACCCAAAATAAAATATATCTTTTTCCATAACCAATAATAAATCATACTTCGCTGCAATTCCTTGAGAAGACGACCCGGGGTTTGAATACTTCGGTTATTTATTTTTATTGGGTTTGCTTAAGTGACAAACAAAACTTTGTACGAAAGGATTCTCTGTTGGTTTAGAAGTTATACTTACAACGCGATTATATTTGTGAATTTCTTTACCGATAGAAAATCCGATCGTCACTAACGTCAACTTTCCATTTAGAGCTGAGTTAGTCAGTGTCACAACCAGAACTTCTCAACTATCAGGCAAGGAGCTCAACAATAACAAGGCTTGAAACTCATCATTTAAAGTAATTTCATTATTTGTCAGTTGGTTCACCGTCTTTTGAAAAATGCTCAAGTGCTCCAGCATTGATTTACCTTCAATATACTTCATATTGACAAGTTTTCTAATCAAGAATGCTTTATTTTGCACATTCTTCCTCTCATATAACTCCTTCAATTTATTCCATATCTTCTCGGCATTCGTCTTGGTGTCAACATGTGGATACACGCTAAGATCAAGCTATTGCCTAATGAAAGCAACTGCCTTTCGATTCATCTTCTTCCATTCAGCATCGGATTTGGTACCTTTGGATTTATCCCCCTCCACAGGATCATACAAGTCCTTGCTATACAGCATATCTTCCATGAGGGTCTTCCAAATTGAGTAATTTTGGGAATTCAATTTGACCATATTCGGTCTATGAGTATTTTTCTCCATTTAATCATCACAGAGATAAACAACCAAAGCTGTAGATACCACTTTGTTGGGAAAAACTCAATAAAGGTTCAAAACAAGAACCTGTCTAACAGCGAAAGCACCAAAAATAATTTTTTCACAACCTGTGCGATTAAATAGGCAATACCAAAGATACTCCAAGTAGCAAATATAATGGCAGAAATTAAATAATCAGACACCAGAATTTTAACGTGGGAAAATCCCTAAAAGAGGGACAAAAGACCCAAAGGACCTAGTCCAATAAAATCTTCTACTATCTAAATAATGGATACACAAACAGTCTTCTTAGTGGCTCTAGGGCATCTCAACAATAAACAAAATACATCATCAAAACTGACGGAATCAACATAAACCCTCCACAAAGTGGGTATCTCAAATCAGGCAAAAGAGAAGACAATACAATTAGCAAGTTATATCCTAATGTTCATCGATCTCTACACCAGGAATAACATACTAAAATTTCATAAGAAATGGAGCAAGTTTACTAGTTCAATCGAATAAAAAATGGCTTGCCTTTTTCCCAAATTTCTTCTTCTCCTTTGATGCCGAAACTCTCCTCTCTCTGCCTCACGGTTTCTTTTTGTTTCTGTTTCAAAAAAGAGAGAGCCTTACTCTCATTCTCCCTCCGTTGTGGCTTAAAAGCCACTTTCTTTCTTTCTTTATTTTATTTTTATTTTAAAGGTTGTATGGGCTCTACTTAAGATTGGAGACCCACTAATAATAACATAACTGCCAAACATCTTGTCTCTTTTCCTTTATTAGTGATTAAATATCTTGGATCTTCCTTCCCAACAATCTCGCTAATGAGATCTATAAACCATAAAGACACCATAAAAAATTAAAGAATGCTAAAACAAAATGACTTGCATATAGCATGAATATCATCAACTATATTAAGTTAACTTACCAAAAAGAACATTGTCGACCAAGCTTTCAGGATTGATGAGCCATGGAATCGTCCTAAGGCGAAAAGGCTCAAGTAGGAAACTTGGATTCACAACATGATCAATCCTAGTCCCATATGAAAAAGTAAGGACCCATATCCCCGGTGTGACTCTCTTCATAGGATTGTTTTCTTTAATTACAATAAATTTGCTCATGGTGTACATCTGAAACTCAATAATAACTCCTCTCCACTTTTTCACCACGGATTTTGGAATGGAAGCTTGAATCTTACCACTCTACACATTATTTGTAATACTCTACCACACAGAGCTTTACACCTAAGATGTAAAACAGAGGTGGTGTGGTATTACGACCTCTAAAATAAAATACATAATAATACATAACAAAGGATAAAATATACTAGGAGCCTTGAAAAAGGGGTAAAACAAAATCGCAAAAATGAAAAGCGCAACGCTCATAAGAAAGGATTACTTGCGTGCTAAGAAACCTAATAAGGAAATGATAAACATAAGCAATTGAGTAAAGGAAAGCCAAGGAAATAGCATAACTAGCCCCCGATTCAGCCTGCGAAGCTAAGGCTGACTGGAGGATATATATATATATATATATATATATATATATATGAACATACATAAGTATCTCCAAATACACCAAAATACCAAAATAAACTCATATCTCTCCCTCAACCTCTAAGAGGAGGAGTATACACAAGTTACTTGGAGAGTAAGCTAGATACATATATACATATATACAACAGAAGCCAAAATACACCCAAGAACTACTTCGCTTTAGGGATCCAGACGCCTAGCGAGGAGCCTCTCGACCTGCATCTAGAAAATAACAACACAGTATAGAATGAGAACCGGAGGTTCTCAGCATGGTAAAAGTGTCAAGCGTATAATAAATAAGGTCCTGAGAATGCCATAGGCAATCCTAGAACTCCGTTATTCAATTATCCAACTTAATTACTAAACAAAAACCATAAACAAGGGTAGGTATTCTAAATCTACCTAACTTACTCAATTTCAATCCACACCTAACACCAAACCATTTCTCCATTTCCTCCATCCCTCCATCATCCATAATGCAACAGGAACAAACAACCAAACAAGTTCAAGCACAAGTAATGAACAGATAATACTTGTAGCAAATATACAAGTAGCAAGTGATATATATCAATTAGGCATTCCCAATTAAGGCATAGCAAACAAAGCACACATATGCATATGATGAATGTCTATCCTACTGGCTGTGAGCTCACATGTCGGTTATTTTGCCAGAACCCGACACATTTGGTAGCTAACCCAGACATTGGTCTCTAGGTTGCGCATCTCTCCAAGAGGATCATAAACGAAGGAGCGTGCCTTTCCACATCGAAGGAGTGTGCGTTTCTACCTTCTCTTAGAGGATATATGAAGGAGAGTACCTTTCTACATCGAAGGAGTGTGCCTTTCCACCTTGCAACCAGAGAAGAACGTGGGGGATACAATACAAAGGAGAGTGCCTTTCCACCTTCCCCACATCCACATCACGACAAGAGAGGGAACTTCCACCCTCAACTTGGCATCCGAACACATGTTCAAATTAATTACGCAGGCGAGGTTACACCCAGACCTTGCTATTCCAACCATTTCGGCCACACAGTCATCTTAAATCTCATCATTTATCACATCATGTTCTTACATTCACTCTTTATAAAACTTTTTATTTTACCTCTTACTTCACCCTCAAGTTCTCTTATTTTCCTAGCTTCTTTTATCCATTGGACCTAAAACTATACTTTAAGCCTTAAAGGAAGAAAATGGAGGTTTAGAAATGGGAGATTGGTTTAAAAACAGTCAAAACTGGTTTTTACAGCAGACAGCATCCACGCGTACGCGTAGGCCACGCGCACGCGTGGAGCATACATCAAATCACGCGTACGCATACTTCTCACACATGCGTCGCCAAAATTCCACGCCACGCGTACGCGTGAGCCACGCGTACGCGTGGATGGGCATTTTTAAAAAATGGGCAGAATGCTCAGAAAGCATACTGCAACCAGTTTTGCCACCCTGCAACACAACTTTATACACCAATCTTGCAACGTCTATAACTTTCTCTACGAAATTCTGTTTTTCACAAAATGGATATCAATCAAAAGCTCTTAAAACCATCTTTTATTTGCAAAAAATCACATCTCAATCCAAAATTTGAAGAGAAAATTATGGACCTTCAAAGTTCACCCAAAATCACTTTTTACCAAAACACTTCCAAACCTCATTTTCACCACATTCATAATTCCTTACCTATAAAACATGCATTTTGCCAACATATCTAATTCCAACTTATCAACAACTACTTCAAGCTACCTTTAACCAATCCAATGAGCCATATCCTCAACTTTGCATTAGCATACATTATATAGACTTATATGAGCAACCTTCACATAAACCATTCCATTAATGCAATTATCAACCCTTCACACACATTATTCCATTAACACATTTATCAACCCTTCATACATTAATCCATCAACTCATATATCTACTCATTATTAACAAACACCAACCATAATCCATCAATATCTATCAACACCAACACAACCCATCATAAGCAAGTCCAAGAGCATAAAATCAATAACCTCAATACCTCATAATTCCAATATATGTTCATCATCAATTTATTCCAACAACATTACAAAATTATTCATTAAATGCAACTAACAAATTCAACTTATCCTATGATTCCTCTAACCTAAGTTTTCACAACACTGTAAATATTAAACGTGCGAAACTTAAACCATACCTTGGCCGATCACTTAGTTTCACCCAAGGCAGCCTCACAACACAAAACATAGCCCCTCCAAGCTCAATTAGAACAGCCACAAACCAAGCCTTGATCACCAATAAGCCTCCAAATACTCCCAATGCAATTCCATGCATATATACCCACTTAATCTACACCTAATGCATATACATCTCCCAATTTCAGTTTTCCCATTATAAATACAAGATTGAGCTAGGGTTAGGGTGTCCTTACCATACCCATATACTCAATAGCTTGAGCCCATAAGTCCCGGAAGCTAACTTGAACCTAGAACACAAAAATTGGACAAGATTTTACTATAGGGTTTCAAATCTAAGAATAAAAAGGGAATAGAGATTCTGGAACAAAAGGGAGCTTACCGGTGAAATTGATCCGACAAAACTATAGAGCTCGATGTGCTGGACGCGTGGTCGCAAATGATGCAGCAATCGGAGCTCAAACGAGGAAGTTATGGTAGTTAGAATGAATGGTGAGGGTTTGGGAATCTCCTCTCCCGCCTTGCTATTTTCAGCGTGATTCTCAGCTGAGTGGGGAAGGAGATGGATCTGTTCTTTTAAGTGTTTGGGTCCGGTTGGACCTACGAGCCCGGTTTAGGCCCCGGTTCAACCGGTTTGGCCCATCCAGTCCAATTTTAGGCCAAATTTTTCGAAATTGGTATCAAAATTCTCGTTTGGACGAGCTCTATCCTATTTTGATATTAGTTTTATATTTTTAATCTTCCATTCTTTCCATTTAAAATTCAATTTATTGACTAATTATTTACCGATTTTAGCGGGATTTACATCCTACCCACCTAATTAGAAATTTTGCCCTCAAAATTCAGATTCAGTTATTTGAAAAGAGGTGTGGGTAGTCCGTCGGCATATTCAGAGTTTTCTTGAAACTGATCTCGTCACTCAAAACGTTCATCTTCTTTCATTTAAGCTGGCTTAGGTTGTAAGACATGAATTTGTTTTGGAAGCGTGTTTTAGAGGTTGCGAAATATGAAGCACGTCGGATAAGTTCGAAAGGTACGGCAAAAAACTTTTTGGTACGCCACTGGCCATCAATACTTTCCAAATATTGAAATGGGCTAACTTAGCGGGTTTTAACTTCCTTGTTTTTGATTGCTCATCTGGCTCTAGTTCATTGAAGTAATCTTCAGAGGTAGGTATCTGGTGCACGAATTTGTGATTCGCACAACTGACCAGCAAGTGCACTGGGTCGTCCAAGTAATACCTTACGTGAGTAAGGGTCGATCCCACGGAGATTATTGGCTTGAAGCAATCAATGTTTATTTTATTAATCTTAGTCAGGAGGCCAATAGGATTTAAAAAGTGAAATTACCAGATTTGATTATAAAAATAAAAGGGAACAACAGTGTTACTTGTTATGCAGTAATGAGAAACATGTTGGAGTTTTGGAGATGCTTTGTCCTTTGAATTTCTACTTTTCCTTGAAATCCTCTTCCCACACGCAAGATTCCTTCCATGGCAAGCTCTATGTAGGGTGTCACCGTTGTCAGTGGCTACTTCCCATCCTCTCAGTGAAAACGTTCCTATGCTCTGTCACAGCACGGCTAATCATCTGTCGGTTCTCAATCAGGTTGGAATAGAATCCATTGATTCTTTTGCGTCTGTCACTAACGCCCAGCCCTCAGGAGTTTGAAGCACGTCATAGTCATTCAATCCCGGAATCCTACTCGGAATACCACAGACAAGGTTTAGACTTTCCGGATTCTCATGAATGCCGCCATCAATCCGGCCTATACCACGAAGATTCTGATTAAGGAATCTAAGAGATATTCATTCAATCTGATGTAGAACGGAGGTGGTTGTCAGGCACACGTTCATGGGTTGAGGAAGGTGATGAGTGTCACGGATCATCACCTTCTTCACAATTAAGCACGAATAAACATCTTAGATAAGAACAAGCGTGTTTGAATGGAAAACAAAGGAATTGTATTAAATCATCGAGATGCTGCAGAGCTCCTCACCCCCAACAATGGAGTTTAGAGACTCATGCCGTCAAAAAGTATGTAATTCAGATCTGAAAATGTCATGAGGTACAAGATAATTCTCTAAAAGTTGTTTAAATAGTAAACTAGTAACCTAGGTTTACAGAAAATGAGTAAACTAAGATAATTGGTGCAGAAATCCACTTCTGGGGCCCACTTGGTGTGTGCTGGGGCTGAGACTAAAGCTATCCACGAGTAGAGGCCTTTCTTGGAGTTAAACTCCAAGTTATGACGTGTTTTGGGCGTTCAACTCCGGATCATGACGTTTTTCTGGCGTTTAACTCCAGACAGCAACATGTACTTGGCGTTCAACGCCAAGTTACGTCGTCTATTCTCGTGCAAAGTATGGACTATTATATATTGCTGGAAAGCCCTGGATGTCTACTTTCCAACGCCGTTGAGAGCGCGCCAATTGGACTCCTGTAGCTCCAGAAAATCCATTTCGAGTGCAGGGAGGTCAGGATCCAACAGCATCAGCAGTCCTTTTTCAGCCTAACTCAGATTTTTGCTCAGCTCCCTCAATTTCAGCCAGAAAATACCTGAAATCACAGAAAAATACACACACTCATAGTAAAGTCCAGAAATATGATTTTTGCTTAAAAACTAATAAAATTCTATTAAAAACTAATTAAAACATACTAAAATCTACATGAAATTACCCCCAAAAAGCGTATAAAATATCCGCTCATCACAACACCAAACTTAAACTGTTGCTTGTCCTCAAGCAACTAGATAAATAAAATAGGTTTTAACAGAAATTAAGAAGTAATAATATTCTAGAGTTTTAAATGAAGTTCAGATTCTTATTAGATGAGCGGGGCTTGTAGCTTTTTGTTTCTGAACAGTTTTGGCATCTCCCTGTATCTTTTGAATTTCAGAATGATTGGCATCCTTAGGAACTTAGAATTCAGATAATATTATTGACTCTCCTAGTGTAGTATGTTGATTCTTGAACACAGTTATTTTATGAGTCTTGGCCGTGGCCCTAAGCACTTTGTTTTCCAGTATTACCACCAGATACATAAATGCCACAGACACATGACTAGGTGAACCTTTTCAGATTGTGACTTAGCTTTGCTAAAGTCCCCAGTCAGAGGTATCCAGAGCTCTTAAGCACACTCTGTTTGCCTTGGATCACGACTTTAACCACTCAGTCTCAAGTTTGTAACTTGGACCTGCATGCCACAAGCACATGGTTAGGGACAGCTTGGTTTAGCTGCTTAGGCCTGGATTTTATTTCCTTGGGCCCTCCTATCCATTAATGCTCAAAGCCTTGGATCCTTTTTACCCTTGCCTTTTGGTTTTAAGGGCTATTGGCTTTTTCTACTGCTCCTTCTTTTTTTTCTTTTTTTTTTATTTTTTTTTTGCAAGCTTTCTTTTTCACTGCTTTTTCTTGCTTCAAGAATCAATTTCATGATTTTTCAGATCATCAATAATATTTTTCGTGTTCCTCATTCTTTCAGGAGCCAATATTCATAAAATTCAAGATAAAATTTATGCACTGTTCAAGCATTCATTCAGAAAACAAAAAGTATTGCCACCACATGTAATTAATTATAATTTTTATTATTAAGAACTCGAAAATATAGATGACTTCTTTATTCTAAAAAATCTACTACTTTATTCATGCCTGATGATGATGAGAAAAATAAATTATAGCTTAATTGGAAATAAAATCAAAATAGATATACTAATTACTACTACTATATATAACTTCTAAGGTAAAATTCTATAATAATACTATCACAGAGTTAAAGCTAGAATTAGAACTTAACAACCTGTATTTTGGGAAGTGGATGTTCCTCTAGTCTGTGGGGTGCCTTCAAGAATTAATTTCTGACGCTTTAGCTCCCTTAAGTTCACATCCTTGCTCTTCCTGTTCCCTTAGATGCCATGATCTTGATGAGTTTTAGCTCAGTGATCATGGCAAATCACACCAAACTTAGAGGTTTGCTTGTCCTCAAGCAAAATAAGGGATAGAAGAGGAATAGAGGGAGAGGCAATTTCGAAATCCAAAAGATATGA
Organism: Arachis stenosperma; assembly: GCF_014773155.1. Lineage (NCBI taxonomy): Eukaryota > Viridiplantae > Streptophyta > Magnoliopsida > Fabales > Fabaceae > Arachis > Arachis stenosperma. The sequence continues at coordinate 93,057,290 of NC_080378.1, forward strand.
TGAGTTGAAAAAGATTTGAAAAAGATTTGGATTGAAAAAAGATTTGTGTTTATAAATTAAGATACATTTGATATTTTTGAAAAAGGGATTTTAGAAATTAGGGTTTTTAAAAATTAGGATTAAAATTTTTGGAATTGAAGGATGATATTTTGAAACATGTTTATGCAAGAAATCATGAATTGAAACATAAAAAAAATTAGAAAAATTGTGAAGAAAAATGAATTTTACCTCCTCCCCACCATCCTGGCGTTAAACGCCCAACTGCTGCATGGTTTGGGCGTTTAACGCCCAAATGTTGCTTCTCCTGGGCGTTCAACGCCCAGCTGATGCATCTTTCTGGCGTTGAACACCAGGAAGTCCTTTGTTACTGGGCGTTTTTCTAAACGCCCAGGATGCTATCAATCTGGCGTTAAACGCCCAGAAGGCTACCCTTACTGGCGTTGAACGCCCAGTGGGTGCTTCTTTTGGGCGCTCAACGCCCAAAATGTTTCTTACTGGCTTTTTCACGCCAGTGAGCTTCCAATTTCCCTTATAACTCAGTGAATCCAACCAATTGCTATTTTACCTTGAAGATACCTTGACATATACCTGAAAAAAGGTAATTAATTAATTAATATGAATAAAATTAAATTTTGTGATTGGCTGGGTTGCCTCCCAGCAAGCGCTTCTTTAATGTCATTAGCTGGACTATTACTGAGTTTTAATCAAGCCTCAGTTTTGAGCACTCTTGCTCAAAATTTCCTTCAAGATAGTGTTTGACTCTTTGTCCATTAACAATGAACTTTTTGTTAGAGTCATTATCCTGAAGCTCTATGTATCCATATGGTGATACGTTTGTAATGACATATGGACCTCTCCACCGGGATTTTAACTTCCCGGGGAATAATTTGAGCCTGGAATTAAATAGCGGAACTTTTTGCCCCGGCTCAAAGACTCTGGATGACAATTTCTTATCATGCCATCTTTTTGCTTTCTCTTTGTAAATTTTTGTATTCTCGAAAGCATTGAGTCTAAATTCCTCTAGCTCATTTAACTGGAGCAATCATTTTTCTCCAGCTAATTTGGCATCAAGGTTTAGGAATCTGGTTGCCCAGTAGGCCTTATGTTCCAGTTCCACTGGCAAGTGACATGCCTTTCCATACACAAGCTGGTATGGAGAGGTCCCTATAGGGGTCTTGAATGCTGTTCTGTATGCCCACAGAGCATCATCCAAGCTCCTTGCCCAATCCTTTCTACGGTTAATTACAGTCCGTTCCAGGATTCTTTTGAGTTCTCTATTTGAGACTTCAGCTTGCCCATTAGTTTGTGGGTGATATGGAGTAGCTACCCTGTGGCTGACTCCATAACGTACCAGAGCAGAGTAAAGCTGTTTATTGCAGAAATGAGTGCCCCCATCACTGATTAATACTCTAGGGATACCAAATCTGCTGAAGATATGTTTCTGGAGGAATTTTAACACTGTTTAGTGTCATTAGTGGGTGTTGCAATAGCCTCCACCCATTTGGATACATAATCCACTGCCACCAGAATATAAGTGTTTGAGTATGATGGTGGGAAAGGTCCCATGAAGTCAATGCCCCATACATCAAACAACTCAATCTCCAAGATCCCTTGTTGAGGCATTGCATAACTGTGAGGGAGATTGCCGGATCTTTGGCAACTGTCACAATTAAGCACAAACGCTCGGGAGTCTTTATAGAGAGTAGGCCAGTAGAAGCCACTTTGGAGGACTCTTGTGGCTGTTCGTTCACTTCCAAAATGTCCTCCATACTGTGATCCATGGCAATGCCAAAGGATCTTCTGTGCTTCTTCTTTAGGCACACATCTACGGATTACTCCGTCTGCACATCTCTTGAAGAGATATGGTTCATCCCAAAGATAGTACTTTGCATCTGTGATTAATTTCTTTGATTGCACCCTACTGTACTCTTTGGGTATGAATTTCACTGCCTTGTAGTTTGCAATGTCTGCAAACCATGGCACCTCCTGGATGGCAAACAGTTGCTCATCCGGAAAGGTTTCAGAGATCTCAGTGAGAGGGAGGGACGCCCCTTCCACTGGTTCTATTCGGGACAGGTGATCTGCCACTTGATTCTCTGTCCCTTTTCTGTCTCTTATTTCTATATCAAACTCTTGCAGAAGCAACACCCATCTGATGAGTCTGGGTTTTGAATCCTGCTTTGTGAGTAGATATTTAAGAGCAGCATGATCAGTGTACACAATCACTTTTGATCCTACTAAATAGGATCTGAATTTGTCAATGGCGTAAACCACTGCAAGTAGCTCTTTTTCTGTGGTTGTGTAATTTTTCTGTGCATCATTTAAAACACGGCTGGCATAGTAAATGACGTGCAGAAGCTTGTCATGCCTTTGTCCCAACACTGCACCAATGGCATGGTCACTGGCGTCACACATTAATTCAAATGGCAATGCCCAGTTTGGTACAGAGATGATTGGTGCTGAGACCAATTTAGCTTTTAGAGTCTCAAATGCCTGCAGACACTCTTTATCAAAGATAAATGGCGTGTCAGCAGCTAGCAGGTTGCTCAGAGGTTTGGCGATTTTTGAAAAATCCTTTATAAACCTCCTATATAATCCTGCATGCCCCAGAAAGCTTCTGATTGCCTTAACATTGGCAGGTGGTGGTAATTTTTCAATTACTTCTACCTTAGCTTGATCCACCTCTATTCCCTTGTTCGAAATTTTGTGCCCAAGGACAATTCCTTCAGTCACCATAAAGTGACATTTTTCCCAGTTTAAAACCAGGTTAGTCTCTTGGCATCTTTTCAGAACAAGTGCTAAATGGTTAAGGCAGGAGCTGAATAAGTCTCCAAATACTGAAAAGTCATCCATGAAGACTTCCAGAAATTTTTCCACCATATCAGAGAAAATGGAGAGCATGCACCTCTGAAAGGTTGCAGGTGCATTGCACAGGCCAAATGGCATCCTTCTGTATGCAAATACTCCAGATGGGCATGTGAACGCCGTTTTCTCCTGATCCTGGGGATCTACTGCAATTTGATTATAACCTGAATATCCATCCAGGAAGCAGTAGTATTCATGACCTGCTAGTCTTTCTAGCATCTGGTCTATGAATGGTAAAGGAAAATGATCCTTTCTGGTGGCTGTATTGAGCCTTCTGTAATCAATACACATACGCCACCCAGTAACTGTTCTTGTAGGAACCAGTTCATTTTTTTCATTATGAACCACTGTCATGCCACCTTTCTTAGGGACGATTTGGACAGGGCTCACCCAGGGGCTGTCAGAAATAGGATAAATAATCCCAGCCTCTAGTAATTTAGTGACCTCTTTCTGCACTACTTCCTTCATAGCTGGGTTCAGCCGCCTTTGTGGTTGGACCACTGGTTTGGCGTCATCCTCCAGCAAGATCTTGTGCATACATCTGGCTGGGCTAATGCCCTTAAGATCACTGATGGACCACCCAAGAGCTGTCTTGTGTGTCCGTAGCACTTGAATTAGTGCTTCCTCTTCCTGTGGCTCTAAGGTAGAGCTTATAATTACAGGAAAGGTATCACCTTCTCCCAGAAATGCATATTTCAGGGATGGTGGTAATGGTTTGAGCTCGGGTTTAGGAGGTTTCTCCTCTTCCTGAGGGATTTTCAGAGGTTCTATTATCTTCTCTGGTTCCTCCAAATCAGGCTGAACATCTTTAAAGATGTCCTCTAGCTCTGATTCGAGACTCTCAGCCATATTGACCTCTCTTACCAGAGAATCAATAATGTCAACACTCATGCAGTCATTTGAGGTGTCTGGATGTTGCATGGCTTTGACAACATTCAACTTAAATTCCTCCTCATTGACTCTCAAGGTTACTTCCCCTTTTTGGACATCAATGAGGGTTCGGCCAGTTGCTAGGAAAGGTCTTCCTAGAATGAGAGTTGCACTCTTGTGCTCCTCCATTTCCAGCACCACAAAGTCAGTAGGAAAGGCAAATGGCCCAACCTTGACAATCATGTCTTCAATCACGCCTGATGGGTATTTAATGGAGCCATCAGCAAGTTGAAGACATATCCTGGTTGGTTGATTTCTTCAGTTAAACCAAGCTTTCTGATAGTAGATGCAGGTATTAGGTTGATACTTGCCCCAAGATCACATAAAGCTTGCTTGGTACAAGTATCCTCTAATGTGCATGGTATCATAAAGCTCCCAGGATCTTTAAGCTTCTCAGGTAAGCTTTTCAGAATGACTGCACTGCATTCTTCAGTGAGGTAAACTTTCTCAGTTTCCCTCCAATCCTTCTTATGACTTAAGATCTCTTTCATGAACTTAGCATAAGAGGGTATTTGCTCAAGTGCTTCTGCAAACGGAATCTTTATTTCAAGAGTCCTAAGATAGTCTGCAAAGCGGGCAAATTGCTTATCCTGTTCCGCTTGGCAGAGTTTTTGAGGATAAGGCATTTTGGCTTTGTATTCCTCAACCTTAGTTGCTGCAGGTTTATTACCTACAGAAGTGGGTTGGGAAGCCTTTTTAGAAGGGTTATCATCAGCACTTGTAGGTGACTGATCCCCCACTGGCATTTGAATGCCAGAGGTGGGAGCTGGAGTGGCGTTAGACGCTATCTCCCCCTTTGTTACTGGCGTTTGAACGCCAGAACCCTGCTCCCTTTGGGCGTTCAACGCCGGATTCATGCTTGTTTCTGGCGTTGAACGCCAGGATTTAGCATGGTCTGGGCGTTCAGCGCCAGCTTTATTCCTCTCTGGGCTCTGAATGTCCTCAGAGGGATTTTGAGTAACCAATTGTTCATTTCTTGGTTTCCTGCTGCTTTGAAGTGAGGTATTTAATGTTTTCCCACTTCTTAATTGAACTGCTTGGCATTCTTCTGCTATTTGTTTTGACAGTTGTTTTTCTGTTTGCTTTAATTGCACTTCCATATTCCTGTTTGCCATTCTTGTTTCCTGTAATATTTCCTTGAATTCGGCTAGCTGCTGAGTTAGAAAGTCTAATTGCTGATTAAATTCATTAGCCTGATCCACCGGACTGAGTTCTGCAGTTACTGTTTTAGCTTCTTCTTTCATGGAAGATTCACTGCTTAGGTACAGATGCTGATTTCTGGCAACTGTATCAATGAGCTCTTGAGCTTCTTCAATTGTTTTTCTCATATGTATAGATCCACCCGCTGAGTGGTCTAGAGAAATCTGAGCTTTTTCTGTAAGCCCATAGTAGAAGATGTCTAATTGCACCCATTCTGAAAACATTTCAGAGGGGCATTTTCTTAGCATTTCTCTGTATCTCTCCCAGGCATCATAAAGAGATTCATTATCTCCTTGTTTGAAGCCTTGGATGCTTAGCCTTAGCTGTGTCATCCGTTTGGGAGGGAAATAGTGATTCAGGAATTTTTCTGACAGCTGTTTCCATGTTTTTATGCTGTTCTTAGGCTGGTTATTTAACCACCTCTTAGCTTGATCTTTTACAGCAAATGGAAACAGTAATAATCTGTAGACATCCTGATCCACTTCTTTATCATGTACTGTGTCAGCAAATTGTAGAAATTGTGCCAGAAACTCTGTAGGTTCTTCATGTGGAAGACCAGAATACTGGCAGTTTTGCTGCACCATGATAATGAGCTGAGGATTCAGCTCAAAGCTACTAACTCCAATGGAGGGTATACAGATACTATTCCCATATGAAGCAGTAGTGGGGTTAGCATATGACCCCAGAGTCCTCTTGTCTTGTCCATTCATACTTACTTCCATAATGGAATACAAGAGTGATGATATGTATGTTGATATTATTTATTTTATAGTAGTGGAATAACTTAAAAATGGAATATATGAAAAATATTTTGAAAATACTTTGTGAAAGTTTTTCGAAAAATTTGAAATTGAAATTTGGATTTTATACTAAAAATTTCGAAAATGTAGTTTTAAAATTGGTTAGAAAATAATTTTTTTTTTTTTTGAATTTTGAATTTTGCGATGAAAGAGAAAAACACACAAAAGACACAAGACTTAAAATTTTTAAGATCCAATGTTCCTTATTTTCGAAAATTTTTTGGAGGAAAAACACCAAGGAACACCAAACTTAAAAATTTTAAGATCAAGACACAAGAAAAACTCAAGAACAACTTGAAGGTTCACAAGAACACCAAGAACACAAGAAAGAACACCAAACTTAAAATTTTTAGAAAACCAAGACAAATTTTCGAAAATTGAAGAAAGATCAACAAGAAAACACCAAACTTAGAGTTTGGCACAAGATTAAATCAAGAAAAATTATTTTTGAAAAAGAAATTTTTTAAAAAGAAAGTGCCCAATTGTTAAGAATATAAATCCCCGCTATAATCAACTGAGCTAAAAATGTAATGTATTTTAAAGATGTGTTATTTTTATGGATAAAAGTTTAATTCTTGAAAGTTAATGTTTTGAACAAGCACAAGAAAAACAAGAAAAGACACAAAACAAGAAAAATTTGAGATCAAACAAGAAAAATAAACAAGAACAACTTGAAGATCAATGAAGAACAAAGAACACTAACACGAAAATTTTAAAGAAAATATAAAATATGCAATTAACACCAAACTTAGAATAAGACACTAAACTCACGAAAAATTAACAGTTAATTAAGAAAAATAATATTTTTGAAAAGAAATTTTTGAAAAGAAACTATCCTATCAAAATTTAATGACTCTGTAACAACAAAAATAAATTATTCCTAATCTAAGAAATAAAATATGCTTTCAATTGTTCAAACTCAATAATCCCCGGCAACGGCGCCAAAAACTTGGTGCACGAATTTGTGATTCGCACAACTGACCAGCAAGTGCACTGGGTCGTCCAAGTAATACCTTACGTGAGTAAGGGTCGATCCCACGGAGATTATTGGCTTGAAGCAATCAATGTTTATTTTATTAATCTTAGTCAGGAGGCCAATAGGATTTAAAAAGTGAAATTACCAGATTTGATTATAAAAATAAAAGGGAACAACAGTGTTACTTGTTATGCAGTAATGAGAAACATGTTGGAGTTTTGGAGATGCTTTGTCCTTTGAATTTCTACTTTTCCTTGAAATCCTCTTCCCACACGCAAGATCCTTCCATGGCAAGCTCTATGTAGGGTGTCACCGTTGTCAGTGGCTACTTCCCATCCTCTCAGTGAAAACGTTCCTATGCTCTGTCACAGCACGGCTAATCATCTGTCGGTTCTCAATCAGGTTGGAATAGAATCCATTGATTCTTTTGCGTCTGTCACTAACGCCCAGCCCTCAGGAGTTTGAAGCACGTCACAGACATTCAATCCCGGAATCCTACTCGGAATACCACAGACAAGGTTTAGACTTTCCGGATTCTCATGAATGCCGCCATCAATCCGGCCTATACCACGAAGATTCTGATTAAGGAATCTAAGAGATATTCATTCAATCTGATGTAGAACGGAGGTGGTTGTCAGGCACACGTTCATGGGTTGAGGAAGGTGATGAGTGTCACGGATCATCACCTTCTTCACAATTAAGCACGAATAAACATCTTAGATAAGAACAAGCGTGTTTGAATGGAAAACAAAGGAATTGTATTAAATCATCGAGACGCTGCAGAGCTCCTCACCCCCAACAATGGAGTTTAGAGACTCATGCCGTCAAAAAGTATGTAATTCAGATCTGAAAATGTCATGAGGTACAAGATAATTCTCTAAAAGTTGTTTAAATAGTAAACTAGTAACCTAGGTTTACAGAAAATGAGTAAACTAAGATAATTGGTGCAGAAATCCACTTCTGGGGCCCACTTGGTGTGTGCTGGGGCTGAGACTAAAGCTATCCACGAGTAGAGGCCTTTCTTGGAGTTAAACTCCAAGTTATGACGTGTTTTGGGCGTTCAACTCCGGATCATGACGTTTTTCTGGCGTTTAACTCCAGACAGCAACATGTACTTGGCGTTCAACGCCAAGTTACGTCGTCTATTCTCGTGCAAAGTATGTACTATTATATATTGCTGGAAAGCCCTAGATGTCTACTTTCCAACGCCGTTGAGAGCGCGCCAATTGGACTCCTGTAGCTCCAGAAAATCCATTTCGAGTGCAGGGAGGTCAGGATCCAACAGCATCAGCAGTCCTTTTTCAGCCTAACTCAGATTTTTGCTCAGCTCCCTCAATTTCAGCCAGAAAATACCTGAAATCACAGAAAAATACACACACTCATAGTAAAGTCCAGAAATATGATTTTTGCTTAAAAACTAATAAAATTCTATTAAAAACTAATTAAAACATACTAAAATCTACATGAAATTACCCCCAAAAAGCGTATAAAATATCCGCTCATCAGTATCCTCTTCCTTCCAACTTGAGAAGTCTTCTTCTTAAATCTGCCTAGCTCTTTTGTCGGCTTTTATAGTGAGAATCCTAAATCATATTTGCGTAGCTTTGTCTTCGTAGTCTCAGCTATCAAATTCAGGAACTAAGACGTTCAACGTTCCATTTCCTGATTAATTCAGAGGTGTTTAGTGTACTGCGAAGTCTCACCTCCTTCTAATGTATAGTCTCATTGATATCCCCAATAAGTAGTTTGCTCCGATGGGCAAAATGGGCTTGGTCACTTGATCCACGATTCCCTAACAGTATCAACTTTTGTCCTAGTTCTCGGCAACCTATTATGAGTTTGATGGCTATTCTCTATTATTTTTAATGTAGAACCTTCGATGATTGTAGCATTTTGCACAGCTTCTGGTGGTCTCTCTTTTCCTTCTCATGCGTCGAACATGTAATCACATAGATTGTCACTCCATTCTTCATTGTTGGCTGGTGGACGAAATTGTGATCCTTATTCTTTAAGTTGCACTCCTTGTAAAATTATGGAATTTAAGAAATTGGCACGAGGGAACCATGGATCATTTGTGATCAATGTTCTAACTATTTTGAGAGGCATCATTATTATGGCACTGGTTGAATCCACAACTCCGTTCAACTAACCAGCAAGTGTACTGGGTCGTCCAAGTAATAAACCTTACGTGAGTAAGGGTCGATCCCACAGAGATTGTTGGTATGAAGCAAGCTATGGTCACCTTGTAAATCTCAGTTAGGCAGATTAAATTGTTTATGGTTTCGAAAATTAATAAAAAGAAGAAATAATAAAAGGGATAGAATACTTATGCAGATTCATTGGTGGGGATTTCAGATAAGCGAATGGAGATACTGTATGCTCAGGGACGCCTGCTCTCCTACTGCTTCAACTCAATCCTTCTTACTCCTTTCCATGGCAAGCTGTGTATAGGGGTTCACCATCAGCGGTGGCTACTTTCAATCCTCTCGGGAAAATGATCCTATGCGGCTGTCACTCGCACGGCTAATCGTCTGGAGGCATCACCCATGGTTGATGGCTACATCCCATCCTCGCAGTGAAAACTACGCTCACGCACTCTGTCACAGCACGGCTAATCACTGGTTGGTTCCCGCTCCTACTGGAATAGAATCCCTTGATTCTTTTGCGTTTGTCACTAACGCCCAGCACTTGCGAGTTTGAAGCACGTCACAGTCATTCATTACCGGAATCCTACTCGGAATACCACAGACAAGGTGAGACTTTCCGGATTCCCAGGATCCTACTCGGAATACCACAGACAAGGTGAGACTTTCCAGATCCTCATAAATGCCGCCATCTATCTACTTATACCACGAAGATTCTGTTGGGGAATCTAAGAGATATGCATTCAAGCTTTGTTGCATGTAGAACGGAAGTGGTTGTCAATCACGCGCGTTCATCAGTGAGAATGATAATGAGGGTTATTTACTCATCACATTCATCATGTCTTGGGTACGAATGAATATCTTGGAATAAGAATAAAAGAGAATTGAATAAAAGAAAATAGAACTGCATTAATACTTGAGGTACAGCAGAGCTCCACACCCTTAATCTATGGTGTGCAGAAACTCCACCGTTGAAAATACATAAGTGAAAGGTTCAGGCATGGCCGAATGGCCAGCCCCCTAAAACGTGATCAATAGCCTCTTAGGATGAAGAATAAAACAAAACTGAGACCAAAGATGCCTAATACAATAGTAAGAGGTCCTATATATACTAGACTAGCTACTAGGGTTTACATGAGTAAGTAATTGATGCATAAATCCACTTCCGGGGCCCACTTGGTGTATGTTTGGGCTGAGCTTGATCAATCCACGAGCTGAGGCTTCTCTTGGAGTTGAACTCCGAGTTATGACGTGTTTTGGGCGTTCAACTCCGGATCATGACGTTTTTCTGGCGTTTAACTCCAGATAGCAGCATATACTTGGCGTTCAACGCCAAGTTACGTCGTCAATTTCCGAATAAAGTATGGACTATTATATATTGCTGGAAAGCCCTGGATGTCTACTTTCCAACGCTGTTGAGAGCGCGCCATTTGGAGTTCTGTAGCTCCAGAAAATCCATTTTGAGTGCAGGGAGGTCAGAATCCAACAGCATCAGCAGTCCTTTTGTCAGCCTTTTTCAGAGTTTTGCTCAAGTCCCTCAATTTCAGCCAGAATTTACCTGAAATCACAGAAAAACACACAAACTCATAGTAAAGTCCAGAAATGTGAATTTAACATAAAAACTAATGAAAACATCCCTAAAAGTAGCTTGAACTTACTAAAAACTACCTAAAAATAATGCCAAAAAGCGTATAAATTATCCGCTCATCACAACACCAAACTTAAATTGTTGCTTGTCCCCAAGCAACTGAAAATCAAATAGGATAAAAAGAAGAGAATATACTATAAATTCAGAAATATCAATGAATATTAATTATAATTAAATGAGCGGGACTTGTAGCTTTTTGCTTCTGAACAGTTTTGGCATCTCACTTTTTCCTTTGAAGTTCAGAATGATTGGCTTCTCTAGGAACTTAGAATTTCGGATAGTGTTATTGACTTTCCTAGTTAAGCATGTTGATTCTTGAACACAGCTACTTATGAGTCTTGGCCGTGGCCCTAAGCATTTTGTTTTCCAGTATTACCACCGGATACACAAATGCCACAGACACATAACTGGGTGAACCTTTTCAGATTGTGACTTAGCTTTGCTAAAGTCCCCAGTTAGTGGTGTCCAGAGCTCTTAAGCACACTCTTTTGCCTTGGATCACGACTTTAACCACTCAGTCTCAAGCTTTTCACTTGGACCTTCATGACACAAGCACATGGTTAGGGACAGCTTGATTTAGCCGCTTAGGCCTGGATTTAATTTCCTTGGGCCCTCCTATCCATTGATGCTCAAAGCCTTGGATCCTTTTTACCCTTGCCTTTTGGTTTTAAGGGCTATTGGCTTTTTCTACTGCTCCTTCTTTTTTTTTCTAATTTTTTTCGCCATTTTTTTTCTCTTTTTTTCTCGCAAGCTTTTGCTATTGACTGCTTTTTCTTGCTTCAAGAATCAATTTCATGATTTTTCAGATCATCAATAACATTTCTCTTTGTTCATCATTCTTTCGAGAGCCAACAATTTTAACATTCATAAACAACAAGATCAAAAGACATTTGCACTGTTCAATCATTCATTCAGAAAACAAAAAGTATTGTCACCACATCAATATAATTAAACTAAATTCAATAGCTATTTTCGAAATTTATGTACTTCTTGTTCTTTTGAATTAAAACATTTTTCATTTAAGAGAGCTGAAGGATTAATGGATTTTATTCATAGCTTTAAGGCATGGTTACACACTAATGATCATGAAATAAAGACACAAAACATAAATAAACACCATACTAAAAACCGAAAACAGAAAGAAATAAAGAACAAGGAATGAATCCACCTTTAGTGGCGTCTTCTTCTTGAAGGACCAATGATGTTCTTTAGCTCTTCTATGTCCCTTCCTTGCCTTTGTTGCTCCTCCCTCATTGCTCTTTGATCTTCTCTTATTTCTTGGAGAATGATGGAGTGCTCATGATGTTCCACCCTTAATTGTTCCACATTGTGGCTTAAATCTTCTAAGGAGGTGTTGAGTTGCTCCCAATAGTTGTTTGGGGGAAAGTGCATCCCTTGGGGCATCTCAGGAATTTTTTGATGATGAGCTTCCTCATGCACTTCTTGAGGGCCGTGAGAAGCTTCTCTTGCTTGCTCCATCCTTCTCTTGGTGATGGGCTTATCTTCTTCAATGGAGACATCTTCTTCTATGATAACTCCAGCTGAGTAACATAGATGAAAAATAAGGTGAGGAAAAGCTAGCCGTGCCATAGGTGAGGGCTTGTCGGCTATTTTGTAGAGTTCATTGGAGATGACCTCATGAACTTCTACTTCCTCTCCAATCATGATGCTATGAATCATGATGGCCCGATCCACAGTAACTTCAGATCGGTTGCTTGTAGGGATGATGGATCTTTGGATGAACTCCAACCATCCTCTAGCTACGGGCTTGAGGTCCAGTCTTCTTAGTTGGACCGGTTTGCCTTTGGAGTCTATTCTCCATTGGGCGCCTTCCACACATATGTCCATTAGAACTTGGTCCAACCTTTGATTAAAGTTGACCCTTCTTGTGTAGGGGCGTTCATCACCTTGCATCATAGGCAAGTGAAACGCCAACCTCACATTTTCCGGACTAAAATCTAAGTATTTCCCCCGAACCATTGTGAGATAGTTCTTTGGATTCGGGTTCATACTTTGATCATGGTTCCTAGTGATCCATGCATTGGCATAGAATTCTTGAACCATTAAGATTCCGACTTGTTGCATGGGGTTGGTTAAGACTTCCTAACCTCTTCTTCGAACTTCATGTCGGATCTCCGGATACTCATTTTTCTTGAGCTTGAAAGGGACCTCAGGGATCACCTTCTTCTTTGCCACAACATCATAGAAGTGGTCTTGATGGCTCTTGGAGATGAATCTTTCCATCTCCCATGACTCAGAGGTGGAAGCTTTTGCCTTCTCTTTCCCTTTTCTAGAGGATACTCCGGCCTTAGGTGCCATTGGTAATGGAAAAACAAAAAAAAAGCTTATGCTTTTTACCACAACAAACTTAAAATTTTGCTCGTCCTCGAGCAAAAAAAAGAAAAGAAGAGTAGAAGAAGAAGAAGAAAATATGGTAGAGAGGGAGAGAGGTAAGTTCGGCTATGTGGGAGAAGAAGGTGTAGTGTTGTATGAAAATGAAGTAGAAGGGAAGGGTATTTATAGGGAGAGGGGAGGGTGGGTGTTCGGCCAAATTGGGTGAGAATGGGTGGGAAATTGAGTTTGAATTTTATGAAGGTAGGTGGGGTTTATGGGGAAGAGTAATTGAGGTGATTGGTGATGGGTGTTGAGAAGTGTGACATGGGGAGTAGAGAGAATGAGATTTAGGATTAGGAGAGTGTGATTAGGATTAAAAGGTAAGGTGGGAATATGGTAGGTGGGGATCCTGTGGGGTCCACAGATCCTGAGGTGTAAACAAATACCATTCCTTCACCATATAGGCATGCAAAATGCCTTCATGTATCATTCTGGCGTTCAAACGCCCATTGGTGCATGTTCTGGGCGTTCAACGCCCATGTAATGCATGTTTCTGGCGTTGAACGCCAGTTTCATGCTTGTTTCTGGCGTTCAGCGCCAGTTTGTCTTCTATGTGCACGTTCCTGGCGTTTAACGCCAGGTTGTTGCTTGTTTCTGGCGTTCAGCGCCAGAATGGTGCTCTGTTCTGGCGTTGAACGCCGGCCAGATGCACCTTACTGGCGTTGAACGCCAGTCTGCGCTACCTCCAGGGTGAAAAAATTTTTTCTTCTATTTTTGACTCTGTTTTTAATTTTTTTTTTTTGATTTTTTTTCGTGACTCCTCATGATCATGTACCTAATAAAACACAAAATAACAATAAAATAGAATAAAATAAAATTAGATAAATAAAATTGGGTTGCCTCCCAACAAGCACTTCTTTAATGTCAATAGCTTGACAGTGGCTCTCATGGAGCCACAAGGTGATCAGGTCAATTTTAGTGTGGTCCCAACACCAAACTTAGAGTTTGGATATGGAGTTTGAACACCAAACTTAGAGTTTGGTTGTGGCCTCACAACACCAAACTTAGAGTTGGACTGTGTGGGCTCTTCTTGACTCTGAACTGAGAGAAGCTCTTCATGCTTACTCTCTTTTGTCACAGAGGGATGGCCATGTGCCTTAAACACAAGGTATTCCCCATTCAATTGAAGGACTAATTCTCCTCTGTTGACATCTATCACAGCTTCTGCTGTGGCTAGGAAAGGTCTTCCAAGGATGATACATTCATCATCTTCCTTCCTAGTGTCCAGGATTATGAAATCAGTAGGGATGTAAAGGCCTTCAACCTTTACTAGAACGTCCTCTACTAACCCATAAGCTTGTCTCAATGACTTGTCTGCCAGTTGCAATGAGACAAGGCAGTTGTACCTCAATGATCCCCAGCTTCTCCATTACAAAGAGTGGCATAAGATTTATCCCTGACCCCAGATCACACAGAGCTTTTTCAAAGATCATGGTGCCTATGGAACAAGATATTAAGAACTTGCCAGGATCTTGTTTCTTTTGAGGTAGAGTTTTCTGAATCCAAGAATCCAGTTCATTAATGAGCAAGGGAGGTTCACTTTCCCAAGTCTCATTACCAACAACTTGGCATTCAGCTTCATGATAGCTCCTAAATATTGAGCAACTTGCTCTCCAATTATATCTTCATCTTCTTCTGAGGAAGAATAGTCTTCAGAGCTCATGAATGGCAGAAAGATTCAATGGAATCTCTATGGTCTCTATATGAGCCTCAGATTCCTTGGGATCCTTAATAGGAAACTCCTTCTTGTTTGAGGGACGTCCCAGGAGGTCTTCCTTACTAGGATTTTCGTCCTCCTCCTCCCTTGTGCATTCGGCCATATTGACTATGTCAATGGCCTTGCACTCTCCTTTTGGATTTTCTTCTGTATTGCTTGGGAGAATACTGGGAGGAGTTTCAATGACTTTCTTACTCAGCTGGCCCACTTGTGCCTCCAGATTTCTAATGGAGGATCTTGTTTCATTCATGAAACTGAAAGTGGCCTTTGACAGATCAGAGACTACATTGGCTAAATTAGAAGTGTTTTGTTCGAATTCTCTGTCTGTTGCTGAGAAGATGATGGATATGCTTGCTATTGCCCACCTATTGCGTCCACCTATTGCGTCCACCATAGGTGTTTCCATAAGGTTCACCCATGTAATTAACCTCTGCCATGGCAGGGTTCTCAGGATCATAAGCTTCTTCAGAAGCTGCCTCTCTAGTACTGTTGGATGCATGTTGCCATCCATTCAGATTTTGAGAGATCATGTTGACTTGTTGAGTCAACACTTTGTTCTGAGCCAATATGGCATTCAGAGCATCAATTTCAAGAACTCCTTTTTTCTGAGGTATCCCATTGTTCACGGAATTCCTCTCAGAAGTGTACATGAACTGGTTATTTGCAACCATGTCAATGAGTTCTTGAGCCTCTTCAGGCGTTTTCTTCAGGTGAATAGATCCACCTGCAGAATGATCCAATGACATTTTCGAAAATTCAGAGAGACCATAATAGAATATATCTAATATGGTCCATTCTGAGAACATGTCAGATGGACATCTTTTGGTCAGCTGCTTGTATCTTTCCCAAGCTTCATAGAGGGATTCACCATCTTTTTGTTTGAAGGTTTGAACATCCACTCTCAGCTTGCTCAGCTTTTGAGGAGGAAAGAATTTATCCAAAAAGGCAGTGACCAGCTTATCCCATGAGTCCAGGCTATCCTTGGGTTGTGAATCCAACCATACTCTAGCTCTGTCTCTTACAGCAAAAGGGAAAAGCATGAGTCTGTAGACTTCAGGATCAACTCCATTCGTCTTTACAGTCTCACAGATCTGCAAGAACTCAGTTAAAAACTGATAAGGATCTTCAGATGGAAGTCCATAAAACTTGCAGTTTTGTTGCATCAAGGCAACTAGCTGAGGTTTCAGCTCAAAGTTATTGGCTCCAATGGCAGGAATGGAGATGCTTCTTCCATCAAACTTGGACGTTGGCTTAGTGAAGTCACCAAGCATTCTCCTTGTATTATTATTATTATTTTCGGCTGCCATCTCCTTCTCTTGTTCGAAAATTTCTGAAAGGTTGTTTCTGGATTGTTGTAATTTAGCTTCTCTTAATTTTCTCTTCAGTGTCCTTTCAGGTTCTGGATCAATCTCAACAAGAGTGCCTTTATCCTTGTTCCTGCTCATATGAAAGAGAAGAAAACAAGAAAGGAAAGAGGAATCCTCTATGTCACAGTATAAAGATTCCTTTATGTTAGTAGAAGAAGAGGGGGGTAGAAGAATGAGGAAGAGGGTTCGGACTTTGGATGAAGAGAGGTGGAGAGAAGTGTTAGTAATTAAATAATTAAATAGAAGAAGAAAAGAGGAGGGAGCATTCGAAAATAATTTTGAAAAAGAGTTAGTGATTTTCGAAAATTAAAGATAAATGTAATTGAAATTAAAATTTGAAACAATTAAAAAGAATTTTTGAAAAAGAGATGAGATATTTTCGAAAATTAGAGAGGGATAGGTAGTTAGTTGGTTTTGAAAAAGATAAAAAAAAACAAACAAAAAGTTAAATAGTTAGTTGATTGAAAAAGATTTGAAATTAAACTTTGAAAAAGATAAAGTTTTTTGAAAAAGATAAGATAAAAAGATAAAAAGATTTTTAAGAAAAAGATATTTTGAAAAAGATTTAATTTTTAAAATTACTTAACTAACAAGAAACTACAAGATAAGATTCTAGAACTTAAAGATTGAACCTTTCTTAACAAGAAAGTAACAAACTTCAAATTTTTGAACCAATCACATTACTTGTTAGTTAATTTTCGAAAATTAGATATAAAAGATAAGAAAAAGATTTTGAAAATATTTTGAAAAAGATTTTTTTGAAATTTTCGAAAATTATAAAAAAAATGAAAAAGATATGATTTTTGAAAAAGATTTTGAAAAGATAAGATTTTTAAAATTTGAAATTTTGACTTGACTTGTAAGAAATAACTAATTTTGAAAATTTTTGACCAAGTCAACCCAAAATTTCGAAAATTTGGAGGGAAATAAGGAAAAGATATTTTTTTGATTTTTAATTTTTGAATTTTTAATTATGAGAGAGAAAAACAACAAAAATACTCAATGCATGAAATTTTTAGATCAAAACAATGAATGCATGCAAGAATACTATGAATGTCAAGATGAACACCAAGAACACTTTGAAGATCATGATGAACATCAAGAACATAATTTTGAAAAATTTTTAATGCAAAGAAAACATGCAAGACACCAAACTTAGAAATCTTTAATGCATGGACTCTAACAAATGAAAAATGCATATGAAAAATACAAAACAAGAAAACATCAAGATCAAACAAGAAGACTTGTCAAGAACAACTTGAAGATCATGAAGAACACTATGAATGCATGAGATTTTCGAAAAATGCAAGAAAAATTTTTAAAAGCATGCAATTGACACCAAACTTAAAAATTAACACAAGACTCAAACAAGAAACACAAAATATTTTTGATTTTTATGATTTTCTAAATTTTTTTTTTGTATTTTTATTAATTTTTTTTCGAAAACATAGTTTGGAAAAACGAAAATTAAAAGAAAAATTTTGAAAAAGATTTTTGAAAAGAAAATTACCTAATCTGAGCAACAAGATGAACCGTCAGTTGTCCATACTCGAACAATCCCCGGCAACGGCGCCAAAAACTTGGTGGACGAAATTGTGATCCTTATTCTTTAAGTTGCACTCCTTGTAAAATTATGGAATTTAAGACCACAGAGATTGTTGGTATGAAGCAAGCTATGGTCACCTTGTAAATCTCAGTTAGCAGATTAAATTGTTTATGGTTCGAAAATAATAAAAGAAGAAATAATAAAAGGGATAGAATACTTATGCAGATTCATTGGTGGGGATTCAGATAAGCGAATGGAGATACTGTATGCTCAGGGACGCCTGCTCTCTACTGCTTCAACTCAATCCTTCTTACTCCTTTCCATGGCAAGCTGTGTATAGGGGTTCACCATCAGCGGTGGCTATTTCAATCCTCTCGGGAAAATGATCCTATGCGGCTGTCACTCGCACGGCTAATCGTCTGGAGGCATCACCCATGGTTGATGGCTACATCCCCATCCTCGCAGTGAAACTACGCTCACGCACTCTGTCACAGCACGGCTAATCACTGGTTGGTTCCCGCTCCTACTGGAATAGAATCCCTTGATTCTTTTGCGTTTGTCACTAACGCCAGCACTTGCGAGTTTGAAGCACGTCACAGTCATTCATTACCGGAATCTACTCGGAATACCACAGACAAGGTGAGACTTTCCGGATTCCCAGGATCCTACTCGGAATACACAGACAAGGTGAGACTTCAGATCCTCATAAATGCCGCCATCTATCTAGCTTATACCACGAAGATTCTGTTGGGGAATCTAAGAGATATGCATTCAAGCTTTGTTGCATGTAGAACGGAAGTGGTTGTCAATCACGCGCGTTCATCAGTGAGATGATAATGAGGTTATTATCATCACATCATCATGTTCTTGGGTACGAATGAAATCTTGGAATAAGATAAAAGAGAATTGAATAAAAGAAAATAGAACTGCATTAATACTTGAGGTACAGCAGAGCTCCACACCCTTAATCTATGGTGTGCAGAAACTCCACCGTTGAAAATACATAAGTGAAAGGTTCAGGCATGGCCTAATGGCCAGCCCCCTAAAACGTGATCAATAGCCTCTTAGGATAAAGAATAAAACAAAACTGAGACCAAAGATGCCTAATACAATAGTAAGAGGTCCTATATATACTAGACTAGCTACTAGGGTTTACATGAGTAAGTAATTGATGCATAAATCCACTTCCGGGGCCCACTTGGTGTATGTTTGGGCTGAGCTTGATCAATCCACGAGCTGAGGCTTCTCTTGGAGTTGAACTCCGAGTTATGACGTGTTTTGGGCGTTCAACTCCGGATCATGACGTTTTTCTGGCGTTTAACTCCAGACAGCAGCATGTACTTGGCGTTCAACGCCAAGTTACGTCGTCAATTTCCGAATAAAGTATGGATTATTATATATTGCTGGAAAGCCCTGGATGTCTACTTTCCAACGCCGTTGAGAGCGCGCCATTTGGAGTTCTGTAGCTCCAGAAAATCCATTTTGAGTGCAGGGAGGTCAGAATCCAACAGCATCAACAGTCCTTTTGTCAGCCTTTTTCAGAGTTTTGCTCAAGTCCCTCAATTTCAGCCAGAATTTACCTGAAATCACAGAAAAACACACAAACTCATAGTAAAGTCCAGAAATGTGAATTTAACATAAAAACTAATGAAAACATCCCTAAAAGTAGCTTGAACTTACTAAAAACTACCTAAAAACAATGCCAAAAAGCGTATAAATTATCCGCTCATCATTGGCTGCTCTACATATCTTCTTGGATTCGCGATACATCTTAGAAACCTCAAGGTAACTTCAAAAATCCTCTCTTGTAGCTTCGAACAACAGTTTCTCACTCTAACTTCCGATCTCCAAGCATAACCCGCTCATGGTGTCTTCTTGATTCAACCGGCTTCGGTTCTCTTAGTAGCTCCTTATCACCGTTATTGCACTCCTTAAGTCCTTGACTCTACGATCTCCTTTTCGGCATTAGGCATATAAATCTTTTCTTAGTCCCCATTTTGTTTACCAGACTTCGACATCCTTGGTAGGTGTTTATCGTCTCCTTACGCTTCTTGCATTTCGTCTTTGCCATGTTTTAAAACCGCAATAGATTTAGTTTGACTCCTTCAGCTATACCCTTGGTATCCAATTTAAAGTTCCAATTTACCTAGCCTTTCTTCCTCCAAAATTTATATCCAAGCATTTCCCAGAAACTTCTTACTCAGGGCGTCCGTTACCACTTCACGACGTTGTATTTACACTTATCCAAGACCCCTATGGTAATGTATCGCATTATTTCCGAGTCGTTAAATAAGTTCGGGTATCCTGACTACTGGATTTGGGGTTAATCCTTCTCTTGGAGTTTGAAAGCTCTCATAATATTTGGGTATCCATGTAACCGGTGTATTTCTAGTGCGTTAAACTAATCATAGGCTTTGTGGTCGGCAAGAATTCAAAACTCCAAAACTCTTTTTGATGATGCACGCTTACCTGCTTCATCTTCCGTGTCCAAAAGTCTTGCTCTTAAGGAATCAACATCTCAACAGTCATAGCTATATTTTATACGTAATACTAATATAGGCTCGAGTTAATTTTTTAAAAGGACATTAAGCTCGAAAAATGAATGAGCAATACAAATAGTATTCGTAATGAGTCAGAAAGGAAATTTTGTACACGGTTAATCAGGACTATACCGAAATGATGGAATGCACCAGGAGAGGAACCTAGGTGCATCTCAAGAAAGAGTTCAAATTAAGGACCTTTGGTAAAGAGAACAGAGCCTATAGAGTCAAAGAAGTCTCAGCTGATTCTGAAGAACATGGTTTGCGTATAAAGGCAACTCTAGTCATAGCGAGCATACAAGATTCAAGGATTACGCGTTTATACCAGGACAAGCTCAGACTCATCCTGGAAGAAACAATATTCATGCGCACAAGGAGTAAAGTTAGAGAGGTAGTCAAGCCATTTATGAAGAGCTCCGGATAGAATGTCAATGTAGGTTTCAAAAGAAAAATTAGATCGAGTCGCGAAGGTTCGTTAGTACACTCTCTCTGCAAAAGGCTTCCTGCCGTTCTCTTCCTTCTTCTTTGGCATAACCGGCGCTTCCCACAAAGAAATAGTTGGTTAGATGGTTCTCTCTTCTAGCACTCCCTTCCACTCAAATCCTAAATTCTACCGATTATAACAATATCTTTGCTTGTGGCGCGATTGACGTTAATCCGGCTTCCGGTACTAAGCTCATCGCAAACTCGATTTCTCTCTGAAATGGAAGTCATGACACACCTTCAAGAATTGTCTTAGAAACTCTCTTGTATAGGGATCTGGTTTCATCTTCAATTACCTCTTAACAGTTAACAGCTAAAGATTGAATTCGCTCTATTCCTCTTCCTCAAAGTTTCACCGTCACTGGATTCCGAATAATAATTCCGCGTAGCCCTCAACACTCCTGATTCCTTAGATATGGTTCAACCTGCTTCCACTACGTCACTTAATCTTTAACCTTCCAAAGCCTAACCACTCCTCTAAGTTAGCAAAGTATCACTCTGTCTCAACAACCAATAGTTTTCGACTAATCATCGACTTGGGACTCATGATTACTAAAACTCGTCATGTGTCACAAGGAATATTACCTATCAATGGTAGGAAAGGAAGTTAAAAATTCAACTGTTGGTTCATAATTACCTCGGGTCTGAAAATCGTATTCGGTTGCATCCAGGCTTTCTCTGTATGAACAATTCCAAGACATATGCCCTGGCCTCCCGCACTTGTAACATACGCCTAATCCGATCCTGCATGGTCTGTTTGGATGGTACCTCTTGCATCTTAAGCACCTTAAGTCACCCGGTTGAGCACTAGTTTGCCTTTCTGAATTCGGGTCTGAACGGTTGTCGTTCCTTCGGTCATTGTTTCGGCGCTGGAGATGTGAAGTGGCAAAACAATTCTTTTTGAAATTTTGGCTCCTAGGTATAACCTGTCCCTTTTTCTTTGTGAAGGGTTCCCAATGATTACTCCTTGCTACCTCATTCCTCCTTGAGCTTTCCCCTGTTGCCTGATCCATGTTTACTTGCTCCGGATAACCCACTGGTACCCCAGTATTCGGAACACTATGTCCACCTTCATATTCTTTACCACCACCATTGCCTGTTCTAGCTTGTGGTTCCATCCCATCCATCACTCGGATGGTCGCAGTGGCAACAGCACCAATAGCAGCAACAACACTTGTCATGGCGGTCATGATATTGGTCAAACTATCTATTGGTATGGTTACCTCATTAGCTCTCCATCCTTGACCTCGATTACGCTCACGACCGTGCCCACGAGATGCCATTTGGTTTCTGTTCACACCAAACAAGTGATATCAAGGTGATCAGTCTCAATATCTCAAGTTCAGTATTTCAAAGTCCCAAATGCATGCTCATGAGCATTCATGCCACATATATCAGTTGGATACCCTAAATAGCATGTATAGACACCCAGAGTATGTCCAGAGGCATAATCAGTCCGTCCCTCAGGCTCTATAGGAATGAACTGCTCTGATACCATAATGTAACACTCTACCACACAGAGCTTTACACCTAGGATGTAAAACAGAGGTGGTGTAGTATTACGACCTCTAAAATAAAATACATAATAATACATAACAAAGGATAAAATATACTAGGAGCATTAAAAAAGGGGTAAAAAAAAGTGACAAAAATGAAAAGTGCAACGCTCATAAGAAAGGATTACTTGCGTGCTAAGAAACCTAATCGGGAAATGATAAAGATATGCAATTGAGTAAAGGAAAGCCAAGGAAATAGCATAACTAGCCCCCGACTCAGCCTACGAATCTAAGGCTGACCGGAGAATAAATAAATAAATAAATAAATAAATATACATATATATATACATATATATATATATATATATATATATATATATATATATAAATACATATGAACATACATAAGTATCCCCAAATACACCAAAATACCAAAATAAACTCTTATCTCTCCCTCAACCTCTAAGAGGGGGAGTATACACAAGTTACTTGGAGAGTAAGCTAGATACATATATACATATATACAACAGAAGCCAAAATACACCCAAGGACTACTTCGCTTCAGGGATCCAGACGCCTAGCGAGGAGCCTCTCGACCTGCATCTGAAAAATAACAACACGGTATGGAATGAAAACCGGAGGTTCTCAGCATGGTAAAAGTGCCACGCATATAATAAATAAGGTCCTGAGAATGCCATAGGCAATCCTAGAACTCTGTTATTCAATTATCCAACTTAATTACTAAACAAAAACCATAAACAGGGGTAGGTATTCTAAATCTGCCTAACTTACTCAATTTCAATCCACACCTAATACCAAACCATTTCTCCATTTCCTCCATCCCTCCATCATCCATAACGCAACAGAAACAAACAACCAAACAAGTTCAAGCACAAGTAATGAACAGATAATACAAGTAGCAAATATACAAGTAGCAACTGATATATATCAATTAGGCATTCCCAATTAAGGCATAGTAAACAAAGCACACATATGCATATGATGAATGTCTATGCTACGGGCCGTGAGCGCACGTGTCGGTTATTTTGCCAGAATTCGACACATATGGTAGGTAACCCAGACATTGGTCTCTAGCTTGCACATCTCCAAGAGGATGATAAACGAAGAAGAGTGCCTTTTCACATCGAATGAGTGTGCCTTTCCACCTTCTCCTAGAGGATATACGAAGGAGAGTGCCTTTTCACATCGAAGGAGTGTGCCTTTCCACTTTCTCTTGGAGGATATATGAAGGAGAGTATCTTTCCACATCGAAAGAGTGTGCCTTTCCACCTTGCAACCAGATAGGAACGTGGAGGATACGATACGAAGGAGAGTGCATTTCCACCTTTCCCACATCCACATCACGACAAGAGAGGGAACTTCCACCCTCAACTTGCCATCCAAACACATGTTCAAATTAATTACGCAGGCGGGATTACACCCAGACCTTACCATTCCGACCATTTCGGCCACACAGTCATCTTAAATCTCATCATTTATCACATCATGTTCTTATATTCATTCTTTATAAAACTCCTTATTTTACCTCTTACTTCACCCTCAAGTTCTTTTATTTTCCTAACTTCTTTTATCCACTGGACCTAAAACCATACTTTAAGCCTTAAGGAAAGAAAATGGAGGCTTAGAAGCGGGAGATTGGTTTAAAAATAGTCAAAACCAGTTTTTGCAGCAGACAGCATCCACGCGTACGCGAAAGCCACGCGCACGCATGGAGCGTACATCAAGTCACGCGTACGCGTGAGTCATGCGTACGCGTGAATATGCACACACGCGTACGCGTGAGCTACGCGTACATGAGGATGAGCATTTTTAAAAAATGGGCAGAATGCTCAGAAAGCATACTGCAACCAGTTTTGCCACCCTGCAACACAGCTTTATACACCAAACTTGCAACGTCCATAACTTTCTCTAAGAAATTCTGTTTTTCACAAAATAGATATCAATCGAAATCTCTTAAAACAATTTTTTATTTGCAACAAATCACAACTCAATCCAAAATTTGAGGAGAAAATTATAGACCTTCAAAGTTCACCAAAAATCACTTTTTACCAAAACATTTCCAAACCTCATTTTCACCACATTCATAATTCCTTACCTATAAAACATGCATTTTGCTAACATATCTAATTCCAACTTATCAACAATTACTTCAAGCTACCTTTAACCAATCCAATGAGCCATATACTCAACTTTGCATTAGCATACATCATATATACTTATATGAGCAACCTTCACATAAACCATTCCATTAATGCAATTATCAACCCTTCACACACATTATTCCATTAACACATTTATCAACCCTTCATACATTAATCCATCAACTCATATATCTACTCATTATTAATAAACACCAACCATAATCCATCAATATCTATCAACACCAACACAACCCATCATAAGCAAGTCCAAGAGCATAAAATCAATAACCTCAATACCTCATAATTCCAATATATGTTCATCATCAATTTATTCCAACAACATTACAAAACTATTCATTAAATGCAACTAACAAATTCAACTTATCCTATGATTCCTTTAACCTAAGTTTTCACAATACCGTAAATATTAAACGTGCGAAACTTAAACCATACCTTGGCCGATCACTTAGTTTCATCCAAGGCAGCCTCACAACACAAAACACAGCCCTTCCAAGCTCAATTAGAATAGCCACAAACCAAGCCTTGATCACCAATAAGCCTCTAAATACTCCCAATGCAATTCCAATGTATATATACCCACTTAATCTACACCTAATGCATATACATGTCCCAATTTCAGTTTTCTCATTATAAATACAAGATTGGGCTAGGGTTAGGATGTCCTTACCATACCCATATACTCAATAGCTTGAACCCATAAGTCCCGGAAGTTAACTTGAACCTAGAACACAAAAATTGGACAAGATTTCACTATAGGGTTTCAAATCCAAGAATAAAAAAAGAATAGAGATTCTGGAACAAAAAGGGAGCTTATCGGTGAAATTGATCGGACAGAAATGTAGAGCTTGACGTGCTAGACGCGTGGCCGCAAACGTTGCGACGATCGGAGCTCAAACGAGGAAGTTATAGTAATTGGAATGAATGGTGAGGGTTTGGGAATCTCCTCTCCCGCCTTGCTGTTTTCAGCGTGATTCTCAGCTGAATGGGGAAGGAGATGGATCTGTTCTTTTAAGTGTTTGGGTCCGGTTGGACCCACGGGCCCGGTTTGTGCCTTGGTTCAACCGGTTTGGCGTATTCGGTCTAATTTTGGGTCAAATTTTTTGAAATTGGTATCAAAATTCTCGTTTTGACGAGCTCTACCCTATTTTGATATTAGTTTTATATTTTTAATCTTTCTATTTAAAATTTGATTTATTAACTAATTATTTACCGATTTTTAGCGGGGTTTACATTATTAAAAATGCACAATGTAATCAAAATATTCATAATCAAAATATATTGATAACTGGCAATCATTAGTTTGTATGTACTTGCCTTACTATCCTAAAGAACCATTTTGATGGAATTAAAATCCTTTAAGTTTAATCTGTTAAGAACCTCCCAAATCCTAACAACATAAACTTTTAAGCTCCATGCTAGTTTCTTTGCATTAACATCTTCAACAAAATTATACATTTCAACCACACTGTATTTTGTTTCGACTAAAAAATCTAAGAAGGATTTTTCCTTCTCACAGATTCAAACTCAAAAGGATAGGCAAATGTGGAGTCAACACAAATCCATTTGGCTATATCTGTCCTTGGAATAATTACCATACAGTGTGTATTATCCGCTAGACATTACTAACTCCATTTATTCATTTATTAGAAGGATATTTTTATTTATTCGTATATGGACTCTTTTTCTTTTCTCCGTGGACATTAGAAAATAAAATCAACATTTTGTATTTATTATATGATACTTATTTGCTTTGCTTTGAGAGCAAACACTCGTCAATCACATACAGTTCCGTGTGTCGGGTCTAGAAGGCTCCACTTATCAATCACATATCTCATTACCTTTCTTTTTTTATATATTAATTGCCAAGTACCCAACTCTGAGAGCAAACACTTGTCAATCACACACAACTCCACATATCGGACATGGAAGGCTCCACTTATCAATCATAGACCTCATTATCTTTCTCTTATTATATATTAATAGATTGAACCAAACTAATTTAATGATTTGGTTCATGATCTGAAAAAACTGAACCAAATTAATTCAATTAAAGTTGATACAATTGGATCGAAAAACAAAATTTTTGGTTTTTTTATTAAAATTATTGGTGAAAAAAAATGTTGGTAGTGTTGAACTGTTAATATTAGTGATAGAATGGTAGAGGCAGAGTGTAAAAAAGATGAGTATTTTTGTTAAACAAAAATAATTTTTTATGAGTATAATATTAGTTTTTTTTTTGTAAGTAATTTTATCATCATTCTAAATCTTTGTGAGCAGAAATAGTAGTTTTTTTTTTCTATTAAAATCGAATTTATCTATATTATGATATGAACACTCTTAATTTTTTTATATTTCAAGAATAAATATATTTTTGTTTATTCTAAAATAATGACAACGATAAATTAAATTTAACTAAAGAGTGTCTTAAGGACATTATTCAAGGGAATACAAAAAATTTAGCATTTTAAATTTAGTTAAGAGTTTAATTTTGATATATTAACAGTATAAAACGTTTTATATATTCGTCCAAGTATATCTATTTTTTTAAATTACTATTTACACGGTTAATATAAAAAAGAACTATTTATGTTGACATGAAGTTATCTAATTAAATACACATGTATTTTATGTAACAGTATATCAAAAATAATTTTTTTTACATATATAAAAAGTTTACAAAATTAAAATTTTTTTATATTTTGTATAAAAATTTTCTATAAGTAATATCCTTCATTAATTACTAGTATCTAAGGGCCTAACGGGCATCCCAACCGCGTGTTGGAAAGGGGTATAATAGACATTAGACAATACACACGCTCTTTCCGGTCTAGTTCTAACTTCCAAGTTCAGTTCAGTTCAGAGAGAGTAGTAGTAGTTGTTCTTTTTCTCCATTGATCCGTTACTCCTCTGAACTCTCTCAGTACTACCTCGCTCATCAATGGGGAATGAGAAGAAGAGAAAGAATATGGACCCTGTTAAAACCGGCCTCAACATGCTCAGCGTTTCCCTCCTTCAACCCATGGATATTATCAAGGTTCTAATCTGAATTCCTTCTGCCTTTCTTCTTTTTTTGGGTTGATTTAATGTATGATCCTCTGATTATGGTGTAGGTGAGGATGCAATTAGGTCAAGGATCAGGTGCGCAGATCGCATCCAACATTCTCAAAACAGAAGGGGGTTATGCCGCCTTTTATAGGGTATTTCTCATTTCCTTTCATCACAATCATTTTTATTCAAATGTGATGCAGTTCCCAATCTGCATTTGAACATGTGTGTTATATTATTACTATTATTAAGTGTTTCTTCTAGCTGTTGCTCATTTTGGTCAAACTTTTAATCGTTCATTTCTTATTATTATTGAACATAATCACATTGAGCCTACTTTAACATTTTTCTTTTGGTTATACATATACAGTATCATTTCTCACACCAGTTTCTAACTTGATTCTTAACATAGGGTCTATCTGCTGCACTACTTAGGCTGCCTCTGCATAAAGCTGTTCAAGCTGGATCATATTCGTGAGTTTTCGTCATTCTTAATACACTAAACTTATATAACCTGTGTGTGTGATTCCTTTATAATTTTCCATTAGTTGCTTTCTATCCCCATGGTCTCACTACTTGTATGTTTATGACGGAATTGCACCGTGTTCTTTATCACAGTGATTTTTAATTGCTTTCTAGAATCATAGCAACTACAGTAACCGGGGATAATGATCGCAAACCCTTGTCACTTGGCCAGAAAGTTATGGTTACCTCAACTGCTCTAACAATCGGATGGGCTTTTAGTATCCCAACACAGTTGGCAGAAATTCGTATGCAGGCTGATGCAACTTTTCCTACCTCTAAGCGCCGAAATTACACGAATGTCTTCAATGCGCTTCATCGTGTTGTTGCAGATGAAGGGGTTCGGGTGCTTTGGAGAGGTTCTGTGCCAGAAATAGCAAAACAGTATGCACTAACTACAGGGTGTTTTTCTGGTTATCCTCCGAGTTTTAGGTACTTGAAGGATTCCCTTGGTTTTGGAGTCACCACTAGTATGATTGGTAAGTAAAAAATTTATTGCCGTTGAATAATTTTATTTGACTAATGCTATTTCTCTCAACAAGGCTCTTGAGTAGTTAAATGGGTTATTTTTTATTTAACATATTGGTGGCATTATTTTGTCTGTCATTTCATCATGACAGTAAAATAAAAAAAAAAACGTCGAGAGGGGCATAACATTCTAGGTTTAAAAACCCAATATAATACAAGCCACTTTGACTGTATTGAACTGAAATGATAAACCTAAGTTCATATAAAGAGAAATTATCTTAGAGTAAACATTCACACAATATCTTCAGCGGACAAATCAGCCCCAACAATTTTTTTTTCTTTTTGATAAATTCACACCCAAAACCACCCAACAGGATCCAATGTGTTTGACTTAAACAGCTATGTGACATTACATAGAACTATGGTAAGTTTTGCCCTTTTGTCATAAGCAGCATCAGGCATGTGAAAAATTCTCTATTGAAATGCCAAATATTTATCCCAACTGTTTTTGCTATGAGTTATGTTAGACACTTGGATTGACATAGTGTTGTTTACACTCCATTTGTTATTAGATAAGTTTAAGTTGAGTCCACATCTCTAAGTATGGTTGAGATGTGAGTTGTCGTATATCTCATAAGAAGTTAGTGCATCAATCATTTTAATTTCTTTGCCACTAATATCACTTCTTTCTTTATCTAGGTGCCGGTGTTATTTCTTCTTTCATTGGATGCGCTTTAAGTTTGCCATTTGACTACGTTAGGACCCAACTTCAGACTATGCAACCTGATGCTTATGGAAAATATCCTTATACTGGCAGTTTTGATTGTGTTCGCAAAACCTGGAAAACAGGAGGACTTCCTATGTTTTACTCCGGGTTCCATTTCTACTTTTTCAGATTTGCTGCTCTGACGACGGTACTGCTTTTTATCTCATGTCCACTCTGCACTGATCATTTTAATTATTTTGCTGTGGGTTGTTTGTTAGTTTTTATTTATTTTCTTTTTAACTTCAAAGATTTTCTCAAAGTTCAATTTTAGGTGCTTTCTATCATAAGGTATTGAAGGATTTAAAATCTTAGTCTTCTGTATTTCTATATTATTTTTATTTTCTTTAATTTTCTTCTCAAATTTAGAATTTGGATGTTCGGACGAAGATGAAATGGCTAATAAGGTTCTTAATACTTTGATCTTTAGATGGGATGTTTTGATTTTTAAAATGGGGGACTGTTATTGTAGGCAGATCTTCGTGTTAAATTTACAAAGAGGGAAGATTATACTTTTATTCCCCCTAAAACATTAGGTGTGTTCATTATTTATTTCATATTGTATATCGTCATTTTCGTTCATGATATAAGGTAGCCTGATGCACATTTGGCCAGTTTTAGTAGCTCATCAGTTTTATTATTAGATAAAGTGCATTGGATTAAGTTAAATTCTTATTGTAGTGACAACTAATAGTTTATTGTCCGATTATCCAGATTTCATGGTTTATCACGAAACAGCTTCGTCGTTTGGATGCATCAATCAGTGAAAAAAAGATTACAATAAAAGCTCGTTGAAGCGACGTTTGAGTTTGAGTTTGAGGTGGTTGTTAGTTAATGCAGAGTTCATGCATTTTTAGCATTTGATAATTTGCTCAGGAGCTCTGATCCTAATTGATTGACTTCCAATTCCAACCTTATTTTGATGGTGTGCATTCACACCTGATGCTAATAGTTCAACAACCAAGATTGTAAACCAATTCATGTAGTGACTTTATGAATCATAATTACTTACTAGAAATACTTAGCTCTATTTGGAACTAAGTTTTTTTACGAGTAAACAAACATGATACATGATAGGCGGTAATGACATCATTTGAAGTATTTTCTGTTTAACATGAAAATGAATTTATTCCTTTATCGATTATTCTTTATAATTGTTAACGTAAACAAAATCATCTTAATACTAAAAAAAAACACTAGGGATCAGAATTTATTATTTTTAATTATCATTTAGTTATTAATTTAATTCCTTTTTTTTTAGTCTAATAATTTAATAATATATTTTATTCTATATTTTTAAACATTAATAATTAAGTGATGACAAAAAATAATAAATTTTAATGACTCTCTTAATACGTGATTGGATCTAATGATAATAATAGGTGGAGAAAATTGCGAAGGATGATGACTCAAACAATTTTTTTATTAAATACTTTTCAAAGCATTGAAAATTTTTGGGGTATTTAACAAAAATCAAACTTTATATACATGATAAATTTCCTTTATATTATTAGAATAATTTCAAGTGTATCGGGAATATCGGTGTTCCAGTTGTTTTATCTATTAATTTTAATTAATATATATTATATATATTTTTTATAATTGAAATTAATAGTTAAAACAATTGGAACACCGGTATTTTCGATATACTTAAAACTCTTCTTATATTATTATTGTTATTGTTATTATTATATATACTAAATTAGTAATTTTGTCCGCAATAATATTACGGGAATATAATTTTTTTTAAAATTATGTTGATTTTGTCTTGATATTATAAATTATGGCACAAAATATTTATAGAATCAAACTACTTTTACAAAAAGGTCATAATCTTAGATAAAAAAATCAAATTAATAAGTGTTTTAGTTATTATTTTTATATGAAAGAGTTCAATATTTATCTAATAATTATTTTAAAATTTATAAAAATTTAATGTATATACTTTTATATTTAGTTAAGTATTAAATCTGTTGTACAAATAAAAATAATTAATTTTAATGTTTATTATTTAAAAATAATATTTTTTTATGTATATAAAAATATAATTATATTTTTTTTAGAGATACAGTGTGAGATTATAATTTATATCTTTAAAATTGTGTTTTAATAATATTTTTAAGGATATATTTTTTAGCGAAACAGATTGAATCCATCCTAACCATCGAAAAAAATAAAAAATGCAGTGTGGAATTGTGAGCCAAGCCCAGCAGGCGATTCGAACGGATATAAATTTAAATGTATTAGGAAACTTTGGAATGTAATTGGGCTGGATTTCTGTATCTTAGTGAAAGAAATTTTGTTCTGATTGTCGTCTCCCTAAAAAAGCCAACTTGACCAATGCAAGTTGGCACAGATGGATGAGGGTCTGTGTCCCTTGACCATTTCTCCCGATTTCAATATTCACTGGAGGATGGGAATGAAACTTGCTTGCTTGGGAGGGTCGTTCACTTTGCCTCTACATTACTCGAGGGATTAGTCATTGAGCTTCCGGCCTAATGAATACCCTGGTACAAACCAAAAAAAAAAGCCAACTTGACATGGGTAGCGCTCGCCCACAAGGAGGGTGGTTCGAAACTTCGAATGATCTTAAGGACTACCGGCATGGTTGGATGCTTATAAAAAGTAATTTTGAAGATAATGGCTAGGAGGTTACAACCACCAATGCTGATGTTAGTAAATGAGATATAGTAAGCTTTTGTAAGTGGAAGACGAATTCATGATGGAGCTCTAATAGCGTACGAGACGATTCATTGGCTGAAAAGGTCTAAAAAGAAAGCTTGGTTGATCAAATTGGACTTTCAGAAGGCATATGACAGCGTCAGATGAGATTTTGTTGACAAGGTGCTTCATGGCATTGGGTTCATCAGTTGTGTCTCACAACAGCGTCAATGTCCATAATCATCAACGGAACGGTGACAAGTCTTTTGATTTGCAGCGAAGTCTACGCCAAGGTGATCCGATATCCCCTTTTCTCTTTGTACTTGTCGGGAAAGTACTGAATAAAATGCTTGCAAGGTTGGGTAGAAAAGGTCTATTAAAGTCTCTTGAGGTGGGCAAAAACAAAGTAGAATTGTTTCACCTATAATTTGCAGACGATAAAATTCTATTTTGTCCTTGCGATGAGAATACTGTCTATAATTATAGGAGATTTTTACCTGGCTTTGAGTTTTTGTCGGGCCTAAAATTAACTATGATAAATCTATTTTTATAGGTTTGAATGGGGGATTGGAGGAGGTTAGGAAGGCATGCAGTATCATAAGGTGTAAGGAAGCAAGCTTGCCTATTAAATACTTAGGTGTTCCTCTAGGTGCTAACTCCAAGCGAATTCATACTTGGAATCCGGTGATTAGGAAGATAGAGGAGAGATTGAAGGGGAAGGGTAAATTTCTATCGGAAGCGGGAAAGTTAGTGTTGATTAAATCAGTTTTAAATAGGAGGAGTGCTAGTGCGCCAGTAATTTGTGAAAGCGAGTAATTTGTTCATGCAATAATCTCAAACAAGACTTGAGACTAGAGGGACAGATAAGCAAGGATTATGGGAGCGTGTGGGGATTATTGGAGGCCTAAAGGAGAGGGAAAGAAGATTGGGGGAGATATTTGAAGATGGGATGCAGCTTGTGGTTGAAGATGGCACTAAAACGAATTTTTGGCAACATCTTTGGCTCAAAGAAGGCATGTTCAGGGAGGTGTTCCCGCGGCTGTACCGAGTCTCAAGTAATGTGGACTGCATGGTCAGTGAGTGTGGGGTTTGGAGCTTGTCTTAGCAGAGAGAGATGCGGAATTAGGATATGGAGGATCATGGTGCTATGATTCAAGTGCTTTCTAAAGTAGTTATAAAAGCTGACGTAGTTGATTCACTGGTTTGGAAACATGATAAGCTGAATGAGTACTTGGTAAAGTCCTTCCTAAGTGTGATATATAAGGACCGGTGTAGGAATCTTGAACCAAATATGTACAACTTTTCATCGAAACTGTGGATCGGGCTTGTTCCTCCAAGAGTGGAGCTTCTTACATGGTTCATTATTTTGGGAAGGTTAAATACAATGGATAGACTTTGTAGTTTGAAGATGTTGTCTGAGGACGAGACGTTATGCATTCTTTGAGGTACAAATAAAGCTTTGCTTGCGAGTGATTACTTTGCCAAGATTTCCAAGATTAAAATTCAGCAACTCAAACTAAAAGAAACAAGGAATTTTAGGTATTGACTATGTCAAGAAGATCAAAACTATTGTAGATTCACTTTCTTCACTTGAAGATCACATTAATGCCATGATTGAGGGCTTAACAGAGGAGTATGCATTGTTTATCTCCTCAGTCATGATTACTTTAATAGAGAGTGAGGCTCTTTTTCTTGCTCATGAGGATATGTATGAAAGGTTTAGAAAAGCTGAATTGGGCACATAAACTGCATCTCAATATCCTCATCTCAACAACAATGACACTAGACCTCAGTGTCAGGTGTGTGGGAGATTCGGTCACATTGCCTTATCATGCTGAATTTTCAGTCAAACAATAATACTCAGAGACCACAATCGGTCAATCTTCATCCACTCCTATGCCACCTTCTTCTTATCATAATCCTCAACTATATCTTGCAACTCCTTCAACTTTGAGTACCTGACATGGGAGCTAGCCATCACATCACAGCCAATTCAGAAAATTTACTCACGGCAATGAACAACTAATGTTGGGTAATGGTACAGGTAGTCTAATCTGCAAAATTGGTACATCTTGACACTAAAAAATAGTTTATTTAAAAAAAACTATTGTTGGTTCCTGATATTACAAATAACTTGGTCGGTGTTTAAAAATTTGTTTATAATAATGATTGTTATTTTGAATTTCACCCCATGTTTGCTATGTTAAACACAGGACACACAGGAGATTCTTCTTCAAGGAACTCCTAAAAATGGAGTTTATCAATTTGATGGAATTGCTGTTACTAAATCATTGCCTGCATCTAGTTGCTTTGCGAACACAGTTTCTTTTTCTTTTGCCTTTAGTACTAAAACAGACTCTTATTCCCTTTAGCATAAATGCCTTGGGCATTGTAATTCAAAGATTGTTATGACTGTTATGCAAGTATGTAATAAATCAAGGTTTATGTCAATACTGTTGCCAAGCTAAGATGCACGTTTTACCATTTGCTTTGGATGACTTTAATTTTACTACTCCTTTAGACATGGTCTATTCTGACATTTGGGGCCCAGCTCCTATTGCTTCTTTTCATGGTTTTCGATATTACATTTCGTTCATTGATTGTATATACTTGCTACACTCAAAATCACAGGCACTTGAAGCATTTAAACAAAATACAAAGCTGAGATTGAGAAGCATACAAATGTAAAAATTAAAGCCTTTCAAACTGATCATGGTAGGAAGTACTTATCTCATAGTTTCACTCAGTTTCTTGCTTAAGAAGATATTGCATATCGTTTTTCTTGTCCATATACACACCAATAAAATGGTAGGACTGAGAGAAAACATAGGGATATTACTGAAATTTGGTTATCTATGTCAGCTACTGCTACTTTACCTATTACTCACTGAGATCATTCTTTTCTTTCAGCTACATATAGCATCAAATACACACAACATCTCACCCTATGAACTGATGTACAGGCACAAGCCAGATTACAAATTTCTCAAAGTTTTTGGATGTGCTTGCTATCCATGCCTTAAACCATATAATCAAACCAAGTTTGATTTTGGGGCATGCTCCACATCATAAAG
This sequence comes from Arachis stenosperma, assembly GCF_014773155.1. NCBI lineage: Eukaryota > Viridiplantae > Streptophyta > Magnoliopsida > Fabales > Fabaceae > Arachis > Arachis stenosperma. The sequence continues at coordinate 93,092,112 of NC_080378.1, forward strand.
GCTATAAATGCTTACAAGAAGTGGTAAAATTTTCATCACAAGACATGTCTTTTTTTCATCAAATATCACTATACCAAAGCCATCTCAGTTTCCTCATACTACTCTTTCTATTCCTACCTCTTCTGTCTAAAATCAAGAATTACACAATATTAAACATCCTGATAGTTGTTCAATTAGGGAATTCACCTTCTACAGTTAAACCTATTAACAAGTATCCTATGCAGACAAGGGCCAAATCTGGCATTATTAAGCCCAGAGCTCTGTGAGCCTCGAAGGCTTTATCCTCACCCTATTAGCAGCATTAAAGAAAGCTCATACTTGGGATTTAGTCACTCCATCTTCTCTGATATAATCATTGAATGGAGATGAATTTTTGCAATTAAACGACATCCCAATGGAACAATCATGAAATATAAAGCACGTTTGGTTGCAAAAGGGAATACTAATGGAACAATCATGGAAGTAACTTCTCTCTATTCAAATATTTATTATATATAATTTAAAGAGAATACTAATATGGTGATTAATAATTTTAATTAAGATTTAATTATTTAAAAAAAATTGATTTTGAATAAATTTATAACTATCAATATGAATTTTTTATACGAATATCTAATTATATACGTGGAGAAAAAAATATTATTTTTAAATAACAAGCATGAAAATTAATTATTTTTATTTGTGCAACAAAATTAACACCTAATTAAATATAAAAGTATACATATTAAATTATTTCAAAATTTAATAATGAATGTTAAAAATTAATTATTGATAAAAAATTTAATTCTTTCACACGAAAATATTAACTAAATACTTATTATTTAATCTTTTTTATCTATAGAGATCTTGATTTGTTTAGCCAACAGAGACTTTCGTCTCTTATGGTCGTTTTGTAAAAGTAGTTTGATTCTATTAATTTTTTGGGTTATAATTTGTAATGTTAGGACAAAGCCGATGTAACTTTAAAAGATTTATATTACAGACAAAAACACTAGTATGTTTATAATTCACAATTGAAATTTTACAAATAAAAAAAAAGTAATAAAAAATGAAACATGAGAGAAATAGACAAGGATAAATATAAAACGCATCTTTATATTTAAAACTACTTCTCTTTTTTTCCTTACTTTGTTATTGCTTTTTTTATTCTATGTTTACTTTGAAAAAATGCTTATTTAGTTATTTATTTGAGAATATAATTTAGTAGCTAATTTTTTATATACACCTAGCATGATTGAAAATAATAATATGAGTGAAAAATTTAGATCTTTCTTAAAAATATATTTAAGATTTAGAATACTCATTTTTTTTTCATTAGAGCTTTCTATACCTAATATTCTTAATCGATTCAATTAGATAATAGAACACACTGAGAAAACTCATAATTTATAGCAAGAAACTTAGTATGCATGTTGAGAAGACTTTGAGGTTGCCATTTTAAAGACAACATAAGCCAACCAAACAATTCTGTATTCTGAAAAGGATATGGAAAAGTTCAAACTTGCTTCCATATCTCATACCAAATAAATTAATTCATTATCAAATAACAGTTTTGTGAGAGGGATCTAATGTGTTTGTCTTAAACAGCTATGTGACATTACATGGAACTTTGGTAAGTTTTGCCCTTTTGTCATAAGCAGCAGCAGGCATGTGAAAATTTCTCTTTTGAAATGCCAAATATTTATCCCAACTCTTAGTTTTATGTATTTCTATATTAGTTTTATTTTCTTTAATTTTCTCTCAAATTTAGAATTAAAATGTTGGCATAAAGATGAAATGACTAATAAGAGTCTTACTACATTGATCTTTAGATGGGATGCTTTGACTCTTAGAATGGGAGATTATTATTGTAGGCAGATCTTCGTGTTAAACTCTTACAATCTGACTAATAATATTTTTGGAGCTTTGTTGTAAAATCATATAAAAGTTCAGGTGTTTAAATAATGAAGAGGGAAGATTATACTTTTATTTTCCCTTAAACCATTAGGTGTGTTCATTATTTATCTCATATTATATATCATCATTTTCGTTTATAATACAAGGTAACCTGGTGCACAAACATCTAGCATTTAACGCAGGATTCGAAAAAGAGTCGCACCAAAAAGATATAATATTTCTACAACTTAAATCCATGACCTTGGCCAGTTTTAATAGCTCATCAGCTATCACATATGAGATTAATGGCACTTTTGCTATGATTGTGGTAAAAACACATTGAAGCCATCTTACAGTTCAGGTGGTGGTTAATTTATGATTGATTTTCAATTCTAACCTTATTTTGATGGTGTGCATTCACATCCGACTCTGATAGTTCAACAACCAAAATTATAAAAAAAGTATCAAGAAGGAAATGTTACCAACCTATGCAGTGGCTTTGTGAATCATAATTACTTACTAGAAATACTTACTCTATTTGGAATTAAATTTCTTTACGTGTAAACAGTCAGATAATATACTAAATGTATCGCTCGATAAGCATAATACTAGGATCATAGTAATTTGTGTTTTATATATTAAAAATAAATCACTTTATTTCTTCTCCTTTTGCAAATTATTGAGATCATACAAAATAAGAAATATTATTACACACTAGTGTATACATATTATTATTATTCTTATACAATGTTTTTTATATTTCTTTGCTCAAAAGAGTACAAATATTCGGGAGAAAGAATTGCTGTCATGACTTCTCAACCCATGAATACAAATCAGCAGTTGTTGAATCTACTCTAAAGAGCAGTAATTGAGTCATTAAAATAACATAAATAAATAGCTTATAATGTTTTATTCTATATGGTGTTGTCCAAAGCCTCCACCTAAGAAAAAAAACAACATAGTCTCAAACTTTATGTGGCAAAAATGCAATATACCAATTTTTTGTACTGACATGCAAAAGCTAGTTCAGACTTCAGACCAAGATAATAATATCTCAGATGTTTTAGAATCATGAAAAAAAATCTATCAGCTTTAAATCCACCAAACAAATTAATTTTCATTCTTCCTTTTTAAGGGTTGTGTATAAAGAAATTGAAAAAGAAAATGTTAATTTTGAGAAATCTTGCTTGTCTACTTTGTGCTTACCATCATCTAGATGATTTAATTTTATTTTAATGAGATGTATAAAAACAAAAATTACCATCAATCACTAAACATGTTTCCCCAGAAGCTATGCATCAAAATTCTTTGATAAATATTTTTCAACTTGCAATTTTAATACTTGGCAACTTTAAATGGCATGGTATTAATCCTTGACCTCCCAAGAAAAAATTGAAAAATGAAATGAATGGTAGTTAGGAAGTTTACCAGCATGAATAGATATCGAAGATGCTAACCGAATCAGTTGATGGAGCTCATTTACAATCTACTTTTTGTCTGAGAGGCAAGTCAAGTTTGAGCAACTTGGTGAACTACAAAACATGTCAGCAACAATTGATGCAATCAATTTTTGTCATCATAACATTATATCAATTTTAGATCAATCTCATGCTCTCTCTTAGTCTATTATTTTTCTCAATTTTAGTCTACTATTTTTCTCTATCTATATAATGCTAACCTGTCTCGAGTCGCCATATTAGTGTTTAATCTGTCACATTAGTATTTACTAAGCATAGAGATGAAACCAAACATTTTAAATAATGATTTACAAAAAACTAAAAACAAATCTTTAATCCTTTTCGAGTTGTCAAAATAGCAAAATCGGCCATAAAAGATTCAACTTACAGAATGAGATGGATTTTTTTTTTTTACAAATTCACCTGAGATGTCTTGAGTTCTAGTTCATCCCACTCCAAGTAAGCATTGCTTCCTTCCACTATCCCTGTTCCAGCATATATCAATGCACCGTGATCCTAAAAAGAGATTGAATAAACTCGTATGATTTGCTTCCTTTTAAAGATTTAAATATTATTGCTAATACTAATAATGGTCTTCTTGAAATTATAGGGATTTCTTGAAACAGTTTTCTATTTCACAATTTTGCTGGGTTTTGCAAAAATCATTCCTACCAGTTTCAACAGAAAAACAGAAAAATTTTGTACAAAAAATAATAATAAAAAAATAGTAGTGAATAGTGATATTATATCATATTAAAGGTGCTTACTGCTGCTTAAGCAATAGAATTATCACGTTTTCCCTTACTTTATATACATGTTACAAACACTAATCACTCATCAAAATCGGATAATAATATCAATCTATGCAAACTATATGTGGCAGTGTGGCACCTCTTTTTTCTCCACTAAGGAGGAAAAAATCCTCAAAATTGCAGCTAACCTTTTCCACCAATGCTGACCTGATGCCAACAGCAAACTCGCTCTCTCCGCCGCCGAACCAACCAACAGGTCCGGCATACATCCCTCTATCAAATACTTCTGAACATCAATGTAAAAAATGAAAAAAATTAACATAAGTTTATTCAAGAGAATAGAAATCATAACTTGGTCAAACCAAACTTGAAACATCAACCACATATTCTTTTTTATCACCTTATTAACCAGCATGCTCTAAAATGATTAATACCAATCTAATCATATCACATGTTTCATAAATGAGTAAAGGTTCATTTGGTCCTTGACTTTGCTGATCATTTCGTCCCATCTTTATACCAAAATGCTCTTTTTGAAATTTCATAGACTAAAATGTATTGCCTTACAAAATCGAGGACCGAAATAAACCTTGGATAAACTAACACTCAATTGGAAGGCAGGTATAAGCTGGTCTACCAAGGCATGAATTATTTCCCAGAAAATCAAGAAATTCCATTTTCAAGTATTGAAACAAAATTCCTCAACAACAAAAAGATTTATTTTAATAAAAAAATAGGGTTCTAGGATTGTAAGTCAAGAAAATTCATCCAACAGAAATTGACATATTTGCAGTAACAAAATTTACACTGATTCATAATAATCAACTCCTCTGACTTCTCTAATAATCACTGTGCCAAATCACAGCATTTTCTAGTTGCATAAAATATGCAGTCATATTAGAGTGAAATGAATGACCACCAATCACCATTGTCAACAAGCTAGCTTGCATGGATTTTCAGGCCCCACTAAAATTTATGTTCCTCTTTTAAGTTAAGTAAAGAATATTATATTAAAAAAAATCTATAAGAAAATGTAACTACTCCTGCTAAAAGTACCCTAAAAGAAAAAAAAGGATTAAACATCAGAAATAATAATGGTGTAGAGAAAATGGATGCACCTGTTTTTGCAATTAAAAGTTGTGCCTCTTCTGTTGGAAACCCACAAACTGCTGGACTTGGGTGAAGAGATGACAAAATTTTAAACTGTTAAAAGGAAAAATAAAAAAGAAACGAAAGCAAGAAAGATTCACAAACTTGTTGTATGGTGGGTACTAATAAAATTACTTCATTTGAAGAACGAAAAATTCAAACCTTTAAAGGAGTAAAAGTAGGGTACATGGCACTCAAATTTTACTATGATTACCTCGTCTTCTTCGCTTCTTAACCTGCCGGCTAATTGAGCAAATAAATGTTGGATCCTGGGGAGCTTTCTTATCATTTTCTTTGGCTTGATTATAACGTTTTCACACACTCCCTGTTGAAAAAACAACAACCAGATGCAAGTTTTATCCTTATCATGATCATAACCATGGAAGGTCCAACATAACTACAAGAAGATGGAAAACGTAATATGGTAAATTAAACTGCATATTGAGGTCAGCATTACACAAAAACAAAATACAGCCATTGTCAATGACAATTTGTTTTGTATTTTACTTAGCGAATGCTAATGCGCTCGGAAGAAAGTAAGGAGTGTAGCCCTCTTTGAACTCCATAAATCTTAAATCCTAAAACCTAAATTATGAACTCTAAATATCTGAACCTAAATTCTAAATTCTAAACTTTAAATCCTAAATCATAAATTCTAAATTTTAAATTTGAGTCATAGATATAAAATATAATAAATAGAGAGTTAAGATTTGTCAAGTTAACAAGGAGTGCAGGACTCCTTACCTACAAAAAGTGAAATTAACCGAGAGAAAAAAAAAAGTCAAAGAAACTCACCTCTAATTTTCTTCTTATGGTATCCCTTACTATGGTGAACTCAATATCATCCTTTGGACTGTAAATATGTGAAGAAACTTATACAACAAATTGGGGGAGCTAGACACAATGAAAATAGTGGTAACCACAGGCATCAAGGAATACAAGTTAACCTTGTAAGCAAGTCAAGTTCTATTTGACGATCCAGTGCCATCGACGCTCCTCTAGCTCGAGTTCCAGCCAAAGCCTCACTAGTAATGTGGAGCCATTTTCTGTGAAATAGTTGCTCTGGCTATTCATCAAGTTCATAGAAATTAAAATGGCAACAGAGCAGAAGAATTCATCATTGTTGATATTCACCGAATATTTCTTAAACAGGTTATCCATTGGATGACTCTCAAATTAAGAAAACTAACAACAAAGTGAAATTCATCTTCTGATATATAAATTCTGGAATTTTCAGCATGTAGAATGCAATGAAATAAGTTATAGACTTACTGTATTTCCGATAAATGCAGGTGCATTTGGCGGCTGAAGGAGAAACTGGTATGCATTTTCGCTCTCAACCTACACACATTTGAAATTCATTACTTCTTGATGCCAAGACACCATTTTAAGTGTCAAAATTCAAAGAAGATTTCGATACCGTTAAGCAAGCTAACCACATAAGCGGATCGATGTTAGTAGTAGGCACTACTCTTGTACTACGAGCCAGCACAACCTGAATTTCCAATATAACAAAGATGATTTTTTTTTTTTTGACCAAGGAAAATAGTACTCATATATATAAGATAAGAGGTAAAAAAATAAATTTGTAATGCAGTACAATTCTTAGAATTGTAATCGACAGTAATCGACATAGCACGCATATGAGAAAGAATGATTACACATGGTTAAAGAGAGTGCTTTCAAATGAATTCTTGTGACGCAAGTTATGATATCAATGTAAGAAATCAAAATGGTCCGAAAAATTATAGGTTTACCTTGGTTAGTAAGGAGTTGTTTTTCTTTATCATCTCCAAAGCTCTGTTAACAGCAATATCCCAATATATTTTACTTGGAATATCATGGCTACTTAATATTAATGTTGGAGGAGCTTGTTTCGGAAACCTCACAATCGAAGCAGAAACCTGCAGGCCAAAACTGTAAAGTTTGAACTCTGAACTAAATCTCTGCCTAATAATAAGTAAAGTAACAGAATCAATTTGGAATCACCTTGCTAAGGGTTTCTTGGAGAGCATTGATTGCATCTTCCCAGGACCAAGAAATTGTATTGTCCCACGCAATGGTCGTAGTGAGCATCGATCCTCCTTCAAGCTCATTAAACTCAACCTGTCAATTTGTTTGGGCTTGGTATATCTAGCTGCTGATGCTATAAATACTATCAACAATGGAATAAGTAATTAGTGGTATTTTGAAAGAATGCAATGTATGCACCTGAGGAATCATGAAGTAGAAAGAACCAAAAGGCAGCCACTCTGATGACACCTTAGCTTTTGCGTTGAATCGGATGGCTCCGTATGCACGAATCAGTGGGCAGCTCTCAGAAAGAAACCTTGAAAGTAAGTTGTTTTATCAGGAACTAAACACAAGAAAAACAATAATAAGCATTCAATGGAGGAACATCAGGGGCTGCTGCTGCATATAAGAACGGTGCCGGGGGATATTTGAGTCGTGAAAATTTATTATTTTTATTATTACTTAATAATTGGATAATATATTTTATTTTATATTTTTAAAAATTAATAATTAATTAATAAATAAAATTAATAAATTTTAATAATTATCTAATATTTAAAAAAAAAGTTGTGGATCACATGGCGTGTTAAGTGACACGGAAACAACCAAATAAAAAAATAAATAATAGAAGTTTGTTTGTTGAAGGAAAGAAAAATGACTCGCCTCCTAATGGATATCCAATCCCAATAGGAAAAGGGGTGTGGCTGGCAAAAGGAAACGGCAGAGCCAACACCGGCAACGCTAACCAAGCTTCTGCCATTAGAGTCAAAAGAATTGTGTTCCCTGCCGGAGAAGAAGCAGCGAGGAAGGAGCAGGTGGTTCTGTGAGTGGAGCCAATCAATGGCCTCAACCTCTTCCTCCTCAATGGGGACCTGCAGCCTCACTATGCCCGAAGAGCTCCCATATGGAGGCTCTGATTTCATCTTAGAAATCGTCATTTTCAGGCTGTACAAAGCCATTGAAGTTGTTGCAACCGGTTCCAACGTTTGTGTCTCTATTGTCCCAACAGGCCCTCTTGACTGTCCTTTTCTGCAGCCATTCATTGAAAGATAGCATCCATGGCACAATGGTCTCTGAATAATCACCAATAACAAAATAAAAACATATGACTAGTGTGAATATTAAAGATAGCGACATAATTAAGAGGAATTTTGGAAGACAAAGAAAGAATTAAAAGTGAGAGAGGAGCATTACTTGGTGAAAATGAAGAGTGTAAATAGAGTGTTGCTTCTTGGAGAGAGGAAATAAGAGGAAGGTGTTTGTGCATTTTGTGAGAGACTTGTGAGCAGAAGCTGTTGCCATAAGTGAGTTTTAGTATGTGTGAGGGAGCATAAGAGAGAGAGAGAGAGTGTGTGTGTGTGATGAAATGGTGGCTAGCTTGTGTTGTAAGAAAATATGAGCGGATATGATATGATATCGAATGAAATTATATGGATTTTATAGGTGGGCTCGATATTCGGTTGACTCTAGAGTCTGGAGGATGACCTTTTGTATATTGAAAATGGATCCTAGACCGTTTTTTTAACCTTTGACAAAATACAGAATGATCTCACCTTTAATTTTATAAGTGGGGTTAAAAATAAATAAAAAAATATTAAATAATTAGATTAAATATTAGATATCATTCATTTTTTTTTAATTGAAGAAAAAAATTTTATAATTGGGGTCAAAAATAAATAAAAAAATATTAAATAATTATATTAAATATTAGATATCATTCATTTTTTTTTTATTGAAGAAGATCTACTCTCTTGTATATTCCTGCCATGATTTCAATTGGATTAGTATGTTTTTTTTTTTTTCTATTGAAGATTACACATGTATGTTACTCCCTTTGTTTATACTTTTATCTATATTCTCAAAATCGAACCGAAGATGATAGAGATTTAAAAATTCAACTTAAAATAATATATTTATTTATGAAATATATAATTAAAAAAATTGGCTTTTTAAATAATTATTTTAAATCGATTCAACTGATTAATTAGTTTTTTCAATTTTAACTTATTCTGTTAAATAATTTTTACCAAAGTTACAAAAACCAAACGTGTCAATGAATCGATCAAGTTATTAATTTAATAGTTTAATCGTCCAACCAAAATTAAAACATAATTGAATCGGTTTAATTAAATATAAAGTAAAATTATTAAGAATTTAATATATAATTTTAAATATTTAAATTTATTATTTTTAAGTTAATAAAATTTAAAATTTTCTAATTTTACATAATAACTTATCTACATTTATCACTAAAAATTCATAAACAAATTCAAACATTAAAGTTTATAAAAAATATCAAAACATAATTTATAATCAACAACCCCACAACAAATAAGAAACTAATTTAGAATAAGAACAATAGTACAAAGTTAACTCTAAAAATTGACAACAATTAATAATAATTAACTCAACAACACAACCATTAACTCAGAAAAAAAAAACAATCAACAATAAAAAAAGTTAACTCAAAAAAATAACAATTAACTCGCAAATATAAAATTGAAGAAGCAGTGGAGGGAGAGTTTGAAGAGAACATCAATAACACAAGAAGAGAACCGCGACTGTGTGAATGTCAGCAGCAACGTGAGTTTTCGACAATGAAAAGGGCAACAGGGGGTGAGTGTGGATACTGGGTAGGGATATGAACTCTGATTTTGATTCCTCAACCTATACCGCTTGGGTGAGGGTGAGAGAGAGTACGGTAAGAAAGAGAGAGAACGACGGAAAATCAAAAAGCACCGGTGAGAAAATGAACATGTCCGTAGGTTCTATACATGTGAGTGATGCCGACAGGAGAAGTGGGAGGCTTAATTAAGATTTGTCCGGTGACGGCGACGGCACCCTCTGACCGACGGAGATTAGCTCGGCGATAGATAAGATGTAGTGAGTGGTTGTAGGCTTCTTTGATGTATGAGAGACTAACGAGGTGAAACATGAGATGTTGTCCTGCCTTACTGGGTTTGCAAATTTTTGTTTTTTTAAGGTTAAAGTATTATTTTAGTCTCAATTTTAGGGTCAAATTTTAATTTGATCCCTAATGTTTTAAACATTTTATTTTTGTTCTAAAAAGTTTGAAACAAGTTTAATGTTGTCTTACCATTAAATTTGATATTAATAATTAACGGAATGAGTAACGTGAATGTTAATAACGTTAGTAGTTAAGTCATATATTCTTTCATGCGCTAGAAAAACATAATCAAAATCTTCTTGTAATACTTCTTCTCCTCAATATTCATTTTATACAAAACTCCAAATTCTAACAATCAATTATCAACGCTCCAAAATAAAGAGAAAAACTCTTATATTAGTGATCGTTGGTTGATCGATTTTTTACCTACACACTAAAATCGAATACTATTGACTCTTCAATATACAAATTGTTTGCGTCAAATTTAATGGTGGGATAAAATAATACTTTACCCTTCTTTTATTAGTAAAATGACCCTACATTGCAGATTTTTAGTGAACCGAACAAACTCCAAAAAATTAAATCGGTCCATATAATTCATTGATTAACAATTGATTCGACCATTTTTTATTGATTTTTTGCTAGATGGTTTTTCACCTTAATTGAATTGATTAAAAAAATAATTTTCGATTAATCCAGTTAAATTGGCCAGTCCGATTTGATTTTCATGACCATAATTTTTACTATAAACTAGTGTATATTTTCGTACCCTGAACAGAATAATACACAAAGTTATATAAGAAATTTTATTAAAAAATTAAATAAAAAATATATAGTAATTATTATTATAAATATTTTACAAAGTTGTAATTAAAATCAAACTCTCAAGACTTTTAATATTAAAATATTAAAAATAATTAATATTTGTCTTAATCAATTTGAGTTTGTTGAGTGATCATCTCACTCGTCCGCTTAAACAACTATTAAGAGTTAGAATCTCGCCTTGTGTGTGTAGCAATCCATTAGCTAGTGATAAACTCTTAATAAATAGAGCATCAATACGTAGTTAGATTTGGCAGAAGTACCTAAATATGTGGATACCCGACCCGACTATACCCGATTGGAGAGGATAATAACTTGACCCGAATCGGGGCTGATTTTGCTCAGGACAGGATATGGTCAGATTTAGGATGTACCCGCCTTGGATATATACATATAAACACTTTTTAGGAATTAGGATTTGCCTCACATCACAAATTCAGTGATTCACAACTTCAATCTATACTCTATAGCCATGCAAGAGAAACCCAGTCATCCTCACTCAAAGTCTTCTTCTTCTCGGCTTCTTCACAAAAATTCCCACAGCTCCCGTCATCGTTGTTGCTGAGCCCATTGCCACCTACTCCTTTATAGCTCCCATCTTCCTTCACAGCTCATGTCGCCATCACTGATTATCCCATTACCGTCACTGTTGAGCCCGTCACTACCTTTCTCTTGCCGAGTCCCCTTTTTCTAAGTAAATTCCTCTCTCTCTCTCTCTCTCTCATTGTCTCTCTCTCTCTATCTCTCTCTATCTCTCTCTCATTGTGAGTCTGTTAAGCTCTGCTCTTCTTCTTCCACAAACTCTTCAGTTAGTCGCCGTTGTTATGAGCCTACGCATTGTCCTTGCAGTTTTATCCGAGTCTGTCACTGAATAAAATAGAATATTTATTCAAGATGGACCAATTGAAAAAAGGCATTCATGAGATCATTTTTTCATATTTCAGAATTTTTTCATCCAAATTTGATCTGTGGTTGAGTATTTTAGTATGGCGATCATCGTGATTTCGTTACAACACTAATGTGATAAAAGTTGCGGTAATTTTATAAAATTTATAGGATGTGATTATCTCAGAAAAATATATATGTATATCCCAAATAGAAGATTGTTAGAAAATTATTATTTATTAATATATTTATCGGCAATACATATATTAATTATAATCACAAATTTAGTAATTTCACATTAAATGACTTATATGACGGTGATCTCATTTATTGTCATAAATATTGAATTAAATAAGTCATTATTACTTTTGATTTTAGATAAATAAGATTAAAACTATAGATATTATTTTATTTGAGTTTTAGGGTTTAATGAGTGTCACATTTAAATATAAATAATGATTTCAAGATTTTGGTCAACAACACATCAAACTCGCCTCCGTAGCTCTTTTTCTACAGTGGAGTTGTGATTTAGCCCTATCAAAGATACAGAAAGTTTTGGTTGATGAAGATCAAATAATCACAAGAGCCAAACTCTCTGATCTCAATCATGCTCTCGAATGAATGGATGCTTCCGCGTTCTCAGTTATATTTCTTAATGATTTAACATGAATGATCTTGAGGTTAAGAAATCCTAAAATTTTCAGACAAAATATAATTTTTGTTCAGTCAAATGATGATAAATAAATTTATTGAATTAAATTATATTAATGTGATCATTGGATGATAAAGAATGTTAGAAAATTAATAAATAATATTTTAAGAGCATAGAAATATTAAATTATCATTTCAATTTACTTTTTTAATCAACAACAATAAATATCTTGAATTAATTAAATTTTTACAAAAAATTATATACCTAAAATTATTTTATTTCTCCAAAAATCTTTTGTACATACAATGGTTCAATGAGAGGTTGACTATTGAGAATTGAATATAATATTTTAAAATTTGTATTTTCAATAAAAAAATGTACTTAGTTCTTTCCATCCTAAATAATTCTATATTCACTATTATTTAACCATCTAAATAATTCTAACATTGATAGAATATTGTTTTTAGATGCAAAAAATTTAAAATATATTTATTCTATTTTAAAAATTAATATTCATATTTAACTTAGAAATTCAATAAATATGGCAAAAAATATTACATTTTTAGTTAAAAAAGTAAAATATCTATAAATATATTTTTGTGCTTTAACTTTAAATTTTTCAAAAAAATTTGGCAAGTTAATGGAATCAAATCATATTTCTATAACATATATAAGAATGTATATTACACATAAATAAAAAAGTTAGGTGTAATAAGAACAAATACATAAATTAAAGTGAAATTTAGAAAAATAAGAACCAATAAAATATTGAAAGAAAGAAATATAAATAGAGAAGAAACAAAATTATTAGATGGAAGAGAAATAATTTAATAAATTTTATGTGAATATTACAGATAAATAAAAAGAAGATATAAAATATCTTATTTAATTTAGTAAGATTTATGGGAATAAACACATAGAATAAGAGAATAAAAATTAATAATAAAAAATTAAATATCTGAATTAATATAAAAAATAAAAAGTAATAAAATAATAATAATCCATCATAATCTTAATTTTTTAATATAATTAATTCTAATTAAGTAATCAAATAAATTGAATATAAATATGTCTAATCTAATCATATAAAAAAATAGTAGATTTTTTACAATTAGATATTATATATATATATATATATATATATATATATATATATATATATATATTGGCGATAAAACGTCACTTTAAACAATGAGATTATTATTATTAATGACATATAAATATTAAAATTATATTAATTCATTAATTAAAATATATTATTAGAATAAAAAATTGCAAGAAATAAAATAACTAAAATTTATTAACTTTAATTAGTTAAATTAGCATAAAATAAGAAAGAGATAATTAATCAGATTAAATAAATTAGAAAATATTATTGAGCAAAGTAAATATCACAATAATTATATTACTCATTGAAAAAAATTAATTTAATCAATTCAAAATTTTATTTAAAATAGACAATTAAAGATCACCAATGAATATAAAAATAAATGGGATAGAATAAAGAATAATTTTAGTAGTATGAATAATTAAATTAAATTATTATATACAATTTTTACTTTTTATCTTATTATAATTTAAGTTAATATTAATGGTAAAAAAATAATTTTAAATAGCCCCAATTTGTATTTTACAACATAATTAAAGCACAATTCATAATTTTTTATTTTATGATTAATTAACATTTTTAAATTTTTTAGTTAAGTCTTCTATATTTTTTTATTGATAAATTTTCTTTACAAAACATAAATTAGTGATGAATTATTACAATCATATTTAATTAAGAAAATCAAGAAAAAATTATAAAAAAAAATAAAAGATAAAAAATAGAGTACAAATTTATTTTGAAACAAAAAATTTGTCAATTGTGCTAGAAATTCTAAAAATTTGTATCTTATTATATAATCAATTTTGTTACTCACTTCAATTTCATTATCCTTTTATATCCAAAAAAGTATATAATGTCACACTTATTTCAAAAAAGATGAAATTTTTCAAATATACGGTATAATGTATAATTTAAGAACAATAAGATAAAAAATATCTAAAATTTTAAAATAGTATTTAAAATTTTCAATGACGATAATATGGAGTTTAAATATACCAAATAAATTCAATAGTTACCCTTTGCACGTCTTATTTAAATTTCAATTTTAAAATTTAAGTTGTATCTTTTTTTTCTCCTAATATAAATTATTTTTGACAAAAAATAGAAAAAAATATCTATTAGACCAAAATAAATTCTATCAAAAAATTATTATAAGGAGATTTATAATTAGAGAAGAAAATAATAAAATTATTAATAATAATAATAAAGAAAAAGAAATGAAGCTTATATTAAAGAATGTCATAAAAGAAATAATAAAGTTCATATTAATAATAATAATGCTGAGAAATGATGTTGCTGCTTTAGACTTCTAGCCTCCGCCTTTGGGCATCGTCTTTTTTTTCTTTCTTTGCTTTTTTTATTTAAATTATCAAGTCATAAAAAAATAAAGAACAATTCAAAAAAAACGAAAACATCAAGATCAATAGTAACTATACAAATCAAAATGCAAGGAGAGAAAAAACTATTATATGATAGAATTAACATGAGTATATTTCATCATAAAATAAACAAAGTTAACGCAAAACAAAATTACACGTAAAGAGAAAAAAAGAAGAAAAAAGAGTTAAAATATCCAAAGTGATAAAAAGATTATTTTACAATTTTATTTTGTCATATTTATATATAGAAAGGGTAAGTGAGAGCAATAGAGAAAAAGTTTGTTCGTATCCAAGTTGTGTAGAATGATATAATATAGAAGGATATTTATAGGTGCTAAGAGAATTGAAATAATAAAGACATAATATCCTATAATAAATATTTAGATATATTAAATAATGCTAATTGATCCTAATTATACTCTAACATACCTCTCTCAAACTCAAGTGGCAACTTGAGTTTGAAACTTATTTGAAATAAACTACTGAAAAGTGACAAAGTGCAAAGAGATGACAGACTATCGGAAGGTGATAAAAAGTATATGATTTCTCTACGAGAATAAGTAAGTAGTAGATGAGCTAAAGAAGGAAAAAACATTGACCAAAAAGAAGGAAAAAAATGGCACAGAAGAAAAGTATGAAAGTACGGTGATTTCACCAGAAAAAAATCAACTTATTCTCCTCAAGGAGGATACCATGACTCTGATATCATGTTAGAAAGGGAGAAGGGAGCAATAAAAAAAAAGTTTATGAGTATTCCAGTTGTGTAGAATGATACAATCTAGAAGTGTATTTATAGGTGATAAGAGAATCGAAATAATAATGACGTAATATCCTATAATAAATATTCAGATATTTTGAATAATACTAATTGATCTTAATTATACTTTAACAATTATATTCAATTAATTGATCTACATAATATTAAATTTTGTGATACTTAAATATCTAATCAAATCAATTAGTTGATATAATTAATTTACGTAATAAATTGTATTTAATGAATTAAAAGAATAAATTAAAAAATACTCTCAGAAGTATGTCATGTCAGCTTTATCATTAAGTACAAAAATTTAATTTTTATATAATAGAATAGATTGAAATGATTTAATAATTAATTTTTGGTTAATTGAATCGAACTTGTCAATTTAGTCTGATTGTTAAAACTATGACTTGTATAAAATATGTTTCATTTATCTTTATTATTAGCACAGAATATTAAAATATTTATTCATTTTTCAATATTTACATAACTTCCAAAAGAAGAAGTCTAAATAAAAAACTTCTACAAATTATTTTATGTTCACTCATAAGATGTACAAAAAAAAAATAGCCAAATCTTATATTATTTAATCCAATTTGATATAAAAGGATCAAAGATGTGAATATTAAAAAACTTCTACAAATTATTTTATGTTCACTCATAAGATGTACAAAAAAAAACTAGCCAAATCTTATATTATTTAATCCAATTTGATATAAAAGGATCAAAATGCGAATATGAGATATTTTTTATTATTTTAAGAAAAATTATTTCTAACTTTTTTAAGGAATATAATATTTTTTTCCTTACATGTTTTACTTTAAAACGTTATTTAACATTATTTTTCCAAATAACAGAAATAAAATAACTAATATAAAAAATAAAATAACTTAACAAATAATGTATTTTTTATTTTTTTTTTTCTTAATTTTTTAGTCAAATGTATTATATTGGATTTGCGAATGAGATATTAATATCTGATATCTGATTCTATAAACTTGTAGATCGAATTGGATAATATATAATAACCTAATAGATCGAATATTATTTACAAAATTTTGAATTGTTACATATTAAACTTGTGGATTGGACGGATTAAATTTCCTTTTATATACCTTTATTCATTCATTCATAGATCATAATAGGTCTATGTTGTTTCATGAAATTGTCTTTGGTGAGAAAAGAATAATCTTATCCTTTAAGAATAAAAAAAAATATTTCTTTTTTTTTTTGTTAATAAAGGAGTTTTGAGGCCCAAACAAAAACAAAACTAGCTTAAAATATAAGGGGATGCAACCCCGTATCATCACTGTAAAGTTTATGCCTTATCCTAAAAGGGAGGCTGTTTGAGTACTTCAAAATCTCATCTTGCCTCATACTCCAATTGGCAAGTCAATCAGCATATCGGTTAGCCTCCTGTGGACATGGGTTATCTTTAACTACCAATTTCTCTCCACAAATTGGTAAATTCTATGATATAAAATTGAACCTACTCCTCCTCTATTCTGTCACCTCCTAACATTATCAACCACCTCTTTTGAGTCACTTTCAAGTCAAACTCTCGTGCACCCCAAAGTCCAAGCCATTTTCAACTTTAAGTAAACTTTTCAAAGTTCCGTCATGAAGACAAAGCAACTTCCAAGCTTTCTAGCGAATTCCATGATCCATTATCTCTCACTATTCATTAACAATCCACCATATCCTGCTATATTTTAGTTTGGTTGGGTTGCCCCATCAGTATTGATAGTTCAGCCGATTGGGGGAGGTTGCCAAGCCACTGTAACCTCTCTTGGTGAAGAAAGCCACATCTTCCCTTTTCTCTTTACACAAGTACTTTGAATAGCCAAAGCATATTCTTGTACCATTATATGCGTCGTCTTAGGTCTTATGAACGGAGTTTGATGAATCTCCATGTTTTGCCAAGTCCACAACTTCCAGCAAGTAATTGGAAATAGAAACTTCCATTGAATGTCCTAGTGGAATCTCCAATCTGTGATTAAACATGAGTACTCCAACCAATTTCTAAACTCCAAGTCAAAAAAATCTGTGAGTTTCTCTAGGTGCACAAGCTTTTTCCAAATATCTTTAGCCGCCTCACAGTCCCTAAGCACATGAATAGTGCTCTCAGTTTGGTTTTTGCATCTATGGACGAGGGGCGAGGTCCCAAACCAATTGCTCCTCTTCTCATTAGTAAGCAGTTTGTCATAAGCTGTTTGTCACAGGAACAACTTAATATTTGGCAGACCTTTCTAACCCCAAATTCTCCTCCAAATATAATTATGATTTACAACATTAGGCGATAGAGTCATGTAGGAGCTCTTGTCAGAAAATTGCCCATCTTTGGAATATTTCTACCAAGAGTATCTGGAGGATCTTCTGGTCTAGGAGACGGATTGACCAAAATCTTCATTACTATTTTGTTCGGGAGAACCTTCTGCAACTCTTCTAGGTTCCAGCACCCATATGAGGAAACCATATCTTTCACCATGATCTCTTCCCGCGAGACAGTGACGTTGGGGAGCTTATCGGCCAACAAGTTTTCATCGATATTCAATCAAAAGTCTTTTCAGAACATAGTACTTTTTTTATTGTCGACTCTTTACATAGTACCTCTTTCAGTAAAATTCCAGACTTGTGACATTGTTTTTCACAGAAGAGAGCTACCCAAACCAACAACCCAACTCCTCGCATAGTTATTAATTCTGTATTTGTTACACAAGATTCTAACTCATAACGACTATGAATTATTAATCATCTCTCAACATAATTTAGCAATGAAAGTCGTATTCATTCTTTTCAGGTTCTTCAAAATAAGTCCACGAGTCTCTTTCGGCTTGCACATGGTCTTCCATACGTTACTTATCCATTATGTGATATGTAACTCAATATGATGTGTAATTAGGGGTGGCAAAACGGGTCGAGCCCGCCGGGCCGATCCGCAAAACCCGCTAAAAAAGGCGGGTCGGGCTAGGATTTTGAGCCCGCCAAATTAAAAAAACCCGCCAAACCCGCACCGCCAAATTGGCGGGTTTTGGCGGGGCGGGGCGGGCCGGTCCGCCGGGCCAAAACTTTATATTTTTCTTTTTTTTTATTAAATAAAATAATGTTTACTATTATAAAATTAATAATTATAAAATTTTTAAACACTTTTTTTTCATTTTTTGTTTTTATTCTTCTTTTAGTTATTAACTTTATTTATTTTATTTTACAATTTCATATATATGCTCAAATTATGTGACTTATTTTTTAAAATAAAGATGATTTTATTGACAAATATTATTTTGAACAATTTTATTGAAGTTAAAAATTAAAAAAAAAATAGTAAACAAATTATATTATAATTTGACTATTTTTTATTTGTATTTTATTTTTTAATTATTATTTTTTGGTTAATTTTAATGAACTTTATTTTTCAAAAAAAAAAAAAGAGTCAAGCGGGCTAGCCCGCCAACCCGCCAATCCGCCATAAAGCGGGGCGGGCTAGCATTTTGAACCCATTTTAGTTGGCGGGGCGGGCCGGCCCGCCCCGTTTATGTGGCGGGCCTAGGCGGGGCGGGGCGGGGCGGGTTGGGACGGGCCGGCCCGCTTTGCCACCCCTATGTGTAATTATAAACTGGTACATTAGAGTTTAGTTGTACCATTCTCTTTATGATTTTTTTTTTGTTGTTGACAAATTGTTAATGGGCTGTAATTGATTTCACAACCCAAAAAAAATTATATTATTTTTGGGCTCGTTGCATATAAAAAACATAATATATTATTGGCATTGATAAATTAAAAAAAATATTTGAAGTTAATTTTTATAACTGCAGTTAGGTGGAATGAGTTTAATTTTTAATTTTAATTTAGACATAAATTAAAAATATTTAAGTAAAAACGTAATGTTGATGAAACTTATTATGAAAACAAATATTAATTGAAAACTAATACCTCAATAATTATATATGATGTCTAAATTTTTTTTATGGAATAAAAACATATAATGAAAAATTAAATTAAAAAAATCGTATAATAATAAGAGTGATATCTAATAATAATAATAATAATAATAATAATAATAATAATTTTTTTTTTTTAAGGATAAGCATAATAATTATACCGGGGGCAGAGGTTGTATTGGAGGGACGGCCTCGAAAAAACAGTGTGATTTCTCTCTCTCGTATAATAATGTTAACAAATAATAATAATAATAATAATAATAATAATAATAATAATAATAATAATAATAATATGAGTTTGTCAGTGTAAAAACATGACTTTGGTATGTGGTAATTTAGTAAAGCAAATGATTTGATATTTGAATCCGTTCACAAGTTACTTTTCATTATTTGTAAATCGATCTCTTTATTCTTCATTAATTTTTTTTACTACCTGATCTTTTAAGGTTCAAAAATATTTTTCCACATAAAAAAATTCTCTGTTTCGTACTTTGATTCTTTGAACTTAAATTCTCACACTTATGATTCTTTTGTTCATACACCAGAAATAGTAATGATTGGTTACCTTTTAGTTCTTAAGTCATAAATTGTAATGAACCTCTGTGATATATACATGAACATAGCCTTGCATTCTTCTTCTTCTTTGGTGTGCCTTGTAGGCTTAGAAAATATAGTGTATTGCTTTGTCTTTTTGTGCGATTTATTAGCATTGATAGCACTTTACTCATGATGAAACCTTTGTTTTAATTTGATGGTTGAATTTTACAACAAAATATCAATTTGTGCATGTGTTCTACCATTTTGTCAAGGATCAAATTAAGAACAAAGACTAGTAATTATGTCTATCGTTTCACATCGAGGGCAAAGAAAGAAGAAGAGGAAGACTTTTTTATGGTTAAGTGATTAACAATAAATATGAGTGACGTACAAGCCAAAAGAAAGAATGAATTTCTGTTTTTAGTTAAGAAATTTTATATTTTGGTAAAAAAAATCTTTTGTTTTTTTTTGAAATTATCATAAAAAAATTTTTGTTTATTTTTTTATATTTCTTTCAGAAATTTCTGTGTTTTTTTTTGTATTTCTTTTAAAAATTTTATGTATTTTCGTCATATGGTTCTCTTAAAAAAATTTATATTTACCTTAAAAATATTTTTGTTTTGATGCTAAAAATTATTTGTACTCTTATTATTAAAAATTTTATGTGTTTGTTTCCTATGTTTCTTTTTAAAAATTTGAGTGTTTACCCTTAAAAAAATAGATGTATAGATCATAAAATTTATGTATTTATTGTTATAAATTTTATGTTTGCTTCATATGTTCTTTGTAAAAAAAATGTTGTATTTGTTAGAAAAAATTTTCATGTTTATTATCATAAAACATTTTAGTTGATTTTAAAAAATTTTTATTCCTTATGTTTCTCTATGTTTTCCTTTCATAGTTTGTATATTTATATTAAAAAATTAGGTATTTGTCATAACAATTTTTTTGTACTTATAATAAAAAATTTAATTATTTTATTTTTGACTATTTGTTTAATTTTTATGTTTATCATAAAAAGGTTTCTCATAGGTATAAGAATACTTGGATGGAGTTCATTTCTAAAAAGATTTGTTTTAAACCAAAACAAATCTCATATCTAATTTCATGAGATGTATATTTGAAGTTAAATAAAAATGCTATATGCAAATAAAAAAAGTTATTAAATTCGTTATTTTATATATATAGTTTATTATATTTTTTAAAGATAGAATTGTATTGTTTTAAAATGAAAAAAAAATATAGTTGTCCATTGTCCAATATAGGATTACATATAGCAAAAGGAGATCTTCTATAATTCACTAACAAGTGAAAAGAAATAAAATATTAATACTTTAAGAATAGGGTAAATCATAAAAAATATATTCGAATAATTTTGTCGCTGACAAAAATGCATTCGATTTGTTATTGACAAAATGTCCTTAAATAATTTAAAAATGCGACAAAAATGTCCAATATTAAATATGTATTCTTAAAAAATGCCTTAGAGATTGAATTTTAATGCGATTTTATACAAGTATGATTAGAAAAATAAAATATTTTTATCCTTGAAATTTAATGTTTTTTGCTAAGTATATATTTTTTTGTCAATAACCAATAATACTTTTAAAAAATAAAAAAATATATAGTTAGCAAAAAATTATCAAATTTTAAGAATAAAAATATTTCAATTTTCTAATCATGCATGCAAAAAACTGCATCAAAATTTAAACTCTAAAGTATTTTTTAAGAAATACATATTTAATATTGAATATTTTTGTCACATTTTAAAATAATTTGAGGGTATTTTTGTTGACAACAAAACTTCGGTGCATTTTTGTCAGCGACAAAATTATTCGAGTGCATTTTTGGTAGTTTACCCTTAAGAAAAAAAAAAGGTAAAGTAATTAAATCAGAAATTCATTCTCTCTTGAGCTCTCTAAAGTTCTTAGAAAAGTTTCATATATAGCTGTTGTATCCATCTTCAATACAGGTATTTCTGTTTGCTCAAATATCCATTCATTCCTTCCCTTCCACAAGCTCCAGCAAAAAATAGCAATCTTTTCCATATTCTCTTGTGCTCCTTTACTTTTACAACATTTTAATCCACCAAGACGCAAAATTAGGCAGCAGTAGCTTAGCTTCTTTAACATTCATAGGCAATATAGTCCCAACTAAGGTTGATAGTGGGCATCTCAAAATGCAGTGCATAACAGATTCATCTTTAGCTTGGCATCTGTTACAAGTTAGCAATGTAGCTGGGAAGTAATGATGAATGAGCTCAAAAATAGGAATTTTTTTCATATACAACTCTCCAAATGAAGATTTACATTTTTTAGGGCACTTTCAAATTTTAAATAGAGTTTCATAGCTTCCAATTTTGTAGTAGTTGGGGGCATTGCTTAATGCGGGATATCGAAAGTCATAGGCAATTTGGTACCCGGATGCGACATTGTAAGTTCCACATTTGTTCCATGAGTAACTCCACAAATCAGACCCAGAACCATCAATCGGAGTGACCAGAACTTTGCTTGTAATTTCAGATGAAAAAGTGTTTTCAACCAGTGTCTGCTTCCATCTCCTCTCCTCAGTGAGCAAATCTTTTACCCAATAGATATTTGGGTTGTTAATACTTGTCATATTGATTAGAAAAAGATGAGCTGAATGAAGCCATAGATTCTTAAAAATTCGAACATTGTCTCCAGCACCTATACTCCATCTCAAGCCATTCTCTATAACAATTCTTCCTTCTAACAAGCTTTGCCAACCCCAAAATGGATGAGATCCTTTTTTAACATTCAACAGAAATGAATATCTAGAATACTTACTCTTTAGCAATTTAGTCAATAGAGAATGGGGTCTACTAGCAACTCTCCAACATTGTTTTCCAAGAAAAATTAAGTTGTGCGCCCTCAAGTCTTTGAATTTGAGTTCTCCTTCTTCCTTTGATCTCGTCATTATTTTCTAATTAATCCAAGACATTATGATCTTCACTCCATTGACCCACCAAAATTAACTTAAAATTTGGTAAACATCATTTAACAAAGAGTCAGGGAGTTTAAAGCATGATAATATATATATCAGGATAGTCTTTCCTACTGCTTTGATGAACATGTGCCTCCCTCTAACATAAAGGAGGTTTCTCTTTCATTACTGAGCTTTCTTTTGAACTTTCTTCTTTATTTTTTCAAACAATATCTTTTTTTTTTTATCTTTTCACTATTGAAGGTAACCTAAAATATTTATCTTGAGCAATAATGTGTTTTATATTTATAATTTATGCCATCTGTTCTCTGAGTTGTTGAGAAGTGCTATTGTTAAAGAATAATATTGATTTGTATAAATTGACTTTTTGACCACCAACTTTTTCATATTTTGGGAGCACTGAAAGGATGTTATGACAAGTATCTGAGGAGGCCTTACTAAATAGAATAGAGTCACCTGCAAAGAGTAAGTGATTGATTGATAGTCTTCTTTTATTCATTTGAATTATGGATTATACTACTTTGTTTTGTCTTATGTAGCATAAAGAAAAGACCTTCAGCACAAATAAAAAATATATATGGTGATAAGAAATTTTCTTGATAAATTTTCTTTGTTAGTTTAAAATAACCAAAAAGTTGACCTCCACAAGAATAAAAAAAAGAAACAGTAAATACTAGTTTTCAAATCCAAGAAATCACCTTCTCATCAAGTCCAATCCTTCCCATTATAAACCATAGGAAATGTCATTTAATTCTATCATAAGCTTTACTCGTATTTAGCTTCAAGGTCATTTCACACTCCAACCCTATTTTCTTAGTCATTAAATAATGCATGCATTCATGAGCGACAAAGATATTATAAAAAATCAGCCTACCCTTCAAAAAAGTACCTCGGTTTGGGCTTATAATATTTATGAATTTTTTAAATCTATGAACTAACATCTTAGATACGATCTTATAAGATACTGAGGATAGACTAATCGGTCTCACCTGAACTATATCTCGAGCATCTAATACCTTTGGGATCAAATAGATTTGGGTGTGGTTGAATCACTTCAAGATTTTGTCTGCTCCAAAAAAATTACAAACCATCGTGTGCACACACCTCCAACTATATCCAATAAAATTGAAAAAATTTGCTGTAAAACTGTTGTCACCTAGAACACTTATTGCATAAACACTAAAGGTAGCACTGTTAATTTCTTCAAGTGTCACTATTCTTGTCATTCTTTGGTTCATACTAGTTATAACCGAAGCTTGAAAATCTTCAAAAATTCTAGTTGGGTCTTCTTGATTTACTGCGGTGAAAATACTTTTAAAATAAGACTTAGTCATATTTGCAATACCTTCAGGGGTGGAAGTTAAAACTTAAAACACCATCATTTCCTACTAGTTCCTAGATTTTGTTTCTCGGGTTCCTAGCATAAAAGTTTTGGTGAAAAAATTTTGTATTACTATCCCCTTCTTTCAACCATTTACATTTGGGTTTTCTCTTCCAATATGACTTCTCTCTCATGTGTACCTTTTCCAACGTTCTTTCTAGGTCTATAATCTCATTACCACCATGAATGCCTTCTTCCCTCAAAGTCTCCAGCCACATCATCAACTTATCAATCTCCTTTTTGAATGGCTATTGCTTTGTCTTTGCTATTGAAAGATCTTAAGTCTGCATGCTTTGAGTTTTTGGGCCAAAACATACATCGGGGAGCCAACAACCTTCATAGTCCAAGCTTTTTCAACCAGTCTTCTTACTTCCTCCCTTCCACACCATCTTTCTTGAAATTTAGACATCCTCTTGCTTTGCTAGTTAGGAGGCTCGGTGTCTAATAAAAGACGAGAGTGATCAAAATCATTCTCTACTATTTTTCTCACCAATGTTAATTGATGCTAGTTTCACTACTAGTCCCTCACTAACACACGATCAAGTATTTCTCTAATGAGATCATCTCCCTTATGCCTGTTTGACTATGTAAACGGCTGGCCAACCATGTCTATATCAATAAGAAAATCATCATCTATGAATTGATTAAAGATTTTCAACGAATTAGAAGACTTTGCACTATCTCTATCTTTTCTCCTTGATTTTTAATAGCATTAAAATCTCCTAAAATCACCACATCACCTCCAAGTTGAGTCTATAAGGCTGAGATCTCCTAGAATTGTTGTACTCTTTTTGTGTCATTGGTTCTAAGATAAGTTACTATCAGACCCCACCCTTTTATTCTAGTTGCATCTTTAATTTTTGTCACTAGTGGATATAGTCAATATAATAAATTACCTGCACTTAATGTAATTCCTCTAAACCAAAGCAATTCCCCTGGTAAGCCAATAGGATCAACCAGTTTCTATTCTTTGTAGCCTAATGACCTAAGCTTTTGTTCCACCAATTGAGGTTGATTCTTTATTTCACTTAAGAATACAACCTTGAGAGAGAAGAATTGACAAATCCTTTTCATGTTGTGAACTGTTAAGAGTCTCCCTAAATCCTGACAATTGCACGTAAGCACTCTAATTGAGTGCCACTGTACGGCTAGCATCTTCCACCATCTCAACTTCAACTTCATTCTCTCCCAAGCAAATACGTTTATTATTCCTTCATTGTTAGGTTCCTGTGCACTTCTTTTGCTCCTAGTCACCTGCATTATCTTATTACCATCGCCTCTCGCCAATTTCTTCATTTTATTAATGCTCTCTGATTTTTTGGTCTCCTCTCTACCTCCCTGATCAGAATTAGCATTGGCATTGATTTTCTTAAGGGAGTTCTTATTGTAGGGAAATCCAACATGTCATTTCTTTGTTTTTTCAAATTCATTGTAGTCTCTTGCTCATTGTGGCTATTATTCTCCATATTTTGAGTGTGATTCTCTATGTTTTACTTATCTTCCTTGAAATTTAACCCCGCAAAGTACTCTACTAGAAAATTTGGCACAGGTTTCTTCTTTCTAATTCTTTCATTAGCTTGCGATTTCAAGTTGCCACCATTTTTTGATTCCTCTTTCATCTCTACTCTGGCTCAAATTTGATTAGCCTTGAACCATTCACCCAGCTTGTTTGGTAAATTGTCTCTACTATTTTGCATCTTCTAACAAAGCAAGGTTGGATCGATGGTCATGTCCTATCATGGCACAATAAGTGCAAGTAGTGCCTATTCTTTCTACCGAAGAGCAATTTCAACATTTGAACCATCTAGTTTTGTCACCCTTATATCATCCTTCAGTCTCTTCTCCACATTAATCTTTAATTTGGCTTTAACAATACGAGATTTTCTTCTCTTTATAGCAAAAACTTCTACATCCAGAACCTTTCTAATTTGATCCCCTAATTTTCTTGTAACAACCTTAGTCTTATAGAATTCAGGCAAACCCCAAAATTGCATCCAAGATAGGATTCTAGTGAAAATTGATCTACATCCCCTACTGTATTTGACCATCTCCTTAGATTCAAAACACAATCCTTAAACAGCCATGCCCCTTTTTTATTCTCAATACATCCATCTCTCTATCAAAGTTTTTTCAAAAATGGTTGTGTCCAATTTTTGTGACTTTAAAATCTATTGGTCTTTTCTAGATTGCTCGAAAGATGTTCTCCATGGTCCCTATCGAGCATGATTTATCGACAAAGAGCCTTCCCACCATACTATTAACACATGCCTGAAGCTCTCCTTTGAATTTCTCTTCCTCGATCTGAATAGGTCCATCATCATCGCTTTTCGTATCTGTAAGTCTTCGTTGAGAGACTCTTCTATGGTTAGACATATTACTAGAGAGCCAACTCCAATTCTTAATTCAAAAGTCTCACACAAACAACTTTGATCAAGACGTTGATCCATCGCCAATGGTTTCTTCTTCTTCTTCCTCTGTATCTGCACCAGGAGTTCATCATCAGCAACAACAAGGTTGATAATGAGATCGATATCTTGTCCAAAATCCAGAGCCCGAGGCTGGTGAACCTGGTTGGTTTCACAAATGAATCACAGAACAGGCTTCTGGTTGTTGAGTTCATGAGCAATGGAACACTCTATGATGTTCTTTATTCTTCTTCTAATAATAACAATAACAGCAAGCTTCCGAATTGGGGAAGAAGGGTTCGTTTGGCATTGCAAACTGCAAAGGCAATTGATACCCTTCATTCATCAACACCACCTGTGATCCACAGAGATATTAAATCAGTAAATGTTCTTCTTCTTCTTCTTGTTCCTCAATAACGAAGATCTGCCACCAACAGCGCTGCCACAATTTAGGGATAAAGAGCTCAATTTTTTCTGAAGTGAGCCCATGTTCTTAGTTATTGGTTAAGGTGTTAGGGTTTCAACACATCGCATCTTCTTTCTGAAGATAAAAGAGAAGAAAGGGTTTATTTTAATTAATCATTAAAAGAAATTGTAATTTCTGAGTTGACACTAAATGGTCAACTCACTCAATCTGAATGTGCCAGCAAGGAGTGAATAGAGACATGTGTCCACTCAAACTAACCACGTCACACGCTGATGGCCAGAATGGTGATTGTGTCCGCCAGAGTGTATAATTACTGTACACGCGTGACTCATTAAATGATTTATGTGTATTTGTGTCCAGCGTATGAACTTTCAGGTGTAATTTTGTCCCTTCTTCCTAATATATA
This sequence comes from Arachis stenosperma, assembly GCF_014773155.1. NCBI lineage: Eukaryota > Viridiplantae > Streptophyta > Magnoliopsida > Fabales > Fabaceae > Arachis > Arachis stenosperma. The sequence continues at coordinate 93,119,930 of NC_080378.1, forward strand.
TGTAAAAATTATGTATGTAGTGAAGAAAGTGAGTGTTGAACCCCCAATCTTTTTCTTATAAAAATTTAAAATAATCACTAAACTAGTTGATGATCATATTATTTATAATTTTATGTTAGATTTCTTCAAGATTTTATTGTTTTTAATTTTAATTTGAACTTAGTTTTTTATTTTCTATTTTATTAATACGTATGAAATTTGGAATGGTTGAATTTTATATTTGTTTAAAATTTTTTTATTTTTCTGCGGGTATGATCGGGTAAGGTAGGGTTTCGAACTTTAGGGTGCGGGTAGGGTCAGGGTTGAGAAATTCTCAACCCACGCATAAAATAAAGTAGAATTTTAAAAAAGTTTTCAACCTGCGAGTAGGGTTAGGGTAGAATCTAAATCCTACCCTACCCTACTCATTGTCAGGCCTACATATTAGCAAAAATAATTATATTTTACCTTAATTATATAAATATAAAAAATATAATTGGACAAATTTTATAGAACATTTTGCATACAAAAATAAATTCTTTTTTATATACACCTAACATCATTGCATTTAAAATATATCCAAATTAATTAGATCATAATTTAATATTTTTCGATATACCAATTTCCCTTTCTCAGTTCCTCAATTCATGTTCTCCTTCCCTGCAATGCCCTCCACAATCTACCCAACACCTCTTCTCATTGAATTGCATTCCCAATTCCGCATTATCTATTATGGAAAAAAATTCTTCAGTGCAGGAATAAACGAGCACCACATATGAAATTATATCAACCTCTCAAAATTCTGTCATGTGTTGCATAAGACACACGACGACATCGTTTCGTGCCTCCAAATCATAATCTACTAGCTCTCATCTGCTTCATTTCCACTCTCTCTCTCATCTGTTCATTGTCTCTGTCATTTGCTGTACATAGGAATTAGGAAGCCAAGTACCAAGTACTATTAATTCAATTATTCGTTGCCTGTGTCTTTCTTCTTTGTAGATTTGGTATCTAAGTGTAGAAGTTGATGTACACAAAAAATTAGGCTGATTAATTTTGATATGGAAAAGGGTTTGGTGATGTGCATTGAAATGGATGTTTCACCAAATTTTGCACTGCTATGGGCCAGACAACAAACGCATGTTGCGTTTTTTATTTTCTACAACTATTTTTTTTTTTGTTTTTGAAGCTAAGAAAAAACGCAAGTTGCATTTTTTGCATGGAGGCACAACAAACGCATGTTGCTTTTGTCAGATGGGCATCAAAAAAATTTTTTTAACTTAAAACACAGGATGCGTTTGTCAAACTGATGGGCTCAGATTTTTTTTGGGTAGAGTAAATTTCATGTTGCATTTTATTTGGGCCGAAAAATTTTTTTTAAAGTCCGTAAAATGCAGCTTGCGTTTTATATGTAAAATAATATTTTAATGAAGAGCCTTGCATATAAATTGCTAACTCAGCTATCTCTAACTCGTACCTCACTCCTAATCCCTCACTTATGCTCCCTTTCACCTTTCATTCATTCATGCATCCTATAATTGTGAGATTTTTTGGGTATTAGAAGGGTAAAAAAAAGTGAGATTATGGAAGGTGTTACAAATATACGAGTGTATTATAACGGTGAGGTTATACCGAACACACACGAATGAGTGACTTTTGTTTATGAATGTCTGTTTTTATTTGCTATTCCATACACCACGAGTTTTATAGAGTTGCAAAATGGTCTTTGTGTCAACATACCAAGTCACATTTCGAGAAAGGTGAGAAATATTTTGTACAGGAGTCCTGTACAAGTATTTGGTGGACTGATACAGCTTCAAATAATGGCCATCACTGATGATGCAAGCATGCAGCAGATATTCTGTATTTATCAACAAACCCGATTTCAAGTGCCGCTAATAGAGCTGTACGTTGAGTTTGAACAGCATACGAGGGTGGATGAATTTGACGAGGATGTCAACGTTAATGAGTTCGGGGATATAGGCTGGGAAGAAGATAAAGACGACAGTGAAGAGGAGTTCGAAGCCAACTATGAAGTCGATGACAAAAACGATGACGAAGATCTGGCAAGCAATCCGGCGGTGCCAAATGAAGCGCATGCTGTTATAAGCCAGCAGCCGTTTGGTGTTCCATCTTTTATGCGGACTCTGGATCTCGAAGCCATGCATGCTCCAGAATTTCCTGAGTATGTTATATTATGGTTATTAATTCACGTTACCACTAGTGTCCATTTTATTTGCCTTGTCTGACTGATGGTGGTGCGCTTGTCGTAGGTGAAGGCAACGTTGCGGCCGAAGATGGTGAATTCAGTGTCGAAATAGAATTTGGCTCTAGAGAGTCGGTGATATCTGCAATCAAAAGCTACATTATCTCTAAAGGAGTTGATTACACTGTGTATGAGTCTGAGTCGCAGACATTCTATGCGAAATGCAAGGGTTATGGTGTCGGGTGCGATTGGCTTATCCGAGCTAGCTTGATTCAAAAGAAAGCTTGTTGGGAGATCAGGAGATACAATGGCAAACACACGTGCACCATGAGAACGATCTCGCAAGATCATGCCAAGTTGGACTCAAACACAATTGCAGATGCCATTAGGCCGTTGGTCGAAGCAGATCCGTCGATAAAGGTAAAGTCTATTATTGCAGAAATTCAGTCAAGGTTCAACTACACTATCTGTTACCGCAAGGCTTGGTTGCCAAAGCAGAAATCTGTCGCAAAAGTTTTTGGTGGTTGGGAGGTTTCTTACCAGACTCTGCCAGTTTGGTTGAAAACAATGACTGCAAAGATGCCAAGGTCTCGTGTTCAAATAAAGACGCTCCCTGTTTACCGTGAAAGTGAGGAGGTTCAAGGTGTAAGAGTTCTTCATCGCATTTTTTGGAGCTTCTATCCTTGTATAGTAGCATTCCGACATTGCAAGCCACTGGTGCAGGTTGATGGCACACACCTGTACGGAAAATATAAAGGTGCGCTTTTAGTTGACGTTGCACAGGATAGGAACCAAAACATTGGGCCTATTGCGTTTGTAATAGTCGAGGGTGAGACAGCAGACGCGTGGGAGTTTTTCCTAAGCAATCTGCAGAGATATGTTGTTACCATCGATGGCGTCGGCATTATTTTTGACCGCCATAACTCCATCGACGCAGCAATAGCTCGCAGCAACGGTGCATGGTCACCGCCAAGAGCGTGGCACATGTATTGCATTAAGCACATCGGTTCCAACTTCTTAAGGAGGTTCAAGGCTCCGTATTTGTATAAACTCGTGGTTAATACAGGTATTTGATTTTGTTGTTATGGTTCTGTTCGTATTAATTTCGTGGAACTTGCTTATGATTAAATGGTTTCTCCAACAGGATATTCTAGGATGGAGCAAGAGTACAACAAAAACTACCAAAGGCTGAGAGAGCGGGGTGAGGCGTATACGCAGTGGTGTGATGAGATCGGTGTTCAGAGATGGGTGTTGGCATTCGACGGGGGTCATCATTGGGACATATGACGACAAACTTGGTAGAGTGCATAAATTCTGTCCTGAAGGGTGCACGCAACCTTCCTGTGACTGCCATTGTTAGGTCTACTTTCTATCGGCTGAACGAATTGTTCACTCGGAAGAGCGCCGAGGCTCATGAGCGTGTCCGCAATGGATTCACATATTCAGAATTTGCCACCAAAAGAGTCGAAGAAAGTTTTCGACGTGCAGGCAACATTGTGGTCAATAGGTTCGACAAGCACAACGAGATGTTTGAGGTTCGCAAAATGTAAGATGGTTCAATTCACACCGTTAATCTCGCGCAACGACACTGCGATTATGGCCATTTCCAAGTCGAGCGACTCCCATGTCGCCACGTCCTTGCATGTTGCGCCAACCAGCGTCTTGATTGGCAAATATATGTGCATGACGTGTACAAGATGTCCGAAATTTGCAAGGTCTACAGAAGCGAGTTTGTCCCGATGGGTGACCCATCTACGTGGGCTCCGTATGAAGGAGCGAAGGTGATGGCGAATTGGACATTGAGGCGCGCGACGAAAGGAAGACCCAAGTCAATCCGCTACTTGAATGAGATGGATTTGCGGGACATGCGTCGTCCTCACCGATGTATTATATGTGGACAGGAGGGACAAAGCCAGAGTCGATGTCTGCAGCACGTAGGTCCAAGCTCTGTCGGGCATCAATCGTGATTAAGACTTTTTATGTAACTTTTTATGTAACTTTTTATGGACCTTTATATGTAACTTTTTATGTAAGCTTTTTTATGTCTTTGTGCGTTTTATTTATGTATACAGTAAATAACGAATAATAACTACGAATATAGATAGTAATAGAGACGATTACAAATAGAAACATCTAAACATACTATACGATCTCCATCACTGAATAAAAACATCTAAACATTTAAACATAGTAACAGAGACGATTACAAATAGAAACATCTAAATACATAGTAATTGAGACGATTACTAATACAAACATCTAAACACATAGTAATAGAGAAGGTGACTAACAGAGACATCTAAACATACTATACGATCTACATCACTGAATAAAAACATAAACTCAAACGGATTGAACTAAACTGCATCAACCTACTTCCTAGGTGCCTTCTTCGCGTACTGAGATGGGGTGTATACGATCTCCATCACTGAATAAAAACATCTAAACATTTAAACATAGTAACAGAGACGATTACAAATAGAAACATCTAAATACATAGTAATTGAGACGATTACTAATACAAACATCTAAACACATAGTAATAGAGAAGGTGACTAACAAAGACATCTAAACATACTATACGATCTACATCACTGAATAAAAACATAAACTCAAACGGACTGAACTAAACTGCATCAACCTACTTCCTAGGCGCCTTCTTCGCGTACTAAGATGGGGTGTATTTGTCCAGAGGCGCAATCTGTGTCCGTAAATTATACGGATGACCCTGAGTACTACTGGAGTTACCAACACCGACATCTGCCATGCTGGCACCGTCAGTGTCGTAAGCACTGGATCTACTCATGCCCCGAGCACTATATCCACCAGAATGAGACTCGTGCTGGAGGGAATCTCCCAGAAATCCCTCTTTCGGCTGTGGGCATTCATTCAAGTTGAACAACGCAGTGCGTGGTAGTGCGGATAGACGAGTAGGACCTATATGACCCGGCGATCAATCCATACTGAAGTCACTAGCATGACCTGACGTGGCCCGACGACCAACAGACGGCTCACTACCAACAGGCCCTTGCTGCTCTCGCGCTGGAAATAGCTGAGATGTCTCTCTCATGAGTCGAGAGAAGCTTATCGAATCAAGCCCAACAAATGGACTTAACTGACCATCTGCTGGAATGAGCAACTGTGGTATGTAGGGCTCAGTTGCCTGATGTTGTTGTGGTTCCTGAATGTGCTGCTCATATGTCGGCACCTGATAATGCTGCTCATACCCTGGCATCATAACTGGGGGTCATATGCTGGCGCCTGGAACTGGTGCTCATATGCAGGCGCCTGGAACTGGAGCTCATATGCAGGCGCCTGGAACTGGGGCTCATGTGGCGGCACCTAATTGTAAATGAATGACGCTAATCAATAACAGTAACATTAAAGCTTATAATTAACAACGGTAATATTAACACCAATAAACCTTAACGATACCTGAAACCTTTGATCATAGGCTGGTTCCTGATGCTGAGGTCCAGCTGGTTGTGGTGGACCTTCTTGCTGTGCGTTCGCGTCGGCCTCTTCACCTGCAACTCTATCTGACAGTCGTAGGTCACCCCCCATATTGTTGTGTGTACCAGTCATAGTATAATGGGAGGGGATGGAAGTCGACAACCTCCTCCCCTACCTGCAGTGTATCATAGCGGCCAGAACGCCACATGTCAAACCATTCTTTGGTCCGGTCTCTCTAGTCATGATGCTGGGTACTGCTCAAACGCCTGCAATGAGCACTACTAATCTAAAATGCCGGGTCTGGTGGAAACTGCTGCAATCCGAATTGTCGACGAACTCGATCTGTTGGGTGCCATTCTATACATTCGAACGACACTAACGGCGACTTCGTGGAGCACATAAACAAATTCAGGCCGAGGTCAACCAGAACATCCAGTTCGATAGACGGCCGCCAAGTAAACTGCACACCAGTAACCACGAGACCTATTAGTAACATTATTTTTCTTAACAAAGACGTTAACCTAAATGGTTAAAACTTACATCGTTGACTCCCATGTCATTGAGTCCTCGCCTAAACTGCGCCGTAGACCTCCGTGTATATCTTGTATGCCGGCGCCAATGACTCCTGACGTGAGCAAAAATTGCCAGATTAAGAATTAATTGGAGAAATGGCGTTGTGAGTACAGTTCTTAACCGGTAAAAACCCACTTATCAATTTAGAAAAGTGTTGTCACAAATTTTAGAAATAAAATACTAGGAGTATGAGTCCCAGGTCGTCTCCCAACGAGTTGCAGGAAGATGTGCTATTTTATCAATCAGAGGTTTTCAAAATGGGTTTTGAATTTGATGAACAGAAAATTAAATTAGAGAATTTATATAATTTAAATAAAATCTTGACCGGGAGAAGATTAATTGGAAGTTCTATCCTTGTTAGAATTTTATCAAGAGCAATTAATAATTAGTCATTGTTTACATTTAGTTAACCCTCAACGAATGAAGGAAAGTCAAATTAAAAGTCAACTTCTATTCACAAGTCCTAATCCTCTCCCTTGGGAAGGATTAGAGTTAGTGACTAACAAGCCAACCAACAATGAATCAATTATAATTGAACTCTTGAGTATTCCAACTCAAGTTTCTCCTTTTAATCGACTCCCAATCAAGTTGGGGAACTACTCCATCATCATAAATGTAGACTTCACAAAATCAATAGGGGAAATAAGAAAAGACATAATAAACAATAATGAAAGAGATTAATTAAAAGTAAAAATAGTTTTGTATTAATAAACTATGAAAATAATCCAATGTCAACTCTGAAAATAGAATATGGAAGAGTAAATGAAAAGTAAATAACAAACTATGATAACCAGTTCCGGAGGTAGACTCTTCTCAAAAGCTAAAGCCAAAAATCTTCAAATCCTATTTTATGAATGTCAAAAAGAGAAACCTAGGGAAGGAGTAAAATCAGATCTGAAAACTTGAAATTGTTCGGAATGAATTGTTGCTTTTTGTCTCTGCATGTTCCCTTACTCTAATCTGTGTTTCTGGGCCGAAAACTGGGTTGAAATGCGGCCTAGAATCTATGCCAGCGACTTCTGTAATTCTGCAGATCGCACATATCACGCGGCCGCGTCGTTCACGCATTCGCGTCACTCAGCGTTTCTTGTACCACGCGTGCGCGTCGCCCATGCACTCGCGTCGTTTGTGCAGCTTCCAATCCGTGCGGTCGCGTCAGGCACGCGAGCGCGTCACTGTGATTTCTTCCATTTCGCGCGGTCGCGTGAGCCATGCACCCGCGTGACTTCTCACTGGTCATCTCCTCAATTCCTTGTGTTCCTTCCACTTTTGCACGCTTCCTCTTTATTCCTTATGTCATTCCTGCCCTATGAAGCCTGAAACACTTAACACACAGATCACGGCATCGAATGGTACGAAGGAAAATAAAAATATACAACTAAAAGGTCTTTAGGAAGCAACTTTTCAATCATAGAATATTTTTAGGAAGGAATTGTAAATACATGCAAATCATGTGAATAAGTGGGCGAAGACTTGATAAAACCACACAATTAAATACGATACGAATCATAAAATAGCGGTTTATCAACCTCCCCACACTTAAACATTAGCATGTCCTCATGTTAAGTTGAAGGAGATAAATATGAATGAATAGGGACATGTAAGACTCATGCAATGCAATGCAACCTATATACATATAAATGCAACTATATGATAGTGTCTATATGATTAAAAATAGATAAGTTCTCTAAGACAAAACATGGAGCAGATTTCACTAATTCAAATCATATAGTAAAAGCAGGTAAATTTGTAAGAAGATAGCTCGTGAAAGCAGGGAACACAGGTGATAAACCCTATTTTTAGGGTTTATCTTGTATTGAATTTAGAGTATTTTGATAACCTTTTCTCGCATTTAGCCTATAAATTGGCATGGTTTTGTAATCTCTCCCGTATTTGTGCTTAAGTGTAAAAACAAGCTTTTTAAGCCTTATTTTGATGAACTTTAATTCCTCTTTGATTCCATAAGATGCCTTGATGTGTTTGCTAGTAATTCTAGGATTAAAATAGGCTAGGCATGGATCAAAGAAAGCTACGATTGGTTACTTGATAATTTCTATACCGGCAAAAATTCATTCATCAAAATGGTGCCGTTGCCGGGGAATGATAGATTGCCATGTTTTTGGTTAATGTAAATATGTAAATATTGTGAATATTTTTGTCTTTTGTTTGTTTGTTAGTTTTTATTAGCTTTAAATCTCCATCAGTTTTGTTCCTATTTGCCACTATGAATTCTCATCCTTATGGTTTTGGATATGACTATGACTATGTTGTAGGCGATGAAAACTTGAATGATGGCTCACATTATGGGAGAGATGAATTCGTAGGAAGGGAGCCACATCCATATGAACAATCATCATGGCATCCTTCCTCTTCAAGTTACTATGATGGTAATCCTTCTTATAATGCATATCATTCTTATGGATATGATGATTCTTATCATGGTCATACCACTCAACCACCATCATTCTATGCACCATATGCTCAACCCACATTTTATTTCCACCAATTGCCTACATATGATCCAACTCTATACTCCCCCTATGCATACCCTTGTGACGATTATGAACAAGCAACCCTTGAATCACCACCACTCCAACATCTTTACCCTCCAAACCAAGTCCCTATGAATGATACACTTGGTATCATTCTCCAAGAGCAAGAAGAGCTCCAAACCGCACTCACTAGTTTCACCTCTACCCTCCAAGAATCTCTGTCCCGTATAATTCCACCTTTTACCAATAACCAAAATAACCTTCCACTTCAAAGCTTTGATGAACCCCTTTTCCAACTATATCATGATTTCCCCTTTCCGCCACAAACCTCCATGGAAGCATATCAATGTCCATTAATCCAAGAGCAATATGATCCTACTTATATTAGTAAGGCGGAACAAGAATTAAGGGATCGTTTCAAGGAAGAATTGGATCGACTTCAAGCAACCATCCGTCAAAAGATGGATTCTTGGGATTCATACAACAAGCAAAGCATCTCCACGGATGAACGTGAGAAATCAACCGAAGAGATGAGCATGAAGGAGATTTTAGGATCCCAACACGAGGACAAGGAGATGGGATATACCTTGCAACAAGTGGAGGAGGAAGAGATCATTGAGAAAGAAGAAATAGTTGAAGAGTTAAAGGAAGTTAAACAAGAAGTGGATTTCAAGCTTGAGAACACTTCCACAAGTGATATCGTTGATGATCTTGTGGAAGTTGTTGAAGTCTCTCCCATTAAACTTGAAAGTGATGTTGAGGAGGATAATGCGCAACCCCCAAGGAATAGTATGAGTAATGAAAGATTGGAAGAGGTTGATCAAGAGATGGATTCAATCATTGAGAATTTCTTATCTACAATTGAATCTCCTCCCATTGGGCTTGAAATTGAGATCAAGAAAGAAGATGCACAACCTCCCATGCCGTTGGTAAGCAATAAAGAAGAGAATGAATTGAAAAGAAGCTACCAAGAGGATGAGGTTGAAATTGAAGAAGCTTGTGAAGAGGTGAAGGTAATCAAGGAAGAGTACAAAGGAGTGGAGCTTGCAAGATCATTGGGACCACCCCTTCCCAAGTCACCATCCAACATAACATTCAAGTGGATAAAATTCTTATCTCTAATCTTTACTTTCCCACTTGAATATGGTTTACTTAAGACGGATGGGCAACTTAGAGCTCTTTGTGGATTGAGGAGTAAGAAAGAGTCATGTAGCGGTTGGAAACATCACTCTAAGTTCATGATGGGTGCCTGCTCAAGGTTGAATGGCAATGGGTGGTGTAGAACCAAATTGCATGGGTCTAGGAGAATGTTTGGAGGCCTAATTGAGAATTCAATGAGTTCGCCAACCAAATGGAAGCACGAAGATCAAGAATTGACATACAAAGTATGGGACCCTGGAACACACATAGAGCACTATCAACTTAGGGGCCTTGTCACTTGGTTGGACCCCCTTGAAGGCCTTGTACGTTTAAAATGGGATCCTGGAGGCTATTGAAAGAGCAAACACTGGTGGGGATTCGAAGAAGAGTTCAAGCATAAGCCACCCTAGCAAGGACTCCACCAAATGTCCAACTTAAGGACTTAAACTAAAAGTGCTAGGTGGGAGACACCCCACCATGGTAAACTCTTTCCACTCTCTTCTAATTTTGTTTAATAAGTGATTTGAGTTACCATTGTAAGTAGGTCTTCATTTCATAATTAGCTTATTTGTGTACATTAGTTGCTAGCATATTAACATGTATGTTGTGCTTAGTAGAAATGGAATAAATCTCAAAACCAACTTGCATTTTAGAAAGTGTGTGTTTTTTGACTAAATAAGGAATTGTAGGCACCATGGGGAGTCTTTGGGCAATTTAGAGCTTTCAGGCATTTTCTAAAAAAAAAAAAGAGAAAGGGGGGAGGACGCGCGCGCACACTGCACGCGCACACGTCCATGAGCGGATGCACCACCATACACCTTCCAGAGAGTTGGGCCTCCCCTAGGCCAGCGTTATGCCTCAAGCCCAACTCATTCCACGCTGATGTGCACTACGTGCGTGCGCGTCCATATAGCTACAGGGAAAGGCACGCGTATGCGCACATGCCGCGTGCGCGCAGGTCCAGTAATGCAAGGCCATTTTCCAGAGAGTTAGGCCTAATCTGGGCCAACCTTAAGCCTCCAGCCCAACTCCTCGCACGCGTGCGCGCAAGGTACGCGCACGCGTCTTTACCTATTTTCATCATCCACGCCTCAGCGCCTAAGGCGCGCACGCGTCGGTTCCTAGATACGTCAATGCACGCGGTCGCGCATTGTGCGCGCCCGCGTCGATATGAAAATGTGAAAACCCTAGACGCGGGGACGCTGCGCAGTCGCGCACCCTCTTCTCACTCTCATCTTCTCCTTCCTTCAACTCTATCAACCACCATCATCACCACCGGTCGCAACCCCGTCACCGCCGGCGACTGCGCCGCCGTCGCCACCCACCCCCTCTGCCTTTCTCTCTCTCCCTCTCAACCGCTCTGCCTCTCCCACCCACTCACTCTCCCCTCTGCTGCTCCGCCGGCCACCACCATCACACGGCCAGTCTCTCTCTCTCTCTCTCACCACCAACCAACACTTCGTCGCTTTCCCCCTCTCTCACTCATCCATTCTGCGCTGTCTCTCACACACGCCGCCATGAATCTCTGCCGCCACCATCTGAGGCAGCTAATCTCTTTATTTCTGCATCAACCCCCCCCAATTTTTGACCCTGCTCAGCTCCCAGGTTCCTGCTCCAACTCTGCTTTCTATTAATCTTTCATTTCTATTAGTTTTCTGTTAGTTAGTTAGAATTGAAATGTTGCATGTTAGGATAGATAGAAATAATTGCTGTTAGGTAGCTAGGACTGGATAGAGGATTCTAGGCCTGATAAGTGCTCCGTTTGTGCATATACGCTGTTTGTCTATTTGGATGTTGTATGCTGATTTTGGACGGCTTTCTTATACACTTCTTGTTGCCTAAATGCTGTACCACTACTGCTGTGCTTAATTGATGTTGCTTTCTTGCTATTTGTGCTATTTTGCTATCCGGGAACGTCCAATGTTAAGCCGGAATGCTGCCCAATTTTCAAGAACTATTTTCCCTTCTAATTTCTATTGACAAATTGAACTTGGCATATACATTTTCTAAACCTTTGCTTAATGCACACCAAGTTCATAGTGGGCTAATTTCCGTTTCTATTTGACTCCTGGGATCGGCATTGGCCTAATGAAATCAAGAATTGCCCAACACTCTGTATACCCATTCTCATTCCTTCACAAGTGTTGGTGTACTTCTATGTGCAACTTCTTCTTTCTTCCAAATTCGATTTCTACTTGTTCATAGTTGCACATTCACTTTCTAGTGTTTACAGCACCAATTCTTGTGAAAGCGAATTCTGTTATGTCCATACCCTCATGATTGTGAACATGATTCGTATGCTTGTTAGGTTCATCTTTCATCATACTACTAATTTCCAACTCCACTTTTCTAACTCACTGACTTCTTTACTTACCAACTTCACTTTCACTTGCATTTTAACCTTTTAACCATTCTTTTGAGTCATGATGATGAACATGCCTATTCCTTAAGAATTGTGCACATTGTTTGAAACATTGAATTCTTGGTTTATGGCTATGTTTTCTGTTCGTACTTGCTGTCCATGTTTCAAGTTCAATTCACATCATGATTGCTTGTCATTCATCTTACATCTTGAAGTTGCTATTAATTGCTATGTGCTACATGTTTAATTGCTATCATATTTGTCTTTTTCAGGATGTCAGACAAAAGAAAAGGAAAAGCATCATCTTCCAAAAAGAGGAAGAAAACACCAGACCCCACTTTTGCTTCATTGCTTGCCTATGCTCAAAACCCTCTAAATGACATAGATAAAGCAAACCAATTACTACCGGCTCAGGATACGGTCAAATTTCCCAATCTCTACTGTGAACTCAGATTTCCAAGCTATAATTCAAAGAATCTGAATACTGAGAAGAAGCTGGTTATTCCATCAGATTTGACCGACATCATCCACCAGCGTATTGACCGGATGGGTTTGGCTTTTCTGGATAGGGAATTGAGCCGAGTGAACCGATCTTGGGTGCAGGAGTTCTACTGCAATTTCTTCCGCCATACCCTTGACTCGGTACTTGTTAGGGGGATTGAGGTACCTATCACCGAGCAGGCCATTGAGGATGCCCTTACTTGCCGGCCTAAGACCAGTGACACTGATACATTCATACAGGCCGAGATAGACCTTCATTGCATGACCTTTGATTTTGAGGCATTGAGAGCAGTGGTAGCCACTCCGGATGCTCCTTGGGTTATGGATGCCGATAATACGGCACCCAAGGGGATGCACTTTAGTTATCTGAGCCGAGAGGCCAAGACTTGGCAGCAGATCTTCGCTCATTACGTCATGCTTACCACTCACTTCACAGAGATCCTAGTTGCTATGCTGATCTTGATCAGTTGTGTGATGAAGGGGAAAGAGGTTTATTACCCCCAGCTGATCAGGCGGTTCATGTGGAGAGCCCACATCAGAGGTATCTTTCCTTTCCCAGTCATGGTTACTCAGATGATTCAGCGAGCCGGAGTTCCGTGGCACCAGGATGATGTATCACCACCTCCACCGCTCCCTCAGAAGGAGCCAGTTAGGCATTCTTGAGCTGATTTGGAACGCCGGTTTGGGCCATCAAATCTCGGGCAAAGTATGGACTATTATACATTGCTGGAAAGCCCAGGATGTCTACTTTCCAACGCCGTTGAGAGCGCACCAATTGGGCTTCTGTAGCTCCAGAAAATCCACTTCGAGTGCAGGGAGGTCAGAATCCAACAGCATCTGCAGTCCTTTTCAGCCTCTGAATCAAATTTTTGCTCAGGTCCCTCAATTTCAGCCATAAAATACCTGAAATCACAGAAAAACACACAAACTCATAGTAAAGTCCAGAAAAGTGAATTTTAACTAAAAACTAATAAAAATATACTAAAAACTAACTAAAACATACTAAAAACATACTAAAAACAATGCCAAAAAGCGTATAAATTATCCGCTCATCATTCTCCTTGCTCATTCCTTATTGTTGTGACTCTAGACTTCTTGAGCACCACTTGTACTGGGCTGACCCATTCGCGATCTGAAATGGGGTAAATGATATATGCTTCAAGTAGTATGGTTACTTCCTTCTTGACAACTTCTAAGATGGTGGGGTTCAATCTTCTCTGAGGTTGACAGACAGGCTTTGCTCCTTCTTCTAAGAATATTCTATGCTCACAAACTTGAGGGTTGATGCCTACTATATCTGTCAAGCTCCATCCAATTGCTTTCTTATGCGTCTTCAATACACTAAGCAGTTGTTCTTCTTGTTGGGAAGTGAGCTCCCTTGCAATGATAACTAGAAACTTCTGCTTGTTCTCAAGGTATGCATATTTGAGGTGTGGAGAAAGGGACTTTAATTCCATTTTTCGCTCATGGTTTGGTTCTGGATTCTCTGGGGCTGGTGAAAATGGTAATGAATCCTCAGTATGTTCAGAGGGTGTCCCCACACTTGGATCTTGCTCCATGTGACTCTCTTCCATTTCTTCCTAGTGAGTTACAGCTATAATCTCATAATGATGTCACATTAGAATATGGAGTGATCTTCTGGGGGATGCTTCATAGCTTCATCCAGATTGAAACTCATTGTTCTGTCATCTACCTCAAAGGAATAGGTACCCAAAAAGGCATCCAACTTGAATTTTGAAGTCTTCAAAAACGGTCTACCAAGCAGGATTGACGAAGGTTTCCCTGAGTCATTTTGGGGCATCTCCAGAATATAGAAGTCAATGGGAAACATGAGCCCCTTAATGCTCACTAATACATTTTCAGCAATTCCAACCACTGTGATAATGCTTTTATCTGCTAACACAAAACGAGCTGTTGACCTTTTTAAGGGAGGGAGCCTTAAAGCATTATATATAGGCAAGGGCATAATACTCATGCATGCTCCTAAATCACACATACAGTCAGAAAATATCACACCTCCAATGGTACAGTTAACCATGCATGGGCCTGGGTCACTACATTTTTCAGGTATATTTTCCATTAAAGCAGATATAGAACTACTTAAAGGAATAGTTTCTAATTCATTAATTTTATCTTTATTTATGCACAATTCTTTTAGAAACTTTGCGTATTTAGGAACTTACTGAATAACATCAAAAAGGGGAACAGTTACCTCAACCTTTTTGAAGATCTCTACCATTTTGGGGATCAAGTTCCATCTGCTTTCTGGGCTTCTTAGCAAGGTGTGAAAATGGAATAGGAGTGGCGTTTTTTATAGCTTCAGCTTGCTGGGGTTCTGCCTTCCTTGGTTGGGCTGCTTCTGCTTCAGCCATGCCTTGTACTTCATCTTCTTCTTTAACATCCTCTACCTCATCCGTATTCACAGCTGGGGCGTGTTCTGGCGGGCTTGATTCCTCTGGATTCCTCTCTTGCAGTGTGGTTCCAGATCTCAGGGTAATGGCATTGATGCCACCCTTGGGGTTGGGTAATGGTTGAGAGGGGAGTCCACTAGAGCTTGAAGACTGGTTGTTAGAGTTATTCAGTGATCCAATCTATGATACAAAGGCTTGCAAGGTAGAGTTCAAACCAATTAGAGTAGAAGTAAGGTTATTTTCCATAGCCTGCTGTCTCTGATCAATAGATTGTAGTAACTCATCATTTCGAGATGAAGATGGGTAAGTGATCTGAGGGGTCTGCTGAGATGCTTGAGGCTGCCTTAGATGAGGTGCTCTATAGGCCTGATTCTAATTCTGCTGCCTGAAGTTGTTATTGTTATTCCACCTCTGGTTTCCATTGTTATCTCTGCCTCCTCTGTTATGATTGTCCCTCCAACCTTGGTTGGGGTTATCCTGCCATCCATGGTTGTAGCTGCCACCCTGATTGTACCCTTGATTGGGGCGGTCATAGAAGTTATGAGTGGCTGCCACAGTGTGGTCTTCCTATTGGAGTTGCGGACACTCATCAGTATAATGACTGTAATCGGCACAGATCCCGCATACTCTTTATGGAACCAACTATTGGCTGTGCTGTGGTGGAGAAGGCTGAACTTGCTGAACTTGTTGTTGACTTAGTTGCATCTGCTTCAGTAAGTTGGTCATTTCACATAGGCTCTGAGTTATAGCAGTAGTCTCTTTGCTAGAGGATACCTCTGCAACAGCTCTTGACCGACTTTGTTTCATGCTTGTGATTCCTAGTAGATTCAGCTAAGTCGCTAATCAATTATCATGCCTCATCCGTAGTCTTGTACTTTTTCATAGACCCATTGCTAGCACCTTCCAATGTGGTCTTATCTTGAGATTTCATGCCCTGTGTAAAGTAGCCGAGCAACACTATCTTGTCAATTATATGGTGGGGACATGCTTCCAGAAGATTATTGAAGCGCTCCCAATATTCGTAGAGAGTCTCAGATTCGTTCTGAACGATCATGGAAATGTTTTTCCTTAGTTTATCGGTAACCTCAGCTAGAAAGAATTTCTCCAAAAATTCTCTTCTAAGCATATCCCAGTTAGAAACGGTTGCTCCGGGTTGAGTATAGTACCACTCTCTTGCCTTCCCCTCAAGAGAGAACGGAAAAGCTTTTAACAGAATAGAAGTTTCGTCAATACCATCACGCTTAACAGTAGAACAAGCTGTCTAAAAATTCCTAAGGTGCTTGATAGGCTCTTGAGCAGGTAAGCCATGAAACTTGGGCATCAAGTTGAGTAGTGCAGTCTTTATTTCAAAGTCCACAGCCACCGCTGGGTGGTGTGCTTGGTATGGCTGTAGTGTAAAATCAAGGGCTCCAGCTTCCTGGATAGTGACTCTCCTAGGTGCTGCCATGTCACCTGCACGTGAATCAACGGGATCAGTAGAGAGGGAGCTTGTTTCTTCCTTAGATGACGTTTTAGATTTGTCCTCGGAGAGGACTAGCCGACGCCGAGCTTGCCTTATATGTGAAATAGTTCTTTCAATCTCAGGGTCAAATACTGGCAAGCTTGGATCAGGAAGTGAACGCGTCATTTAATGAAAGAAATGTGCAGCTCATAGTAACAAAATAAAAAGGAAAAAAATGCATTTAATAAATTAGCACACTATTGCAACTCCCCGGCAACGGCGCCAAAAATTAACGTGAGCGAAAATTGGCAGATTAAGAATTAATTGGAGAAATAGCGTTGTGCGTACAATTCTTAACCGGCAAAAATTCACTTATCAATTTAGAAAAGTGTTGTCACAAATTTTAGAAATAAAATACTGGGAGTATGAGTACCAGGTCATCTCCCAACGAGTTTCAGGAAGATGTGCTATTTTATCAATCAGAGGTTTTCAAAATGGGTTTTGAATTTGATGAACAGAAAATTAAATTAGAGAATTTATATAATTTAAATAAAATCTTGACCGGGAGAAGATTAATTGGAAGTTCTATCCTTATTAGAATTTTATCAAGAGCAATTAATAATTAGTCATTGTTTACATTTAGTTAACCCTCAACGAATGAAGGAAAGTCAAATTAAAAGTCAACTTCTATTCACAAGTCCTAATCCTCTCCCTTGGGAAGGATTAGAGTAAGTGACTAACAAGCCAACCAACAATGAATCAATTATAATTGAACTCTTGAGTATTCCAACTCAATGTTCTCCTTTTAATCGACTCCTAATCAAGTTGGGGAACTACTCCATCATCATAAATATAGACTTCACAAAATCAATAGGAAAAATAAGAAAAGACATAATAAACAATAATGACAGAGATTAATTAAAAGTAAAAATAGTTTTGTATTAATAAACTATGAAAATAATCCAATGTTAACTCTGAAAAATTGAGAATATGGAAGAGTAAATGAAAAGTAAATAACAAACTATGATAACCAGTTCCGGAGGTAGACTCTTCTCAAAAGCTAAAGCCAAAAATCTTCAAATCCTATTTTATGAATGTCAAAAAGAGAAACCTAAGGGAGGAGTAAAATCAAATCTGAAAACTTGAAATTGTCCGGAATGAATTGTTGTTTTTGTCTCTGCATGTTTCCTTGCTCTAATCTATGTTTATGGGCCGAAAACTGGGTTGAAATGCGGCCCAAAATCTATGCCAGCGACTTCTGTAATTCTACAGATTGCGCACGTCACGCGGCCTCGTCGTTCACGCGTTCGCGTCACTCAGCGTTTCTTGTACCATGCGTGCGCGTCGTCCATGCACTCGCGTCGTTCGTGCAGCTTCCAATCCGCGCGGTCGCGTCAGGCACGCGAGCGCGTCACTGTGATTTCTTCCATTTCGCTCGGTCGCGTGAGCCATGCGCCCGCGTGACTTCTCGCTGGTCATCACCTCAGTTCCTTATGTTCGTTCTGCTTTTGCACGCTTCTTCTTTATTCCTTATGTCATTCCTGCCCTATGAAGCGTGAAACACTTAACACACAGATCACGACATCGAATGGTACGAAGGAAAATAAAAATATACAACTAAAAGGTCTTTAGAAAGCAAGTTTTCAATCATAGAATATTTTTAGGAAGGAATTGTAAATACATGCAAATCATATGAATAAGTGGGCGAAGACTTAATAAAACCACACAATTAAACACAATACGAATCATAAAATAGCGGTTTATCAACTCTACCTAAGCACAAGTAGGATGACTTCAACAACAACAACAACAACAACAACAACAACAACAATAATAATAACAGTAAAGTACAATACCGTCGCGCAAGTGGAACACCAATATCGAAAAATAATAACAATAAAGTACAATACCGTTGCGCAAGTGGAACACCAATATCGAAAAGCTGATTGCGCGGTATAGGGGCCATGAACGGCATACGCTCCCACACCCAAACAGAAAGCAAAATCAGTGGCCCATCCATCTCTTAACAGTTGTACCGCGATGCACGACACAACGATCTGTATACATGTGCCAGACTAGCTGCTCCCCAACTGTATCGTGAGATCTGATGAAAATCCCAAAGTAGAGTCAAAAATTTCGAGTTCAAAGACGTGGTGGACTTATCTGGAAACACCACTGTACCAAACACGCAGAAAATGTGAGCCCTGACGTACTGCTCAATAGACTCCTGCGTGTCACACGGTTCACTGTCTTTGCACCGCCGGACCCAATGGAGATTTACCTTGCCCAACACGTGATTGTCCGGACCCGGTTGCCGACCAAAACAAGCGACGCAGTTATCCACCAAAAACTGGTAACTGCTATCCGATCTACCCGTGATGGGTTCTCCGTTAACCTGGAGGCCAAGTATATGTATCACGTCTTCCAACGTCACCATCACTTTACCCACTGGAAGGTGGAACGTGTGGGTTTTTGGCCTCCATCGTTCCACCAAGGCACTTAAGAGTGTAGAATGACCTCTCATTTCACCAATTCGCGAAACGTGTTAAAACCCAATTAATGCTAGTGCCTCTGCAGCTCTTTCATTAAAGGTATCCGGCGGATCAAGTTTTCTAGGCAACAAATTTCTGATCGCCTGCAAAAAAAAGATAATATTCATTGAAATTAACAACAACTAACACAATAATATTAATCCTAATACTACAACAACAACAACAACAACAACAACAACAACAACAATAATAATAATAATAATCCGGTTAGGGAAAGTATAGGGATCCAATGGTCTTAGCGTACAATGTGTACAATGGAGGTTTAGGAAGAATTAGAGATATGACCATTAGTATTACATTGTCTTGTCAGGTTACGCTTTTGGGATGAGTGAGTTCATGACATGTTCTAGATCCGAAAGGTCAAGGGTTCGATCCTTGGTGATTTTGGGATGAGTGATTTTATGACATGAGATGTTTATTATCCCTAGTATCCGGATGGTTATTCTGGATAGTATGGGTGATGTTCATTTTATTCATAGACCAAAAATTTAGCCCATTGTACACATTGTACGCTTAAACCATTGACTCCCTAGCACTACCCATCCAGTTATTACTACTACTACTACTACTATATTGATAACAATAATAATAATCATCATAATAATAATAACTACTATTATTATAATTATTACTACTACTGCTAATAATAATAATAATAATAATAATAATAATAATAATAATAATAATAATAATACGGTTATTACTACTACTACTACTATATTGATAACAACAATAATAATCCTCATAATAATAATAACTATTATTATTATTATTATTATTATTATTATTATTATTATTATTATTATTAATAATAATAATAATAATAATAATAATCCGGTTATTACTACTACTACTATATTGATAACAATAATAATAATCATCATCATAATAATGACTACTATTATTATAATTATTACTACTACTAATAATAATAATAATAATAATAATAATAATAATAATAATAATACAACTAACTAACTAACTAACAATAATAATAACAATAATAATAATAATAATAATAATAATGTTGTTACTAACTAACAATAATAAATAACAATAACACTTTTTAAATAAAAAAATAAATTAAAAATAAATATATTTATTTATTATAAAATTAAAAAAATACTTATTGAGGATGATCCAAATACTTAACGATGTATTTTTTAGGTAACGTAAAATCACGAACCATTTTTTTTTATTCATAAACTTAAACCCAGCCTATTATTTTTTCTCCTTCCTCCCACAGGCGACACTGCTATGCTCTTCCACCGCAGCTTCAACTCTCTTCGTTACACTCTCCCTCCTCTCTATATGCGTTTGAAACTTTGCATTTTTAAAACCCTCTCCAAACCCATTCAACGAACACGCGTCGAACATACAGGAAGGGTCACTGGCAATCGCAAGTTGCGATTGTGGAGTGCAGCTTGCATGTTGACCAAGACACGTACCATCCATGCATTGGTTTCATTTCTGTTCATAAATAAAACGCAACTTGCGTTTTTCAGTGTGCAGCAGATACACGTCCCATCCATGCATTGGTTTCATTTTTGTTCATGAATAAAATGTAAGTTGCGTTTTTCAGAGCCTATTTTTGGCAGATCCACATTTCGAGATAACACGCCATGTTACAATAATCTTGCATAACACCATTTTTGATTCTATTCATAAAGTATTTTTCGAAAAAATTAGGTATTAAATTAGTTATTATATATTTGTATATAAATATATATTATTTAATATATTTTAATATATATTTTATAGTTTAATATATATTTTATACATCGAATGCTAATACGTCCTGTAAAAAATATAAAATATGTTATTTCTTAAATTTTTAAGTTTAAATTTTAAATTTTAAAAACTAATTAAACCTCTAAATTCTAATTAAATCCTAAATCTTAATAATGAGTTTAATACTCTATTTAATAAAATAACGTTCAAAGATAAATTATTTTATATGAATAACTGATTTGGTATTATTTTTTATTATTTCTTATACACACGTAGTATGATTAAAATTTTTGTTATGAATGATTTTGTCAACCTGTTTATTTTTTATAAATAAAAATTTAATGAAATAAAAATTAAGAGACTTGAAAGGGACACATATTTTATTTATTAATGTATACGGAAAAAGAGAAAGAAGGGTACTCTCCTCAATTATATGGATTAATGCAAGTTGAATTTGGGAGGAAATGCTAGCCAAATTTCAGCTCCTTGTTAATTCTGTATAATTGGGAGATACCAAACCATTTCTTCAGAAAAGAAATAAGGGTTTTCAATTCTACAGGATAGGAGTATATATATAATTAACATTTTAATTTCTATCGTCATTAATTGAAATAGGATATATAGGATTCTAGTTATCATAGGAATATAGGAATATGGGATAAAGTCCTCTCACCCATTCACAAAGTCAATAAATATGAAATGTTTATAGTAGTAGGCTGCGGACGAATATAGATGATGACATTATAATGCATAAGTGAAGATACTATAATAAAAATTATATAATTATTTTATGTAAAGATATTTTTTTTATATTATTGGATGATAAATTATAGAATTTGATTTTAATATATTATAAAATATTATTTTTATTTAAAATATAACTAAACAAACAAACTATATTTTTAATATAAATATTTTTATAAAAAAATTATTTTTTATGTCTTTATTTAAATAGATGTTAATAGAAAAAAAAGGTAATATAAGAAGTTAAGAACATGAAAATTAACAAGAATAATTTTATATATTTATATTTCAGAATAACTAACATATACAAATTCATGTAACTTCTCTTGATTAGCATCTTACGACTTTGATTTTGACAATAAAACTGTTTAATTATTATGTATGTTAATATTTAAAAATTACTAATAAAACTATTTTTTTAAAATATAATTGAAAGTTAGAGATATATCATAAGAATATGACAATATAATAAATTTTAGAATAAAATATATCTTTTATTTTTATTTTTTTAAATTTAAAGATATTTATAGCGTTTAATTTGTTTGAATTTTATTTTTGAAAAATTTTAAATACTTTTAGAATGAAAAATAAATTTTACACTATATATTAAAATGAAAAATGTCAAGAGAGTTTACTAAGTAATTTATTATAAATAACTTTGTGTTTTATTATCCATTGTAACCATAAAAATTCTTAATGCTTTTCGTTGATATTATTTTTGACAATGCAAAATATGATTTACAAAATATAGTTCTGTATGATTTTATTATTGATTTTTTTTTGTTTATTCTAAAAAAATTTTAACAGCCTAGAAAAATGGGAGTTTAAATCTAGGGTCTCTTTTATTTTTTTTTAAATTACAGCACCAAAAATTTATTCTACTGAGTTTGCAAAAATGATTATACAGCTCATAAAGAACGGAATAAAAATAAAACAAAAAAAAAAATACACAATCATAATCAACACCTTTAAATTTGTACTTTATCTCTAAATTTTATTTTCGGCCTTTGATTTATAGCAGAAATAAATAACCTCAATTTTCTTCTTATCCAAATTGTGATTACTTTTTAAAGTATTTTCAATAAGCTATTCTGTGTGCACAAGACTGTTATCTTTACCTTTTTCTTCTAAACATCCTTGACTTGAAGATTTGATTTTGTATTTATTGATTTGACTTGGCCTCCAAAATTTGCTTTTTCTTCCTTTTTCTTCTTTGATGATAAGTTAAAAAGTGAGGCACTTTTTTTTCACTTTTGCCTTGTTCGAATTGTCAAAACTCCACCTCCAACAATTTTTTTTTTTTTACTTCATGAAGCATGAGTTGGGTTGTGGACTTGATCCAAATTGCTACATTTTAGGCACATTGTTCTTTTACTTTTACTTTGGGCTGCACAAGTAAACTTGGGCATGCATCACTAACACATGCATCAAATATTGGAACTTTTAAACCTAACCAAATATATATTTGTTATCACTAAAAATATGATTATTATTTTTTAAACTCAACAATTTCTCTCTTAATGACAAACATCATTATAATAAAATTTAAGAGAATTGAAATACAATTTGAGATTAGAGACATCCCTTTAGTTATGCCTCTTTGACTTGCATGAATGGCTCTCCCTATTTTTTGTACTTTGTGCTTTCATTTGATGGGCTTTATACCAATTACCTAAGTCACAAATTTTCAATGATACACCAAAGAATGCAATCGAATGCAACTTATCAAAGTACTTATGCAATAGTTATCTAAAAGCAATAACCAAGTATATCAAAATGTAAAAAATCACCAATAATCAATCACATATAACAATCTGTCCTATCAAAATATCATGTTACTACTCAATTACATACTTAAATACATTTAGCAATTTATCCTATATCATGTACTAGTACTACTCTCTCTTTTGTCATCAAGGAGGGAACAAAAATATCAAATAACCCTATAAAAAATAGGTTAGATACAAAAGATAAAATTATCACAAAAAAATGTCAAAAAATTAATTTTGTTTTACAGTCATTCCAAAAGTATAAAAAATAGTAGCAGAAACATAAATCATAAATTCAAAGATATTAGAAACACAATTCAAAATCTGCAGTAGAAGACATTCTTAGGCATTCGAGCCTTCATATTCTGTGTCCAGGGGATTCTCATGATCTGACTGTGGTGTTTTCTCATTGTTCAAATTGTCCATGTACTTCAAAAGTACAGACACTCAATCTCTTGACTTACACAATATATTTTCATTGTGAACAATAAGCTTTCTCTCTTGTTGGCTAGAAAAGATGAGGTGGTTGGACAGATTTACGAATTTCTGTAAAACATATTTGACAACACCATTCAGAAGAATCCTGCGACTTCAGGAAGCAAATGTTCCAGTGGTTAATCTAGGAGAAATGTCTTCAAACTCTTCTTTTTTATCAAGATCCACTATTTTCAAACGGATTGGTCCTTTTTTTTTGTTGCTTAACTACACCACCGCTTTTTAGGTAAGAGTTTCTATTTTCATAGGATCCATGGGTCAGGTCAATACCAAAATATTCAAAGAAGCAAGTTAAAAATATGCCATAAAAAAGTGACAGATTCTTATCACTCTTGATACAATCATACATATGCCTCATAATCAAATATACAAATGAAATTTTAATTTTTATAAGAATGGCATACAAAATCAATGTGTCATAAAATGAAACTCTTTTTATATGAATTGCTTTAAGAGAGGATTATGAGGTTTATGATTTTGTGGAGTCGAGCACGAATAGGACCTAGGAATTTGTGGGTAGGAGTAAGACCATCAATAAGAGAAATTTTTACCCATACAGAGGCTAAGGCATCTTGATACGAAAGACTTAAGTCTTCATCCATTTTCCAAAAGTATAAGCATTCACACCAACATCAGTGTAATCTAGGGCTTCACTTATTATTTTTTGGTTCAAATTTATTTCATAGTCCTAAACATGAATATTCTCATTATGGTAGGTCATGTTAGCATAGAACTCACGAACTAGGTCAGGATAAACTGGTTTTGAATAATAAAAAGGTGGTTCTAATCCAAAAATTTAATATTTTCAATAAAATCAAGTCCTTTGGCAGCTAAAGAAGGAAGATCAACAAGATATGAAGAGCACAAAGAACGTTTGACAACAACAACTTTATAAAATTCGACGTTCATTACTGATGAAAAATGAAGAGGGTTGAAATGTGAGTGTGGTAAGTTTGCAAAGTGAGCTTTGAAAGTAAAAGGGTCATGATCAGAGGATTTTTTTTACTAAATAAAGAAGGATACGATGATTACCTCTTTGAGAACGAGGAAGAGGAGGAGGAGGAACGGATTGAGGGTTAGGTCTTGTAGAAGGATGAGAAGGAGGAGAACGAGGTTCCTCTTCTTCCATTGGATGTTTTCTTACTAGCGCGTGATGGAGGATGAGAAGTTTTAGCTGCATGGGAAGTAGAAGAATGACGAGTAGTGGATTTGGTTCTAGCCATGAGTTTCGTGTGCAGAGAAAAAAGAGAGGGAGAGTGAATGTGAATATGAATGTGAGTTGGTTTTCGAAAGATTTTTGGGATTCTGGGTTGGTTATGAACAAACGTGCCTCTTCGGGTAGCGATTTTCTTTCTCATCTTTATGGTACAGAGGAGTTGCAGTTTCTAAAAAATAAAATAATGATAATGAGAAATATTTAGAGTTTGCAAGTTGAAAAAATGATGTGATATGAGGGTTATGGCAAATGCAATAAATTATGAATGCTTCTTGGAAAGACAAAAGATAGAACCTAATAGAGACTATCTTAAAAAAGGGTTTGACAAAAGTTGAAAAGGTTATAATTGAAATAAATATTTAATGTACAAAAAGACAAATTTAAGGAATGTGAATTAATTTTTAACAAAAATCAATGAAGTCCACTCATGAAAAAGAAACTCATTTTGGGCCCAAAAGGAAGAGTTAAGAAAACACAAGGGACCACTTAAAATTAATAGACTTGCTTGTCCCACTTGGTATGTTCTTCAAAAATTAAAGCTAGCCTTGAAGTTCTTATTAGAAGGCTCTTCATCTATCTAAAAATGTCTCATACCAATTTGTGAGACAAAATCTTCACACACCACATCAGCACGCTTAAAACAATGAATCATAACAAAGAATGCTTAAATTAGTTCTTAGTTTGTAAAATCTATTTTCTGCCAAAAGTTTAGTAAATATATCAGCGAGTTGTTTCTTCGATTTAACAAATTGAATATCAATATTTCTTTTTTGAATATATTTTCTTATTGAGTGAAATCTCACTTCAATATGCTTTGTTCTTGAGTGCAAAACTAGATTCTTGAAAATATTTATAGCACTCATATTGTCACAAAACAAGAAAATATTTTCAACTTTTAATTTGTAATCGACCAATTGAGTTTTTAACCATAATAATTGGGAATATCATGAAGACGTTGCTATATATTTGGCCTAAGCAATAGATAGAGTTACGGTGGACTGTTTCTTCCTTGACCACACATTCAGAGATCTTCCAAAAAAATAGCAAATTCCTAAAATACTTTTTCGATCCACTCTATCTCTAGTAAAGTTTGCATCATAGTAACCCACTGCAGAAAAATTATTAGACCTCGGGTACCATAAACTAAAATAAAAAATGCTATGAACATATCTAATGATCCTTTTAATGGCTGAAAGATGGGATTCTTTAGGATATGATTAGAATCTAGAACAAACTCTAACACTTTAAACTATGTCAGGTCTAGAAGAAATAAGGTACATTAGTGAGCCAATCATTCTCTTAACTCTAGTTTCATCCACACATCTTTACCATTTTCATCTTTTTTAAGTCTAGAATTCGGATGCATTGGAGTGTCATAGGCTTAGCATTTTCTAATTTGAATTTCTTAACTAATTTTTTGGCATATTTTTTTTGGTGTACAAAGATTCTACTAGGAGTTTGTTTGATTTGGAGACTAAGGATAAAGGTTAGTTTTCCCATCATACTCATATCAAACTCACTACTCATTAGTTTACTAAAATTGGCACACAAGGATTCATTTGCCGAGCCAAAGATAATGTCATCCACATAGACTTGAACATGAATAAAATGATCATTAGACTCTTTAATAAACAAAGTAGTATCTATGGTGCCTTTTTGAAAACCATTTCTCAAGAAGAAAGAACTGAATCTTTCATACCACGCTTTGGAAGCTTGTCTCAAATCATAAAGTGATTTAGAAAGTTTAAAAACATGGTTTGAAAATTCTTTATTTTCAAAACCATGAGGCTCGACCACATATACTTCTCTATTTATAATTTCGGTCAAGAAAGCGCATTTAACATCCATTTCAAAAAGTTTAAAACCACAATGGACAACATAAGCAAGAAGAAGCCTAATTGCTTCCATTCGGACCACTGGTGCAAAGGATTCATCAAAGTCAATTCCTTCCTCTTGATCATAGTGCCACTAATCTTGCCTTATTCCTTGCTATGCTTCCATCTTCTCCCAATTTATTTCTAAAGATCTACTTTGTTTCCGTCACTTTCTTTCCAATTGATTTTGGTACTAGCGTCCATACTTCATTTTTCTCAAATTGTTATAGTTCATCTTCTATGGCCTTGACCCAAGAAGGATCACCAAGAACTTCATTTACATTTTGTGGCTCAATTTGATAAATGAGTGGCAAGTTGGTTTTCTCTGTTCTTTTTCCAAAGGAAGATCTTGTTGTGACTCCTTAAGATGAATTTTCAATGATGAATTCTTGAGGATAGTTCTTCAGAAATATCCATTTTTTATGTTTGGGGGATTTAAGAATAGATTCGAACATATTTGGTTCATGGTTGCTGGAACTTCTAGGAAATTTTGTAGTTGTAGGAGATAACATAAGATTGTCTCCTACAGAATGGTCTGTAATATCAGAATTAGGGACAACTTGCAAGGGTTTAGATTTTTCTTGAACCTAAGCTTCCTTTTGGTTCTTCTTAACTAGATTACCTGCATTATTATCTTCCACAACACTTGGAATAGAATTAGAATCATAGAAAGTAACATGTATGGTTTCCTCAATGGTCCTAGAGTCTTTGTGGTATACTCTATAAGTTTTGCTAGAAGTTGAATATCCCATAAAAATACATCATATGACTTTGGATCAAACTTTTTAAGATTGTCTTTTGTATTTAAAACAAAGCACTTACATCCAAAGACATGAAAGTATTTAAGATTTGGAGGAGTTTCTTTCCATAGTCCATAAAGAGTTTTTTTTTTTAAAATTTCGTAATGAATATTCTATTCAAGGTATAACAAGCTGTATTTACAACTTCAGCTCAAAGAAATTTAGGTACATCACTTTCACAAAGCATAACTCTTGCCATTTTTTGAAGACTTCTATTTTTCATTTCTACAATAAAATCATCACAAAATGATTCAAAATTTTAGTTTTTAAATTTTTTCTGTGATCATTTCTATTAGAAGGAATTTTTAGATCTTTTGCATTTTAAACCTTTTTCACAGAAAATATTAAAGGCTGAAAAAGCATCATTATCATCAATCACGACTAAGCCATAGTATCTTTCTCCTAGGTTGGGTTCTAGTAGGACCAAAAAGATCAATGTGTAACAACTCCAAAGGTCTCTTAGTTGAAACATCTTCCTTTGATTTGAAAGAACTTTTTAGTTTGTTTACCTATTTGGCAAACATCACAAGTCATTTTTCCTAAACCTGATGTCCCGGCCATGCCATTCAATAGGGCATGCTGCTTAATAGCATCTTTAAATTGATTCAGTGATTTAAATTCCAGTCCCACCTGAAATTCATACTCTCTATTTATCTCTGCCTCATTGTATTTGAAAAACCTCTTCTTTTTTATCATATCATCAGAGTCTCCCTCATAACTGTCTATATCTTCAGTCTCATATCCATCAGAGATGTCCCCAACTTGCTCATCAACCTCCATTAAACTTTCATCACCTCGAGTTGATCCAGCTGCTGCAGGTCCCTCATCATTCAGTGGGCCAGTGAATCCCCCAAAAGCATTTGATTGTGGATCATTATCCTCCACCTCAAACCCAAAGTGATCCTCATGATCACCATCATCAGCACTGTCATCAAATACCTCTTCATCAATAGAAGGTTCTGATTCGGTATTGGTGCACAAAATTGTGATCATCAATGGCGCCATCAACATGGTATGCTCAATTGAAATCTCAACTCTTTATCACAACTTCGCACAACTAACCAGCAAGTGCACTGGGTCGTCCAAGTAATAAACCTTACGCGAGTAAGGGTCGATCCCACGGAGATTGTTGGTATGAAGCAAGCTATGGTCATCTTGTAAATCTCAGTCAGGCAGATTCAAATGGTTATGGATGATATATGAATAAAGCATAAAGATAAAGATAGAGATACTTATGTAATTCATTGGTGAGAACTTCAGATAAGCGAATGGAGATGCTTTGTCCCTTCCGTCTCTCTGCTTTCCTACTATCTTCATCCAATCCTTCTTACTCCTTTCCATGGCAAGCTGTATGTAGGGTTTCACCGTTGTCAGTGGCTACCTCCCATCCTCTCAGTGAAAATGTTCAACGCACCCTGTCACGGCACGGCTAATCATCTGTCGGTTCTCAATCAGGTTGGAATAGAATCCATTGATTCTTTTGCGTCTGTCACTAACGCCCAGCCTTCAGGAGTTTGAAACTCGTCACAGTCATTCAATCATTGAATCCTACTCAGAATACCACAGACAAGGTTTAGACCTTCCGGATTCTCTTGAATGCCGCCATCAATTCTAGCTTATACCACGAAGATTCTGATTAAAGGATCCAAGAGATATCCACTCAATCTAAGGTAGAACGGAGGTGGTTGTCAGGCACACGTTCATAGGTGAGAATGATGATGAGTGTCACGGATCATCACATTCATCAAGTTGAAGAACAAGTGATATCTTAGAACAAGAACAAGCTGAATTGAATAGAAGAACAATAGTAATTGCATTAATACTCGAGGTACAGCAGAGCTCCACACCTTAATCTATGGTGTGTAGAAACTCCACCGTTGAAAATACATAAGAACAAAAATGATCATTGGCTTCGGCCCCAGAGAGGGAACCAGAAGAACCAAGATCTAGGCATGGCCGTGAGGCCAGCCTCCCAATGATCTAAGAACTAGACGTCCAAAGATGATCCTAAGATCGAAAAATGATCAAAAGATGAGAATACAATAGTAAAAGGTCCTATTTGTAGAGAACTAGTAACCTAGGGTTTACAGAAATGAGTCAATGACATAAAAATCAACTTCCGGGTCCACTTGGTGTGTGCTTGGGCTAAGCATTGAAGCATTTTCGTGTAGAGACTTCTCTTGGAGTTAAACACCAGCTTTTATGCCAGTTTGGGCATTTAACTCCCATTCTTGTGCCAGTTCCGGCGTTTAACGCCGGGCAGTTTTGAGCTGATTTGGAACGCCAGTTTGGGCCATCAAATCTCGGGAAAAGTATGGACTATTATACATTGCTGGAAAGCCCAGGATGTCTACTTTTTAACTCCGTTGAGAGCGCGCCAATTGGGCTTCTATAGCTCTAGAAAATCCACTTCGAGTGCAGGGAGGTCAGAATCCAACAGCATCTGCAGTCCTTTTCAGCCTCTAAATCAGATTTTTGCTCAGGTCCCTCAATTTCAGCCAGAAAATACCTGAAATCACAGAAAAACACAAAAAATCATAGTAAATTCCAGAAAAGTGAATTTTAACTAAAAACTAATAAAAATATACTAAAAACTAACTAAAACATACTAAAAACATACTAAAAACAATGCCAAAAAGCGTATAAATTATCCGCTCATCACAACACCAAACTTAAATTGTTGCTTGTCCCCAAGCAACTGAAAATCAAATAGGATAAAAAGAAGAGAATATACTATAAACTCTGAACTATCAATGAAACTTAGCTCCAATTAGATGAGCGGGACTAGTAGCTTTTTGCCTCTGAACAGTTTTGGCATCTCGCTTTATCCTTTGAAGTTCAGAATGATTGGCTTCTATAGGAACTCAGAATTCAGATAGTGTTATTGATTCTCCTAGTTAAGTATGTTGATTCTTGAACACAGCTACTTTATGAGTCTTGGCCGTGGCTCAAAGCACTCTGTTTTCCAGTATTACCACCGGATACATCCATGCCACAGACACATAACTGGGTGAACCTTTTTCAGATTGTGACTCAGCTTTGCTAGAGTCCCCAATTAGAGGTGTCCAGGGTTCTTAAGCACACTCTTTTTGCTTTAGATCACGACTTTAACCGCTTAGTCTCAAGTTTCCACTTGACACCTTCACGCCACAAGCACATGGTTAGGGACAACTTGGTTTAGCCGCTTAGGCCAGGATATTATTCCTGTAGGCCTTCCTATCCACTGATGCTCAAAGCCTTGGATCCTTTTTATTACCCTTGCCTTTTGGTTTAAAGGGCTATTGCCTTTTTCTGCTTGCTCTTTTTTTTTTTTTGCAAGCTTTTCACTGCTTTTTCTTGCTTTAAGAATCATTTTTATGATTTTTCAGATCCTCAGTAACATGTCTCCTTTTTCATCATTCTTTCAAGAGCCAACAATTTTAACATTCATGAACAACAAATTCAAAAGACATATGCATTGTTCAAGCATACATTCAGAAAACAAAAAGTATTGTCACCACATCAAAATAATTAAGCTAGTTTTAAGGATGAATTCGAAATCATGTACTTCTTGTTCTTTTGTAATAAAAACAGTTTTCATTTAAGAAAGGTGATGGATTCATAGGACATTCATAACTTTAAGGTATAGACACTAAGACACTAATGATCATAAGACACAAACATAAATAAAACATAAAGCATAATTTTTTTGAAAAACAAAAAATTAAAGAACAAGGAGATTAAAGAACGGGTCCACCTTAGTGATGGCGGCTTGTTCTTCCTCTTGAAGATCTTATGGAGTGCTTGAGCTCCTCAATGTCTCTTCCTTGCCTTTGTTGCTCCTCTCTCATGATTCTTTGATCTTCTCTAATTTCATGGAGGAGGATGGAATGTTCTTGGTGCTCCACCCTTAGTTGTCCCATGTTGGAATTCAATTCTCCTAGAAAGGTGTTGATTTGCTCCCAATAGTTTTGTGGAGGAAAGTGCATCCCTTGAGGCATCTCAGGGATTTCATGATGAGTGGGATCTCTTGTTTGCTCCATCCTTTTCTTAGTGATGGGCTTGTCCTCATCAATGGGGATGTCTCCCTCTATGTCAAATCCAACTGAATAACAGAGGTGACAAATGAGATGGGGAAAGGCTAACCTTGCCAAGGTAGAGGACTTGTCCGCCACCTTATAGAGTTCTTGGGCTATAACCTCATGAACTTCTACTTCTTCTCCAATCATGATGCTATGAATCATGATGGCCCGGTCTATAGTAACTTTGGACCAGTTGCTAGTGGGAATGATTGAGCGTTGGATAAACTCCAACCATCCCCTAGCCACGGGCTTGAGGTCATGCCTTCTCAGTTAAACCGGCTTTCCTCTTGAATCTCTCTTCCATTGGGCACCCTCTTCACAGATGTCTATGAGGACTTGGTCCAACCTTTGATCAAAGTTGACCCTTCTAGTGTAAGGATGTTCATCTCCTTGCATCATGGGCAAGTTGAATGCCAACCTTACATTCTCCGAACTAAAATCTAAGCACTTTCCCCGAACTATTGTAAGCCAATTCTTTGGGTCCGGGTTCACACTTTGATCATGGTTCTTGGTGATCCATGCATTTGCATAGAACTCTTGAACCATTAAGATTCCGACTTGTTGAATGGGGTTGGTAAGAACTTCCCAACCTCTTCTTCGAATCTCATGTCGGATCTACGGATATTCACTCTTTTTGAGCTTGAAAGGAACCTCGGGGATCACCTTCTTCAAGGCCACAACTTCATAGAAGTGGTCTTGATGCCCCCTTGAGATGAATCTCTCCATCTCCCATGACTCGGAGGTGGAAGCTTTTGCCTTCCCTTTCCTCTTTCTAGAGGTTTCTCCGGCCTTGGATGCCATAAATGGTTATGAAAAAACAAAAAGCAATGCTTTTACCACACCAAACTTAAAATGTTTGCTATTCCTCGAGCAAAAGAAGAAAGAAGAGAGTTAGAAGAAGAAGAAATAGAGGAGATGGAGATGGCTATGGGGTTCGGCCAAAAGGGGAGAAGTAGTATTTAGGTTGTGTGAAAATGAAGGAGTGAAGATGGGTTTATATAGGGGTGGAGAGAGGGGCAGGGTTCGGCTATGGGAGGGTGGGTTTGGGAGGGAAAGTGGTTTGAATTTGAATGGTGAGGTAGGTGGGGTTTTATGAAGGATAGATGAGGTGATTGGTGAATGGGTGAAGAAGAAGAGAGAGGGTGGTAGGGTAGGTGGGGATCCTATGGGGTCCACAGATCCTGAGGTGTCAAGGAAAATTCATCCCTGCACCAAGTGGTGAGCAAAAAATGCTCTCTATGCCAATTCTGGCGTTAAACGCCGGGCTGGTGCCCCTTTCTGGCGTTTAACGGCAACTTCTTGCCCTTTCCTGGCGTTTAACGCCAGTCTGGTGCCCTTTTCTGGCATTAAACGCCCAGAATGGTGCTAGATTGGGCGTTAAACGCCCATTTGCTGCCCTTACTGGTGTTTAAACGCCAGCAGGGTCTTCCTCCAGGGTGTGCTGTTTTTTTTTCTATTTTTCATTCTGTTTTTACTTTTTCAATTGATTTTGTGACTTTCCATGATCATCAACCTACAGAAAACATAAAATAACAAAAGAAAATAGATTAAATATAACATTGGGTTGCCTCCCAACAAGCACTTCTTTAATGTCAGTAGCTTGACAGAGGGCTCTCATGGAGCCTCACAGATACTCAGAGCAATGTTGGAACCTCCCAACACCAAACTTAGAGTTTGAATGTGGGGGTTCAACACCAAACTTAGAATTTGGTTGTGGCCTCCCAACACCAAACTTAGAGTTTGACTGTGGGGGCTCTGTTTGACTCTGTTTTGAGAGAAGCTCCTCATGCTTCCTCTCCATGGTGACAGAGGAATATCCTTGAGCCTTAAACACAAAGGATTCTTCATTCACTTGAATGATCAATTCTCCTCTATCCACATCAATCACAGCCTTTGCTGTGGCTAGGAAGGGTCTGCCAAGGATGATGGATTCATCCATGCACTTCCCAGTCTCTAGGACTATGAAATCAGCAGGGATGTAATGGTCTTCAATCTTTACCAGAACATCCTCTACAAGTCCATAAGCTTGTTTTTTTGAATTGTCTGCCATCTCTAGTGAGATTCTTGCAGCTTGTACCTCAAAGATCCCTAACTTCTCCATTACAGAGAGAGGCATGAGGTTTACACTTGACCCTAAGTCACACAAAGCCTTCTTAAAGGTCATGGTGCCTATGGTACATGGTATTGAAAACTTTCCAAGATCTTGTCTCTTTTGAGGTAATCTCTGCCTAGACAAGTCATCCAGTTCTTTGGTGAGCAAAGGGGGTTCATCCTCCCAAGTCTCATTACCAAATAACTTGTCATTTAGCTTCATGATTGCTCCAAGGTATTTAGCAACTTGCTCTTCAGTGACATACTCATCCTCTTCAGAGGAAGAATACTCATCAGAGCTCATGAATGGCAGAAGTAAATCCAATGGAATCTCTATGGTCTCAGTGTGAGCCTCAGATTCCCATGGTTCCTCATTAGGGAACTCATTGGAGGCCAGTGGACGTCCATTGAGGTCTTTCTCAGTGGCGTTCACTGCCTCTCCCTCCTCTCCAAATTCGGCCATGTTGATGGCCTTGGACTCTCCTTTTGGATTTTCGTCTGTATTGCTTGGAAGAGTACTAGGAGGGAGTTCAGTAATTTTCTTGCTCAGCTGTCCCACTTGTGCCTCCAAGTTTCTAATGGAGGACCTTGTTTCAGTCATGAAACTTTGAGTGGTTTTGATTAGATCAGAGACCATGGTTGCTAAGTCAGAGTGGCTCTGCTTAGAATTCTCTGTCTGTTGCTGAGAAGATGATGGAAAAGGCTTGCCATTGCTAAACCTGTTTCTTCCACCATTATTGTTGTTGAAACCTTGTTGAGGTCTCTGTTGATCCTTCCATGAGAGAATTGGATGATTTCTCCATGAAGAATTATAGGTGTTTCCATAGGGTTCTCCCATGTAATTCACCTCTTCTATTGAAGGGTTCTCAGGATCATAAGCTTCTTCTTCAGATGAAGCATCCTTAGTACTGCCTGGTGCATTTTGCATTCCAGACAGACTTTGAGAAATCAAATTGACTTGCTGAGTCAATATTTTGTTCTGAGCCAATATGGCATTCAGAGTATCAATCTCAAGAACTCCTTTCTTC
The DNA here is from genome assembly GCF_014773155.1 of Arachis stenosperma. Taxonomy (NCBI): domain Eukaryota; kingdom Viridiplantae; phylum Streptophyta; class Magnoliopsida; order Fabales; family Fabaceae; genus Arachis; species Arachis stenosperma. Next base: position 93,154,849 of record NC_080378.1, read on the forward strand.
TGATTTGTCCCATTGTTCACAGGATTCCTTTCAGAAGTGTACATGAATTGGTTATTTGCAACCATTTCAATGAGCTCTTGAGCTTCTGTAGGCGTCTTCTTTAGATGAAGAGATCCTCCAGCAGAGCTATCCAATGACATCTTGGATAGTTCAGACAGACCATCATAGAAAATACCTATGATGCTCCAGTCAGAAAGCATGTCAGAAGGACACTTTCTGATTAATTGTTTGTATCTTTCCCAAGCTTCATAGAGGGATTCTCCTTCCTTCTGTCTGAAGGTTTGGACTTCCACTCTAAGCTTACTCAATTTTTGAGGTGGAAAGAACTTTGCCAAGAAGGCATTGACTAGCTTTTCCCAAGAGTTCAGGCTTTCTTTAGGTTGTGAGTCCAACCATATCCTAGCTCTGTCTCTTACAGCAAAAGGGAATAGCATAAGTCTGTAGACCTCAGGGTCAACCCCATTAGTCTTGACTGTGTCACAGATTTGCAAGAACTCAGCTAAAAACTGATGAGGATCTTCCATTGGAAGTCCATGGAACTTGCAATTCTGTTGCATTAGAGAAACTAATTGAGGCTTAAGCTCAAAGTTGTTTGCTCCAATGGCAGGGATAGAGATGCTTCTCCCATAGAAGTCGGGAGTAGGTGCAGTAAAGTCACCCAGCACCTTCCTTGCATTGTTGGCGTTGTTGTTGTTTTCGGCTGCCATGTCTTCTTCTTCTTTGAAGATTTCTGTTAGGTCCTCTACAGAGAGTTGTGCCTTAGCTTCTCTTAGCTTTCGCTTCAAGGTCCTTTCAGGTTCAGGATCAGCCTCAACAAGAATGCTTTTGTCTTTGCTCCTGCTCATATGAAAGAGAAGAGAACAAGAAAATATGGAATTCTCTATGTCACAGTATAGAGATTCCTTGAGGTGTCAGAGAAAAAGAAAAGTAGAAGGAAGAAGTAGAAAATTCGAACTTATCAAGGAAAGATGGAGTTCGAATTGTGCATTAAGGAGTAGTGTTAGTCCATAAATAGAAGGATGTGAGAAGAAGAGAAGAAATTTTCGAAAATAAATTAAAAAGATTTTAAAAACATTTTGAAAAACTCTAATTGATTTTCAAAAACTCAGAGTGGAAAAGAAATCAAGTGATTTTTGAAAAAGATTTTGAAATTAGAAATCAAAAAGATATGATTGAAAACTATTTTGAAAAAGATGTGATTAAAGAGATATGATTGAAAAGATATAGTTTCAAAAAGATATGATTTGAAAAACAATTTAAAAAGATTTGATTTTAAAAATTAATGACTTACCTAACAAGAAAAGATATGATTCAAACATTAAACCTTTCTCAACAGAAAAGGCAACATACTTGAAATGTTGAATCAAATCCTTAATTGTTAGCAAGTATTTTTGAAAATGGAAAGAAATTGATTTTGAAAAAGATTTAATTGAAAAGATTTGATTTGAAAAAGATTTGATTTTGAAAAGATTTTGAAAACTTGAAAAAAAAATTTAAATTAAAAACAAAATCTTCCCTCTTGTGCCATCCTGGCGTTAAACGCCCAGAATGGTATCAATTCTGGCGTTTAACGCCCAAAACACTACCCTTTTGGGCGTTAAACGCCCAGCCAGGCACCCTGGCTGGCGTTTAAACGCCAGTTTTCCTTCTTCACTGGGCGTTTTGAACGCCCAGCTTTTTCTGGGTAATTCCTCTGCTGTATGTTCTGAATCTTCAATTCTCTGTATTATTGACTTGAAAAGACACAAATTAAAAATATTTTTGGATTTTTAATAATGAGGAATAATCAAAATGCAACTAAGATCAAGTAACAATGCATGCAAGACACCAAACTTAGCAGCTTGTATACTACTGACACTAACAAAATGAGAATGCATATGAGAAACAACAAAACACTAAAGTCAAGAGAATTTAAAGATCAGAGCAAGGAAATCATCAAGAACATCTTGAAGATCACTTAAGACACATGAATGAATGCAGGAAGAATAGAAACATGCAATTGACACCAAACTTAACATGAGACACTAGACTCAACAAGAGACATATAATATTTTTGGTTTTTATGATTTTGTAATTTTTTTTGGATTTTTCGAAAATTAAGTGGAAAAGAAAATAAAGATATCAAAATTCTTGATGAGAATTCCATGAATCATGCAATGTTAGTCTAAAGCTTTAGTCTAAAGAAATTAGACATGGCTAGCCAAGCTTCAGCAGGACATTGCATTCAAGAGCTAAATTGATGAGAATCAATCAGCTTTGGTGATGATAAGAACATCACCTTGAAACACTAGAATTCATTCTTAAGAACTCTAAAAAATACCTAATCTAAGCAACAAGATGAACCGTCAGTTGTCCATACTCGAAACAATCCCCGGCAACGGCGCCAAAAACTTGGTGCACGAAATTGTGATCATCAATGGCGCTGATGAGCGGATAATTTGTACACTTTTTGGCATTGTTTTTAGTATGCTTTTGATATGATCTAGTTAGTTTTTAGTATATTTTTATTAGTTTTTAGTTAAAATTCACTTTTCTGGACTTTACTATGAGTTTGTGTGTTTTTCTATGATTTCAGGTATTTTCTGGCTGAAATTGAGGGACCTGAGCAAAAATCTGATCCAGAGACTGAAAAGGACTGCAGATGCTGTTGGATTCTGACCTCCCTGCACTCGAAGTGGATTTTCTGGAGCTACAGAAGCCCAATTGGCACGCTCTCAACGGCGTTGGAAAGTAGACATCCTGGGCTTTCCAGCAATATATAATAGTCCATACTTTTCCCAAGATTTGATGGCCCAAAACGGCGTTCAAAGTCACCTCAAGAAATTCCAGCGTTAAACGCCGGAACTGGCACCTAATTGGGAGTTAAACGCCCAAACTGGCATAAAAGCTGGCGTTTAACTCCAAGAAGAGTCTCTACACGAAATTGCTTCATTGCTCAGCCCAAGCACACACCAAGTGGGCCTGGAAGTGGATTTTTATGTCATTTACTCATCTCTGTACACCCTAGGCTACTAGTTTTCTATAAGTAGGACCTTTTGCTATTGTATTGAGATATCTTGGTAGCTATCTTTGAGTTTTATGCTATCTTAGATCATTGGGAGGCTGGCCATTCGGCCATGCCTAGACCTTATGCTTATGTATTTTCAACGGTGGAGTTTCTACACACCATAGATTAAGGTGTGGAGCTCTGCTGTACCTCGAGTATTAATGCAATTACTATTGTTCTTCCATTCAATTCCGCTTGTTCTTGTTCTAAGATATCACTTGTTCTTCAACTTAATGAAGGTGATGATTGTCACGGATCATCACCATTCTCACTCATGAACAAAGTGACTGACAACCACTCTTGTTCTACAAGCATCTGAGGCTTAGTGAATATCTCTTGGATTCCTGATAACACGATGCATGGTTGATCGCCTGACAACCGAGTGCTCGCCTGACAAACGAGCCAGCCATTCCGTGAGATCAGAGTCTTCGTGGTATAGGCGAGAACTGATGGCAGCATTCAAGAGAATCCGGAAGGTCTAACCTTGTCTGTGGTATTCTGAGTAGGATTCAATGACTGAATGACTGTGACGTGCTTCAAACTCCTGAGGGCGGGGCGTTAGTGACAGACGCAAAAGAATCACTGGATTCTATTCCAGCCTGATTGAGAACCGACAGATGAATTCCGCTATGCTGTGACAGAGCATATGCAATCGCTTTCACTGAGAGGATGGGAGGTAGCCACTGACAATGGTGAAACCCTTGCTTAAGCTTGCCATGGAAAGGAGTAAGAAGGATTGGATGAAGGCAGTAGGAAAGCAGAGAGACGGAAGGGAAGGCATCTTCATGCGCTTATCTGAAGTTCCTACCAATGAATTACATAAGTATCACTATCTTTATCTTTTATGTTATTTTCGTTCATCACCATATACATTTGAGTTTGCCTGACTAAGATTTACAAGAGACCATAGCTTGCTTCAATACTAACAATCTCCGTGGGATCGACCCTTACTCACGTAAGGTATTACTTGGACGACCCAGTGCACTTGCTGGTTAGTTGTGCGAAGTTGTGTAATGCCATGGTATTACATAATACCATGGCATTACACAACTTCGCACAACTAACCAGCAAGTGCACTGGGTCGTCCAAGTAATACCTTACGTGAGTAAGGGTCGATCCCACGGAGATTGTTAGTATTGAAGCAAGCTATGGTCATCTTGTAAATCTTAGTCAGGCAAATACCATGGCATTACACAACTTCGCACAACTAACCAGCAAGTGCACTGGGTCGTCCAAGTAATACCTTACGTGAGTAAGGGTCGATCCCACGGAGATTGTTAGTATTGAAGCAAGCTATGGTCATCTTGTAAATCTTAGTCAGGCAAACTCAAATGTATATGGTGATGAACGAAAATAACATAAAAGATAAAGATAGTGATACTTATGTAATTCATTGGTAGGAACTTCAGATAAGCGCATGAAGATGCCTTCCCTTCCGTCTCTCTGCTTTCCTACTGCTTTCATCCAATCCTTCTTACTCCTTTCCATGGCAAGCTTAAGCAAGGGTTTCACCATTGTCAGTGGCTACCTCCCATCCTCTCAGTGAAAGCGATTGCATATGCTCTGGTCACAGCATAGCGGAATTCATCTGTCGGTTCTCAATCAGGCTGGAATAGAATCCAGTGATTCTTTTGCGTCTGTCACTAACGCCCCGCCCTCAGGAGTTTGAAGCACGTCACAGTCATTCAGTCATTGAATCCTACTCAGAATACCACAGACAAGGTTAGACCTTCCGGATTCTCTTGAATGCTGCCATCAGTTCTCGCCTATACCACGAAGACTCTGATCTCACGGAATGGTTGGCTCGTTTGTCAGGCGAGCACTCGGTTGTCAGGCGATCAACCATGCATCGTGCAATCAGGAATCCAAGAGATATTCACTAGGGCCTCGGATGCTTGTAGAACAAGAATGGTTGTCAGTCACCTTGTTCATGAGTGAGAATGGTGATGATTCGTGACAATCATCACCTTCATTAAGTTGAAGAACAAGTGATATCTTGGACAAAGAACAAGTGAAATTGAATGGAAGAACAATAGTAATTGCATTAATACTCGAGGTACATCAGAGCTCCACACCTTAATCTATGGTGTGTAGAAACTCCACCGTTGAAAATACATAAGCATAAGGTCTAGGCATGGCCGAATGGCCAGCCTCCCAATGATCTAAGATAGCATAAAACGAAGATAGCTACCAAGATGATCAAAGGATCAAAAACAATCCCAAGATGTCCCAATACAATAGTAAAAGGTCCTACTTATAGAAAACTAGTAGCCTAGGGTGTACAGAGATGAGTAAATGACATAAAAATCCACTTCCGGGCCCACTTGGTGTGTGCTTGGGCTGAGCAATGAAGCAATTTCGTGTAGAGACTCTTCTTGGAGTTAAACGCCAGCTTTTATGCCAGTTTGGGCGTTAACTCCCCATTTGGGTGCCAGTTCCAGCGTTTAACGCTGGGATTTCTTGAGGTGACTTTGAACGCCGGTTTGGGCCATCAAATCTTGGGCAAAGTATGGACTATCATATATTGCTGGAAAGCCCAGGATGTCTACTTTCCAACGCCGTTGAGAGCGCGCCAATTGGGCTTCTGTAGCTCCAGAAAATCTACTTCGAGTGCAGGGAGGTCAGAATCCAACAGCATCTGCAGTCCTTTTCAGTCTCTGAATCAGATTTTTGCTCAGGTCCCTCAATTTCAGCCAGAAAATACCTGAAATCACAGAAAAACACACAAACTCATAGTAAAGTCCAGAAAAGTGAATTTTAACTAAAAACTAATAAAATATACTAAAAACTAACTAGATCATACTAAAAACATACTAAAAACAATGCCAAAAAGCGTACAAATTATCCGCTCATCACAACACCAAACTTAAATTGTTGCTTGTCCTCAAGCGACTGAAAATCAAATAAGATAAAAAGAAGAGAATATGCAATGAACTCCAAAAACATCTATGAAGATCAGTATTAATTAGATGAGCGGGGCTTTTAGCTTTTTGCCTCTGAACAGTTTTGGCATCTCACTCTATCCTTTGAAATTCAGAATGGTTGGCTTCTTTAGGAACTCAGAATCCAGATAGTGTTATTGATTCTCCTAGTTAAGTATGATGATTCTTGAACATAGCTACTTTATGAGTCTTGGCCGTGGCCCAAAGCACTCTGTCTTCCAGTATTACCACCGGATACATACATGCCACAGACACATAATTGGGTGAACCTTTTCAGATTGTGACTCAGCTTTGCTAAAGTCCCCAATTAGAGGTGTCCAGGGTTCTTAAGCACACTCTTATTTGCCTTGGATCACAACTTTATTCCTTCTTTTTCTTTCTTTTTCTCTTTTTTTTTTCGGTTTTCTTCTTTCTTTCTTTTTTTTTTTTCGCTTGCTTTCTCTCTTTTTTTTTTTTGTGTTCACTGCTTTTTCTTGCTTCAAGAATCATTTTTTTATGATTTTTCAGATCCTCAGTAACATGTCTCCTTTTTCATCATTCTTTCAAGAGCCAACCTTCATGAACCACAAATTCAAGATACATATGCACTGTTTAAGCATACATTCAGAGAACAAGAGTATTGCCACCACATCAAAATAATTAAACTATTATAAAATTCAAAATTCATGCAATTCTTTCCTTTTTTCTCAATTAAGCACGTTTTTATTCAAGAGAGGTGATGGATTCATAGGACATTCATAACTTTAAGGCATAGACACTAAGACACTAATGATCACAAGACACAAACATGGACAAACATAAGCATAAATTCGAAAACAGAAGATAAAGAACAAGAAATTAAAGAACGGGTCCACCTTAGTGATGGCGGCTCTTTCTTCCTCTTGAAGATCCTATGGAGTGCTTGAGCTCCTCAATGTCTCTTCCTTGTCTTTGTTGCTCCTCTCTCATGATTCTTTGATCTTCTCTAATTTCATGGAGGATGATGGAGTGTTCTTGATACTCCACCCTTAGTTGTCCCATGTTGGAACTCAGTTCTCCTAGGGGGGTGTTTAGTTGCTCCCAATAGTTTTGTAGAGGAAAGTGCATCCCTTGAGGTATCTCAGGGATCTCATGATGAGAGGGGTCTCTTGTGTGCTCCATCCTTTTCTTGGTGATGGGCTTGTCCTCATCAATAGGGGTATCTCCTTCTATGTCAACTCCAACTGAATAACAGAGGTGACAAATGAGATGAGGAAAGGTTAGCCTTGCAAGTGGAAGACTTGTCGCCACTTTATAGAGTTCTTGGGCTATAACCTCATGAACTTCCACTTCTTCTCCAATCATGATGCTATGAATCATGATGGCCCGGTCTAGAGTAACTTCAGACCGGTTGCTAGTGGGAATGATTGAGCGTTGAATGAACTCCAACCATCCTCTAGCCACGGGTTTGAGGTCATGCCTTCTCAATTGAACCGGCTTGCCTCTTGAGTCTCTCTTCCATTGTGCGCTGATGAGCGGATAATTTGTACGCTTTTTGGCATTGTTTTTAGTATGTTTTTGGTAGTTTTAGTTGAGTTTTTATTATATTTTTATTAGTTTTTAGTTAAAATTCACTTTTCTGGACTTTACTATGAGTTTGTGTGTTTTTCTGTGATTTTAGGTATTTTCTGGCTGAAATTGAGGGATCTGAGCAAAAATCTGATCCAGAGACTCAAAAGGACTGCAGATGCTGTTGGATTCTGACCTCCCTGCACTCGAAGTAGATTTTCTGGAGCTAAAGAAGCCCAATTGGCGCGCTCTCAACGGCGTTGGAAAGTAGACATTCTGGGCTTTCCAGCAATATATGATAGTCCATACTTTGCCCAAGATTTGATGGCCCAAACCGGCGTTCAAAGTCACCTACAGAATTTCCAGCGTTAAACGCCGGAACTGGCACCTAAATGGGAGTTAAACGCCCAAACTGGCATAAAAGCTGGTGTTTAACTCCAAGGAGAGTCTCTACACGAAAATGCTTCATTGCTCAGCCCAAGCACACACCAAGTGGGCCCAGAAGTGGATTTTTATGTCATTTACTCATCTCTGTACACCCTAGGCTACTAGTTTCCTATATATAGGACCTTTTACTATTGTATTTTAGATCTTTTGATCATGCTTTGATGATTAAACCCTCTTTGGGGGAGGCTGGCCATTCGGCCATGCCTAGACCTTGTTCTTATGTATTTTCAACGGTGGAGTTTCTACACACCATAGATTAAGGTGTGGAGCTCTGCTGTACCTCGAGTATTAATGCAATTACTATTGTTCTTCCATTCAATTCCGCTTGTTCTTGTTCTAAGATATCACTTGTTCTTCAACATGATGAATGTGATGATCCGTGACACTCATCATCATTCTCACTCATGAACAAGGTGACTGACAACCACTTTTGTTCTACAAGCAACCAAGGCTCTAGTGAATATCTCTTGGATTCTTTAATCGGAATCTTCGTGGTATAGGCAGGACCTGATGGCGGCATTCAAGAGAATCCGAAGGTCTAAACCTTGTCTGTGGTATTCTGAGTAGGATTCAATGACTGAATGACTGTGACGTGCTTCAACTTGTAACCTGCTGGGCGTAGTGACAACGCAAAAGAATCAATGGGTTCTATTCCAGTAGGAGCGGGAACCAACCGGTGATTGGCCGTACTGTGACAGAGTACGTGAGCATTAGCTTTCACTGCGAGGATGGGAGGTAGCCACTGACAATGGTGAAACCCTACACGAGCTTGCCATGGAAAGGAGTAAGAAGGATTGGATGAAGACAGTAGGAAAGCAGAGAGACGGAAGGGAAGGCATCTTCATACGCTTATCTGAAGTTCCTACCAACGAATTACATAAGTACCTCTATCTTTATCTTTATGCTTTATTCGTTTATCACTATACCCATTTGAGTCTGCCTGACTGAGATTTACAAGGTGACCATAGCTTGCTTCATACCAACAATCTCCGTGGGATCGACCCTTACTCACGTAAGGTATTACTTGGACGACCCAGTGCACTTGCTGGTTAGTTGTGTGAAGTTGTAGTGATCACAATTTCGCGCACCAAGTTTTTGGCGCCGTTGCCGGGGATTGTTCATGTATGGACAACTGACGGTTCATCTTGTTGCTTAGATTAGGTATTTTTTTCAGAGTTCTTAAGAATGAATTCTAGTGTTTCAAGGTGATGTTCTTATCATCACCAAAGCTGATTGATCATCATCAATTTAGCTCTTGAATGCAATGTCCTGCTGAAGCTTAGCTAGCTATGTCTAATTCCTTTAGACTAAAGCTTTAGACTAACATTGCATGATTCCTGGAATTCTCATTAAGAATTTTGATACCTTTATTTTCTTTTTCTACATAATTTTTGAAAAATCCAAAAAAAAATTATAAAATCATAAAATCCAAAAATATTTCTTGTTTGAGTCTAGAGTCTTATCTTAAGTTTAGTGTCAATTGCATGCATTCATGCATGTGTCCTCATTGATCTTCAAGTTGTTCTTGATGATTTCTTACTCTGATCTTTGAATTCTTTTGACTTGAGTGTTTATGTGTCTCATATAGTGTCAGTAGTATACAAACTGCTAAGTTTGGTGTCTTGCATGCATTGTTATTTGATTCTTGTTGCATTTTGATTATTAAAAATCCAAAAATATTTTTAATTTGTGTCTTTTCAAGTCAATAATACAAAGAATTGAAGATTCAGAACATACTGCAGAGGAATTATACAGAAAAAGCTGGGCATTCAAAAATGCCCAGTGAAGAAGACAGACTGGCGTTTAAACGCCAGCCAGGGTGCCTGGCTGGGCGTTTAACGCCCAAAAGGGTAGTAATTTGGGCGTTAAACGCCAGAATGTGCACCATTCTGGGCGTTTAACGCCAGGATGGCAAAGGGGGAAGATTTTGTTTTCAAAATCAATTTTTTTCAAGTTTTCAAAGTTTTTCAAAATCAAATCTTTTTCAAATCATATATTTTCAATCAAATGTTTTCAAAATCAATTTCTTTCCTTTTTCAAAGATACTTACTAACAATTAATGATTTGATTGAACATTTTTTGCCTTTTCTGTTGAGGAAGGTTTTATGTTTGAATCATATCTTTTCTTGTTAGGCAAGTCATTAATTTTTAAAATCATATCTTTTCAAATAGTTTTCAAAATCATATCTTTTAAAATTGTTTTCAAATCATATTTTTAAAATCATATCTTTTTAAACACATCTTTTTCAAAAATAGTTTTCAATCATATCTTTTTAACTTCTAATTTCAAATCTTTTTCAAAAATCACTTGATTCTTTTTCTATTCTTAGTTTTTGAGAATCAATTTGTGTTTTTCAAAATCTTTTACTTAATTTTCGAAGATTACTTCCCTTCTTCTCACATCTTTCTATTTATGAACTAACTCTATTCCTTAATGCAAAATTCGAACTCCATCTTCTTTGATAAGTTCGAATTTTCTACTTCTGTCTTCTACTTTTCTTCCTCTGACACCTCAAGGAATCTCTATACTGTGACCTAGAGGATTCTATATTTTCTTGTTCTCTTCTCTTTCATATGAGCAGGAACAAAGACAAAGGCATTCTTATTGAAGCTGACCCTGAACCTGAAAGGACCTTGAAGAGAAAGCTAAGAGAAGCCAAAGCACAACTCTCTTTAGAGGACCTGACCGAATTCTTCAAAGAAGAAGAACATATGGCAGCCAAAAACAACAACAATGCCAACAATGCAAGGAAGGTGCTGGGTGACTTTACTGCACCTACTCCCAACTTCTATGGGAGAAGCATCTCTATCCCTGCCATTAGAGCAAACAACTTTGAGCTTAAGCCTCAATTAGTTTCTCTAATGCAACAGAATTGCAAGTTCCATGGACTTCCAATGGAAGATCCTAATCAGTTTTTAGCTGAATTCTTGCAAATCTGTGACACAGTCAATACTAATGGGGTTGACCCTGAGGTCTACAGACTGATGCTATTCCCTTTTGCTATAAGAGACAGAGCTAGAATATGGTTGGACTCTCAACCTAAAGAAAGCCTGGACTCTTGGGAAAAGCTAGTCAATGCCTTCTTGGCAAAGTTCTTTCCACCTCAAAAATTGAGTAAGCTTAGAGTGGAAGTCCAAACCTTCAGACAGAAGGATGGAGAATCCCTCTATGAGGCTTGGGAAAGATACAAACAATTAATCAGAAGATGTCCCTCAGACATGCTTCCTGAATGGAGCATCATAGGTATTTTCTATGATGGTCTCTCTGAACTATCCAAGATGTCCTTGGATAGCTCTGCTGGAGGATCTCTTCATCTGAAGAAGACACCTACAGAGGCTCAAGAGCTAATTGAAATGGTTGCAAATAACCAATTCATGTACACTTCTGAAAGGAATCCTGTGAACAATGGGGCTAGTCAGAAGAAAGGAGTTCTTGAGATTGACACTCTGAATGCCATACTGGCTCAGAACAAGATATTGACTCAACAAGTCAATTTGATTTCTCAAAGTCTGTCTGAAATGCAAAATGCACCTGGCAGTACTAAGGAAGCTTCATCTGAGGAAGAAGCCTATGATCCTGAGAATCCTTCAATGGAAAAGGTGAATTACCTAGGAGAACCCTATGGAAACACCTACAATTCTTCATGGAGAAATCACCCAAATTTCTCATGGAAGAATCAAGAGAGACCTCAACAAGGTTTCAATAATGGTGGAAGAAACAGGCTTGGCAATAACAAGCCTTTTCCATCATCTTCTCAGCAACAGACAGAGAGTTTTAAGTAGAATACCTCTGACTTAGCAACCATGGTCTCTGATCTAATCAAAACCACTCAAAGTTTCATGAATGAAACAAGGTCCTCCATCAGAAATTTGGAAGGACAAGTGGGTCAGCTGAGCAAGAAAGTTACTGAACTCCCTCCTAGTACTCTCCCAAGTAATACAGAAGAAAATCCAAAGGGAGAGTGCAAAGCCATAACCATGGCCGAATCTGGAGAGGAAAGAGAGGAGGTGGACGCCACTGAGGAAAGCCTCAATGGGCATGCACTAACCTCCTCTGAGTTCCCCAATGAGGAACCATGGGAATCTGAGGCTCAAAATGAGACCATAGAGATTCCATTGGACTTACTTCTGCCTTTCATGAGCTCTGATGAGTATTCGTCCTCTGAAGAGGATGAATATGTCACTGAAGAGCAAGTTGCTAAATATCTTGGAGCAATCATGAAGCTAAATGACAAGTTATTTGGAAATGAGACTTGGGAAGATGAACCTCCCTTGCTCACCAAAGAACTGGATGACTTGTCTAGGCAGAAACTGCCTCAAAAGAGGCAGGATCCTGGGAAGTTTTCTATACCTTGTACCATAGGCACCATGACCTTCAAGAAGGCCTTGTGTGACTTAGGGTCAAGTGTGAACCTCATGCCCCTCTCTGTAATGGAGAAATTAGGGATCTTTGAGGTACAAGCTGCAAGAATCTCATTGGAGATGGCAGACAACTCAAGAAAACAAGCTCATGGACTTGTGGAGGATGTTCTGGTAAAAGTTGAAGACCATTACATCCCTACTGACTTCATAGTCCTAGAGACTGGGAAGTGCATGGATGAATCCATCATCCTTGGCAGACCCTTCCTAGCCACAGCAAAGGCTGTGATTGATGTTGATAGAGGAGAGTTGATCATTCAAGTGAATGAAGAATCCTTGGTGTTTAAGGCCCAAGGACATCCCTCTATCATCATAGAGAGGAAGCATGAAGAGCTTCTCTCAAAACAGAGCCAAGCAGAGCCCCCACAGTCAAACTCTAAGTTTGGTGTTGGGAGGCCACAACCAAACTCTAAGTTTGGTGTTGAACCCCCACATTCAAACTCTAAGTTTGGTGTTGGGAGGTTCCAACACGGTTCTGAGTATTTCTGAGGCTCCGTGAGCGTCCTCTGTCAAGCTAATGACATTAAAGAAGCGCTTGTTGGGAGGCAACCCAATGTTATATTTTATCTATTTCTCTTTGTTATTTTTTGTTATTTTGTAGGTTGATGATCATAAGAAGTCACAAAATCCATTGAAAAAGCAAAAACAGAATGAAAAACAGGAAGAAAAACAGCACACCCTGGAGGTAGAACTCACTGGCGTTTAAACGCCAGTGAGGCTAGCAGTTGGGCGTTTAACGCCCAGTCTGGCGCCATTCTGGGCGTTTAACGCCAGAAAGGGGCACCAGACTGGCGTTAAACGCCAGGAAAGGGCAAGAACCTGGCGTTAAACGCCAGGAATGGGCACCAGCCCGGCGTTTAACGCCAGAAATGGCTCAAAACGTGATTTTGAGCAACATTTGGTGCAGGGATGACTTTTCCTTGACACCTAAGGATCTGTGGACCCCACAGGATCCCCACCAACCCCACCACCCTCTCTTCTTCTTCACCCATTCACCAATCACCTCAATACCTCTTCACCACTCACATCCATCTCCTCCATTTCTTCTTCTTCCACTCTCTTCTTTCTTCTTTTGCTCGAGGACGAGCAAACCTTTTAAGTTTGGTGTGGTAAAAGCATTGCTTTTTATTTTTCCATAACCATTTATGGCATCCAAAGCTGGTTCAACTGAGAAGGCATGACCTCAAGCCCATCACTAAGAAGAAGATGGAGCAAACAAGAGACCCTTCTCATCATGAGATCCCTGAGATATCTCAAGGGATGCACTTTCCTCCACAAGACTATTGGGAGCAACTGAACACCTCCCTAGGAGAATTAAGTTCCAACATGGGACAACTAAGGGTGGAGCACCAAGAACATGCCATCCTCCTCCATGAAATTGGAGAAGATCAAAGGATCATGAGAGAGGAGCAACAAAGACAAGGAAGAGACATTGAGGAGCTCAAGCACTCCATAGGATCTTCAAGAAGAAGAAAGAGCCGCCATCACTGAGGTGGACCCGTTCTTTAATCTCCTTGATCTTTATTCTTCTGTTTTTCGAAAATTATGCTTTATGTTTATCCATGTTTGTGTCTTATGATCATTAGTGTCTTAGTGTCTATGCCTTAAAGCTATGAATATGAATCCATCACCTTTCTTAAATGAAAACTGTTTTTATCACAAAAGAACAAGAAGTACAGGATTTCAAATTCATCTTTAAAACTAGCTTAAATAGTTTGATGTGGTGACAATACTTGTTGTTTTCTGAATGTATGCTTAAACAGTGCATGTGTCTTATGATCATTAGTGTCTTAGTGTCTATGCCTTAAAGCTATGAATATGAATCCTCACCTTTCTTAAATGAAACTGTTTTTATCACAAAAGACAGAAGTACAGGATTTCAAATTCATCTTTAAAACTAGCTTAAATAGTTTGATGTGGTGACAATACTTGTTGTTTTCTGAATGTATGCTTAAACAGTGCATATGTCTTTTGAATTTGTTGTTCATGAATGTTAAAAATTGTTGGCTCTTGAAAGAATGATGAAAAAGGAGACATGTTACTAAGGATCTGAAAAATCATAAAATGATTCTTGAAGCAAGAAAAAGCAGTGAATACAAAAAAAAAAGAGAGAAAAACGAAAAAAAAGGGGGAGAAAGAGAAAAAGAAAGAAAAAGAAAGAAATAAAGTTGTGATCCAAGGCAATAAGAGTGTGCTTAAGAACCCTGGACACCTCTAATTGGGGACTTTAGCAAAGCTGAGTCACAATCTGAAAAGGTTCACCCAATTATGTGTCTGTGGCATGTATGTATCCGGTGGTAATACTGGAAGACAGAGTGCTTTGGGCCACAGCCAAGACTCAATAAAGTAGCTGTGTTCAAGAATCATCTACTTAACTAGGAGAATCAATAACACTATCTGGATTCGGAGTTCCTAAAGAAGCCAATCATTCTGAATTTCAAAGGATAAAGTGAGATGCCAAAACTGTTCGGAGGCAAAAAGCTAATAGTCCCGCTCATCTTTGGAGCTTAGTTTCATTGATTTGGAGTCTATAGTATATTCTCTTCTTTTTATCTTATTTGATTTTCAGTTGCTTGAGGACAAGCAACAATTTAAGTTTGGTGTTGTGATGAGCGATAATTTGTACGCTTTTTGGCATTGTTTTTAGTAGTTTTGGTAGTTTTAGTTGAGTTTTTATTATATTTTTATTAGTTTTTAGTTAAAATTCACTTTTCTGGACTTTACTATGAGTTTGTGTGTTTTTCTGTGATTTCAAGTATTTTTTGGCTGAAATTGAGGGATCTGAGCAAAAATCTGATCCAGAGACTCAAAAGGACTGCAGATGCTGTTGGATTCTGACCTCCCTGCACTCGAAGTAGATTTTCTGGAGCTAAAGAAGCCCAATTGGCGCGATCTCAACGGCGTTGGAAAGTAGACATCCTGGGCTTTCCAACAATATATGATAGTCCATACTTTGCCCAAGATTTGATGGCCCAAACCGGCGTTCAAAGTCACCTACAGAATTTCCAGCGTTAAACGCCGGAACTGGCACCTAAATGGGAGTTAAACGCCCAAACTGGCATAAAAGCTGACGTTTAACTCCAAGGAGAGTCTCTACACGAAAATGCTTCATTGCTCAGCCCAAGCACACACCAAGTGGGCCCGGAAGTGGATTTTTATGTCATTTACTCATCTCTGTACACCCTAGGCTACTAGTTTCCTATATATAGGACCTTTTACTATTGTATTTTAGATCTTTTGATCATGCTTTGATGATTAAACCCTCTTTGGGGGAGGCTGGCCATTCGGCCATGCCTAGACCTTGTTCTTATGTATTTTCAACGGTGGAGTTTCTACACACCATAGATTAAGGTGTGGAGCTCTGCTGTACCTCGAGTATTAATGCAATTACTATTGTTCTTCCATTCAATTTTGCTTGTTCTTTGTCCAAGATATCACTTGTTCTTCAACATGATGAATGTGATGATCCGTGACACTCATCATCATTCTCACTCATGAACAAGGTGACTGACAACCACTTTTGTTCTACAAGCAACCAAGGCTCTAGTGAATATCTCTTGGATTCTTTAATCGGAATCTTCGTGGTATAGGCAGGACCTGATGGCGGCATTCAAGAGAATCCGGAAGGTCTAAACCTTGTCTGTGGTATTCTGAGTAGGATTCAATGACTGAATGACTGTGACGTGCTTCAAACTTGTAACCTGCTGGGCGTAGTGACAACGCAAAAGAATCAATGGGTTCTATTCCAGTAGGAGCGGGAACCAACCGGTGATTGGCCGTACTGTGACAGAGTACGTGAGCATTAGCTTTCACTGCGAGGATGGGAGGTAGCCACTGACAATGGTGAAACCCTACACGAGCTTGCCATGGAAAGGAGTAAGAAGGATTGGATGAAGACAGTAGGAAAGCAGAGAGACGGAAGGGAAGGCATCTTCATACGCTTATCTGAAGTTCCTACCAACGAATTACATAAGTACCTCTATCTTTATCTTTATGCTTTATTCGTTTATCACTATACCCATTTGAGTCTGCCTGACTGAGATTTACAAGGTGACCATAGCTTGCTTCATACCAACAATCTCCGTGGGATCGACCCTTACTCACGTAAGGTATTACTTGGACGACCCAGTGCACTTGCTGGTTAGTTGTGTGAAGTTGTAGTGATCACAATTTCGCGCACCATGCGCCCTCTTCACATATGACTGTGAGGACTTGGTCCAACCTTTGATCAAAGTTGACCTTTCTAGTGTAAGGATGTTCATCTCCTTGCATCATGGGCAAATTGAATGCCAACCTTACACTTTCCGGACTGAAATCCAAGTATTTCCCCCGAACCATAGTGTTCCGAGGGTTACCTGAAACGTATAGCTCGGTCGTCTGGAGAGGCCCGAGGTGGGGGTCAGGGACCCGAGCTTGATATGTTGAGTGGTTGGTGGTTGTACCTGCAATGACACTCCGATGCTTAAGTTAGCATGGGTCCAAGCAGATATGTGTAGAATGTGGAATGTGTCTCATACCTGGGTGCTCCAGTGTATTTATAGTAGTTGGCCGTGATCTTCCCTGGATAAGATATTCTTATCTTATCTTATCTTTCGGGAGTTTTATCCCTATCTTTGTGGAACCGCCTTTGCTAGGCCTTTTTGGCCTTTAGGTTTTGGGCTGCGTTCCTTTTGATGGGCCTTCCTTGCTTTGTTGTCCGAGGTCCGACCTCTAGGCGTGGGCCTTAGGACGAGGTCGGACTTTTCATAGATTTGCCGAGTTGGAGGAGCCCGGTCAGGGTATGAACAGTGCCCCTGCCCGAGTTCGTCCTTTTTTGGAGGTCGAGCTCGGGCATAGTAGTTTTTCAAAATTTCAAAAAATGGCCGTTCCTGCATTTATTGCTTTTTACCGTTTCTCCTCGATTTCCGTTTGGGCTCCGTGAAGGCATTATTTATTTGCCCCTTCCTTTTTCTTCGTTTATTCTGTTCCCTTCCTGTTTTTCTAAGTTTCTCCGTCTCCTTTTTCGAGCACTGCTTCTTCTCTCTCTTAGTTCTTCTTCCCCGAATCTTTCCGTGTGCCTTTCCGGGGTTTCCTCTGCGCCGCTGTTTTGTTCTCCTTGCTTCGGAGCTTCTTCGCCTTCGTTTTCTTTCTTCCAGGTTCGTTCCTATGTTTCTCTTTTCTTGTGATCATATGCTTCTGTTTCTTTGTGTGGCTCTTGTTTGTTTCTTTTTCTTTATGCCTGGGTTGCCCCAAAAAGAGGTGCCGCCATTGCTTGTTGTTTGCATATGGGGGGGGGGCTCTTTTTCGTTCTCTGATATTTTGTTCCGGGTTGCCTTATTTTCTTCGTTGGGTTTTTGTTTCTTGCTTGCTGAATGGGTTTTTGCTGTCTGCTTTTATGTGATTTTTGCTTGCTGTTGTATTCTTCTTTGTAGGTAAGAGTTTTATGTCTCGAAAGGTTCTTCAAGCGATGTCGACCAAGATTCCAAGTGGTCTTGGTTGGGTAGACCCTCTTCCTCTAAAAGTCCCTTCTGTGGTAGATTCTGAGTATTTAGCTAGGTTCCGTAGGCACTGTAGCATATGTGAAAATAGAGAGTCTGAGAGGGATTATGAACTAGTAGCCCCGGATTCTGAGGAGAGAGTGTGCTTCCCGCCCCTAGATAGTTCCGAGAAGCTCTTCTTTTATGCTTATGATTGTTTTTTCTCTAAGCTGAGTGTCCGACTTCCTTTTACCGACCTGGAGTCCGAGGTGTTATGGTCTTGTAACCTTGCCCCTACGCAGCTCCATCCGAATTCTTGGGCGTTCTTAAAGCTGTTTCAACTTTTGTGTCAGTTTTGGGCGTCGCTCCCTCTATTTCTCTTTTTCCTACTTGTTTGTGTTGACGAAGCCGGGGTCGGGTGGAGGGAAGGTGTCTTGGGTCTCTTTTAGGGCTAACCAGGGAAGGAAGTTTTGTAACCTATATGATGAGTCCTTTCATGATTTTAAGAACTTTTATTTCAAGGTCCGGGCTACTGGAGACGCCCGACCTTTCTTTCTAGATGAGAGTGGGGAGCCTTCCTTTCCTCTTTGTTGGCAGGAGAATGTAGTGTCTGCTAAGTATACCTTTGAGAGTCTAGATGAGGTTGAGCAGGCTTTTGTGGGTGTGGTGAGCAGTTTATGGGGTCGGGCACCTCACTTGGACACGAAGAAAATGTTGGGAGATCCAAGCCTTCTCCGTTCCGAGTTAGGTAGTTCCCGACCTCTCCGAGATTCATCTTTTTTAGTATTTTTGGCTTTGCTTGTTTTGGTGGAATTTCTGTTGTGGTAATCCTTTTCTTTTATTTCTGCAGAGATGTCTTCTCAGGCGGATTCCATGAAGTTCCTTCGTCGGACGAAGAAGTCTGTGGCCGCTCGGAATATTGAGGCTGGGGGGGCTTCTGCCCGATCTTCTCCGGAGAAGACTACTGTGGGTGTCACTACTCGGTCAAAGACTATTCCGACTCCCCAGTTCTGAGCTATAAATCAAGATCCTCCGACCTCTGGGCCCGCTACCTCTTCTCCTCCTCCGTTCTCGGGTCCTCCTCCCAAGAAGCAGAAGACCTCTCGAGAGCTTGCGGGTTTTAACGATAAGGATTTCGATGCTCTTGGTTGGATTGAACAGCATATTCTCCCTCAGACTTTTATTTCTACTGATGATGTGTCTATGGAGCACCATTTTCAGTATATGGCGCGGAGCTGTGTCCGGATGGCCAGTCTTCATGCTGCTATTGCCCGGGAGTTCAAGAAATCCCCCATTGGCGCGACCAGCTCCCGACTTGAGAAGGCTCAGTCCGAGTTCGAGAAGATTAGTGAGCTGAAGGCTGCTAGGATTACTGAGTTGGAGGCCTCTTTGGAGAAAGAGAAAGCTAAAGCTACCGCGGCGGTGGCGGCAGCGAAAGCATCTGAGGAGATGGCGAAGGCGGCGACGGAGAATTATACTCGGATATACGCCGAGCTTGTGGAGACAAAGGAGAGGTTGCAGTCTGCTCGGGATGATTTTTACGAGCTAGAAGGTCATGTGGCCAAGGGTATGGATGCTATGTTTGAATAATCTGAAGGCTCAGGTCCGGGCTCTTGCTCCTGATCTGGATCTGAGTTTATTTAGTACGGATAACGTTGTTGTGGAGGGAAAGATTGTCCCTGCTCCCAACGAGGATGAGGTTCCGGTGTCCGACCCCAAAGTTCCGGTTGCGAACCCGACTTCATCTTTGGCCGGGGATGGATCTGGTGTGGAGGTTTCAAATCGGGATGACGGTGCTGTCGATGCAGTCCCGATTTCTATGTTTCCTCCGCAGCCTTTTGTTGATGTGGAGTCCGGAAAGGACCTTGATCCTCTGTAATCTTTTGGTTTTTTGCCCGGCCTGTGGGCTCTTTTGTTTTTGGATGGTTTCTGTGAATGCTTTGGACACCCTTTTTTGCTTTTTAGCTACTTGTAGTAACTTTTTAGCTTATTTATGCGGTGTTTTTGTTCACGTTTTGACCTTTTGTTCCGCTTTTATGCTTTTTAGTTGTTTTTGGTTAACAACTTTTTAGCTAGCGCTTGAAACTTTTGCTTTACCCTTTCCTTTGATTTCGTTTTTTCGCTTGTACTTTTTAGTTGTTTTGTATAGCAACTTTTTAGTAAGCGTTTTCGAAATCTTGGCTTTCGCCGTTTTAGGGCTTCTTTCTTGGGTCCGGGCTTTTTCTCGGACCTCGGGCGTTCGAGTACCTCCCTTTGTTGGGTCCGACCTTGTCGTTGGTCGGCCTTTTAAGTTATTTTTGTAATCTCTTTTTATTTGGCTTTTTTGAGCCTTTTCAGAGTTGCGTTTATAACTTCTCACATTAATTTGAACCTCGTCGCTTTATCTTTGCCGACCTTGTGTGGTCTTTTTGGCAAATGATTTTTTGCGTTTTGTCGAGCATAAATTAATGTGCCTTGGCGGGGTACTCTCTAGGATTTGTTTCATCATGAGGAAGAGAAAAATAGAAAAATTTGATTAGTATTTAAAAAAGAAAGAATATTTACAGAGTGTTTACCCTTGACTAGGTTTGGTGTCTTACTTAACCGGGTGTCTCATTAAAAAACCCTTGTAGGGAAAAAGAGTACACCTCGGGTTAAATTTTCCTAGCTGTAGTACCGTCTTAGATTACAGGCGTGCCAGGCCCTGGGCAGCTCATTGCCTTCTAGGTCGGATACTTTGTAATAGCCTGTCCCTAAGACTTCTGTTACCTTGTAGGGTCCTTTCCAATTTGCAGCTAACTTTCCTTCTCCCGACTTTTGTATTCCGATGTCATTTCGGATTAGAATCAGGTCGTGAATGGAGAAGCTTCGCTTTATTACTTTCTGATTGTATCTGAGGGCCGTTCGCCGTTTTAAGGCTTCTTCTCGGATCCGAGCTCTTTCTCGGACCTCGGGGAGGAGGTCGAGTTCTTCCCTTTGTGCCTGTGGGTTACCCTTTTCGTTGTAGAAGATGGTTCTGGGTGACCCTTCCTCTATTTCAATAGGAATCATTGCCTCCATCCCATAGGCTAGTCGGAATGGCGATTCTCCCGTTGTAGAGTGTGGAGTTGTCCGATATGCCCATAGCACCTGGGGGAGCTCTTCGGCCCATGCCCCTTTGGCCTCTTGGAGTCTCCGTTTTAACCCTGCCAAGATGACTTTATTTGCAGCCTCTGCTTGTCCATTGGCTTGTGGGTGCTCGACTGAGGTGAATTGCTGTTTGATTTTTAGTTCGGCCACCAAGTTCTGAAAACTTGTGTCCGTGAACTGTGTTCCATTGTCTGTTGTGATGGAGTAGGGGACTCCGAACCTTGTGACAATATTTTTGTATAGGAATTTGTGACTTTTCTGAGCCGTAATGGTGGCTAAGGGTTCGGCTTCGATCCACTTTGTGAAGTAGTCGACCCCTACTATGAGGTATTTGACTTGCCCCGGTCCTTGGGGAAACGGGCCGAGTAGGTCAAGTCCCCATTTTGCGAAGGGCCATGGTGCGGTGATGCTGATAAGGTCTTCGGGTGGTGCCTTGTGAAAATTGGCGTGTTTTTGGCAGGGGGGCATATTTTCACAAATTCCGTTGCGTCTCTTTGCAAGGTCGGCCAGTAGAATCCGGCTCGGACTACCTTCTTGGATAATGCCCGAGCTCCGAGATGGTTCCCACACATGCCTCCGTGGACTTCTTCGAGGACGCTCTTTGTTTCTGAGGTCGGGACGCACCTAAGGAGGGGGTTTGAGAATCCTCTTCTGTATAATACGTCGTGAATTAGTGTATAATTCTGGGCGTCTTTTGTGAGTCTTTTAGCTTCCTTTCTTTCGGTGGGGAGAGTTCCCGACTTCAGGTAGTTGAGTATGGGGGTCATCCATCCTTGCTGTTGGTTGGATATATTTAGCGTTTCTTCCTCTCTTATCACGGAGGGAGATTGTAAGGTTTCCTGGAGGAGACTTCTGTTGTTACCTCCGGGCTTGGTGCTGGCGAGTTTTGAGAGGGCGTCTGCCCGGGCGTTTTGTTCCCGAGGTATGTGCTGGATCTGTATTTCTGAAAAGTGGCGTAATTGTGCCTGTGTTTGGTCCAGGTATTTTTTCATAGTTGGATCTTTGGCCTGGTAGCTTCCATTTACTTGTGACGTGACGACCTGGGAGTCGCTGAAGATCGTGATTCTCTGGGCTCCGACCTCTTCGGCTAGCTTTAGACCTGCTAGTAGGGCCTCGTATTCGGCTTGGTTGTTTGAAGCCTGGAACTCGAATTTTAGGGATAGTTCTATCCGCGTTCCTTGGTCGCTTTCGAGTATAACCCCGGCTCCGCTTCCTGTTTTGTTTGAGGACCCGTCGACATACAGGTTCCATGAGAGTGGGGTTCCAGGGGTCTCAGTGTATTCCGCGATGAAGTCGGCTAGATACTGAGATTTTATGGCAGTCCGGGCTTCATAGTGGAGGTCGAACTCGGACAGTTCTACCGCCCATTGTAGTATTCGTCCCGCCAGGTCCGTTTTTTGTAGGATGTGTCTCATGGGTTGGTTTGTCCGGACTTTGATGGTGTGGGCTTGAAAGTAGGGGCGGAGCCTCCGAGCTGTGAACACTAGGGCGTAGGCGAATTTTTCTATCTTCTGATAGTTTAATTCGGCCCCTTGTAGTGCCTTGCTTACAAAGTATATGGGGTGTTGTCCTTGATCATTTTCTCGTATTAACGCTGAAGCGACTGCTCGATTTCCAACCGAGAGGTAAAGTACGAGTTCTTCTCCTTTTAAAGGTCGGGTTAGGATTGGTGGCTGCCCGAGGAATTCCTTGAATTCTTGGAAGGCTTTTTCGCACTCCGGGGTCCATGAGAAGGGTTTCCCTTTCTTTAGGAGCGAGTAGAGAGGTAGTGATTTTATCGCTGATCCTGCCAAGAATCTTGATAGGGCGGCTAGCCTTCCATTCAGTTGTTGTACTTCTTTGACACACGTCGGGCTCTTCATATTGAGTATTGCTTGGCATTTGTCCGGGTTCGCTTCGATGCTCCTTTGAGTCAGCATGAAGCCTAAGAACTTTCCGGCTTCTGCGGCGAAGGTGCACTTTGTCGGGTTAAGTCTCATGTTGTGTTTTCTGAGGGTACCGAAGACGCTGGTGAGGTCGGTAAGCAAGTTTCTGTCTTCTTGTGTCTTTACCAGCATGTCGTCGACGTACGCCTCTAGCTGTAGTCCGATGTGCTCTGAGAACACTTTGTTCATTAGCCTCTGGTAGGTTGCCCCTGCGTTCTTTAGCCCGAAGGGCATTACTACGTAGCAGTAGTTTGCCCTTGGGGTTATGAACGATGTTTTTTCTTGGTCGGGTCCGTACATTGGGATTTGATTGTATCCCGAGTATGCATCCATGAAGGAGAGATATCTGTAGCCTGAGGCTGCGTCTACTAAGGCGTCGATGTTTGGTAGTGGATAAGGGTCTTTGGGGCAGGCTTTGTTGAGGTCTGTGTAATCGACGCACATCCTCCATTTTCCGTTGGGCTTTTTTACCAGGACCACGTTTGCGAGCCACAGGGGGTATTTTACTTCCCTAATGAACCCTGCATCTAGTAGTGCTTGTACTTGTTCTTCTATCGCTTGCATGCGCTCGGGTCCGAGCTTCTGGCGTCTTTGTTGGACAGGTCGGGATCCCGGGTAAACTGATAGCTTATGGCACATCAGGTCGGGGCTTATGCTTGGCATGTCGGAGGCTTTCCAGGCGAAGAGGTCGGAATTCTCCTTTAAGAGGGTTATGAGTTCCTCTTTTAGGCCCGTTTTGAGGTTCGCTCCCATGTTTGTTATTTTTTCAGGTGTGTTCCCAATCTGGACTTTTTCGGTCTCTCCCTCTGGTTGTGGTCGAAGATCTTCTCGGGACTGCACTCGTCCGAGCTCTATCGTGTTGACCTCCTTCCCTTTTAGGCTCAGGCTTTCGTTGTAGCATCGCCGCGCTAGTTTTTGGTCGCCTTTTAGGGTAGCGATTCCTTTTGCGGTAGGGAACTTCATACAGAGGTGTGGGGTCGAGACTATAGCTGCCAGTCTGTTTAGGGTTGGTCGCCCAATGAGGGCATTGTATGCCGAAGTGACGTCGACTATAATGTAGTCGATGCTTAATGTTTTAGATTGCTCGCCTCTTCCAAAGGTAGTGTGTAGTGGGATGTATCCTAAGGGATGGATTGGGGTATCCCCTAGCCCAAATAGGTCGGTGGGATAGGCCTTTAGTTCTTTTTCTTCAAGTCCGAGCTTGTCGAATGCCGTTTTGAACAGGATATCTGCTGAGCTTCCCTGGTCAATCAGGGTTCGATGTAAGTTGGCGTTCGCTAGGATAATGGTGACTACCATTGGATCGTCGTGCCCGGGAATTATCCCTTGAGCATCTTCTCGGGTAAATGAGATAGTAGGTAACTCGGGCAGGGGGCTGTCTTCTCGGACATGATAGACTTCTTTGAGGTGTCTTTTTCGTGAGGATCTGGATGTTCCTCCGCCTGCAAAACCTCCATTTATCATGTGGACGCGTCTTTCAGGGGTTCGCGGGGTCTGTTCGGCCCGACCTTCGTTATCTCCCCGCCTTCTCTTCCTGGTCTCTTCTCCTTTCTCTGCTATGTATCTGTCGAGTTTTCCTTCTCTCGCCAGCTTTTCTATAACATTTTTTAGGTCGTAGCAGTCGTTAGTAGAATGACCGTAGAGCTTGTGATATTCACAGTATTCGGACCGATCTCTTCCCGCTCTCTTGTGTTTTAGCGGTCGGGGCGGTGGGATCTTTTCGGTGTGGCATACTTCTCTGTAGACGTCTACCAGGGAGACTCGGAGGGGGGTGTAGTTGTGGTACTTCCGTGGCTTGTCCGAGTTGGGGTCTTCTTTTTTCTTCTGTTCCCGGTCCCGATCTCGGAGTGGGTAGGTTGATTCCTTCCTAGAAGAGTTTCTTAGCTGGGAGGTTTCCTCCATGTTGATATATTTTTCTGCCCGCTCCTGCACCTCGTATAGGGAGGTCGGGTAGCGTTTGGATAGGGATTGGCTAAACGGTCCCTCTTTTAGGCCGTTTGCTAGTCCCATGATGGCTGCTTCAGTGGGCAAGTGTTGTATGTCCAGGCAAGCTTTGTTGAATCGCTCCATGTATTCTCGGAGAGTTTCTTGGTTACCTTGCTTGATCCCGAGTAGACTGGGGGCATGTTTCGCCTTGTCCTTTTGAATAGAGAACCTTGTTAGGAATTTTTTGGTTAGGTCTTCGAAGCTGGTGATTGATCTTGGTGGCAGGTTGTCGAACCACTTCATGGCCGACTTGGTGAGAGTGGTGGGGAAGGCTTTGCACCGAATCGCGTCGGAGGCGTCGACTAGGTACATTCTGCTTCTGAAGTTGCTGAGGTGGTGACTTGGATCGGTGGTGCCGTCGTAGAGATCCATGTCGGGTGGTTTGAAGCTTCGCGGCACCTTCTCCTTCATGATCTCTCGTGTGAAGGGATCATGGTTGCCTTCGGGGGTGGTGCCGCGCTCTGTCCGGTCTTTCAGGTTGGCCTCTATTTTCCGTAGCTTTTCTTCTAATTCTCTGCGCTTGCGAGCCTCCCTTCTCAGATCTTGTTCAGTTTCTTTCTGCTTCTTTATGTCCTCTTCGAGTTGTTTTAGTCGGTCTTGTTGCGCCCGGACTGTTTCTAGAATCTCCGAGTTCTTCTCTTTTTCGAAATTTTGTAGATCCTTGTGTGGGAGTGATGTCTTTGGGCGATTCTGTTTGTTTCCTCCTGGAGTGCGTGGTGATAGAGGGCTGTCCGGTCGTTCTCCGGTGTCAATTTCGTCCTCTTGTTCAGATGCGGCGTGGTCATTGTTGAGAGGGTCGTCCGCCATGATAGAGGGATGACTTCCAGGTCCCCGGCAACGGCGCCAATGTTCCGAGGGTTACCTGAAACGTATAGCTCGGTCGTCTGGAGAGGCCCGAGGTGGGGGTCAGGGACCCGAGCTTGATATGTTGAGTGGTTGGTGGTTGTACCTGCAATGACACTCCGATGCTTAAGTTAGCATGGGTCCAAGCAGATATGTGTAGAATGTGGAATGTGTCTCATACCTGGGTGCTCCAGTGTATTTATAGTAGTTGGCCGTGATCTTCCCTGGATAAGATATTCTTATCTTATCTTATCTTTCGGGAGTTTTATCCCTATCTTTGTGGAACCGCCTTTGCTAGGCCTTTTTGGCCTTTAGGTTTTGGGCTGCGTTCCTTTTGATGGGCCTTCCTTGCTTTGTTGTCCGAGGTCCGACCTCTAGGCGTGGGCCTTAGGACGAGGTCGGACTTTTCATAGATTTGCCGAGTTGGAGGAGCCCGGTCAGGGTATGAACACATAGTAAGATAATTCTTTGGATTCGGGTTCACACTTTGATCATGGTTCTTGGTGATCCATGCATTGGCATAGAACTCTTGAACCATCAAGATTCCGACTTGTTGAATGGGGTTGGTAAGTACTTCCCAACCTCTTCTTCGGATCTCATGGCGGATCTCCGGATATTCACCCTTTTTGAGTGAAAAGGGGACCTCGGGTATCACCTTCTTCAAGGCCACAACTTCATAGAAGTGGTCTTGATGCACCCTTGAGATGAATCTATCCATCTCCCATGACTCGGAGGTGGAAGCTTTTGCCTTCCCTTTCCTCTTTCTAGAGGTTTCTCCGGCCTT
This sequence comes from Arachis stenosperma, assembly GCF_014773155.1. Lineage (NCBI taxonomy): Eukaryota > Viridiplantae > Streptophyta > Magnoliopsida > Fabales > Fabaceae > Arachis > Arachis stenosperma. Next base: position 93,181,332 of record NC_080378.1, read on the forward strand.
GGATGCCATAAATGGTTATGGAAAACGAAAAAGCAACGCTTTTACCACACCAAACTTAAAAGGTTTGCTCGTCCTCGAGCAAAAGAAGAAAGAAGAGAGTAGAAGAAGAAGAAATGAGGAAGAGGGAGATGGTGGTGTATTCGGCCAAAGAGGGGGGGAAGTAGTGTTTAGGTTGTGTGTAAATGAAGGAGTGAAGAAGGGTATTTATAGGAGAGAGGGGAGGAGGTAGTTCGGCCATTATGGGTGGGTTTGGGAGGGAAAGTGGTTTGAATTTGAAGGGTGAGGTTGGTGGGGTTTAATGAAGGATGGATGTGAGTGGTGAAGAGAAAGATGTGATTTGATAGGTGAAGGGTTTTTGGGGAAGAGGTGTTTAGGTGATTGGTGAATGGGGGAAGAAGATAGAGAGTGGTGGTGGGGTCCTGTGGGGTCCACAGATCCTGTGGTGTCAAGGAAAAGTCATCCCTGCACCAAATGGCATCAAAATTCACGTTTTGAGCCATTTCTGGCGTTAAACGCCGGGCTGGTGCCCATTCCTGGCGTTTAACGCCAGGTTCTAGCCCTTTTCTGGCATTTAACGCCAGTCTGGTGCCCCTTTCTGGCGTTAAACGCCCAGAATGGTGCCAGACTGGGCGTTAAACGCCCAACTGCTAGGCTTACTGGCGTTTAAACGCCAGCAGCATCTTCCTCCAGGGTGTGCTGTTTTTCTTCCTATTTTTCATTCTGTTTTTGCTTTTTTCATTGTTTTTGTGACTTCTTATGATCATCAACCTACAAAAAAAGATAAAATAACAAAAGGAAATAGTTAATTATAAAACATTGGGTTGCCTCCCAACAAGCGCTTCTTTAGTGTCATTAGCTTGACAGATGGCTCTCATGGAGCCTCACAGATACTCAGAGCCGTGTTGGAACCTCCCAACACCAAACTTAGAGTTTGAATGTGGGGGTTCAACACCAAACTTAGAGTTTAGTTGTGGCCTCCCAACACCAAACTTAGAGTTTGACTGTGGGGGCTCTGTTTGGCTCTGTTTTGAGAGAAGCTCTTCATGCTTCCTCTCCATGATGATAGAGGGATGTCCTTGGGCCTTAAACACCAAGGATTCTTCATCCACTTGAATGATCAACTCTCCTCTATCAACATCAATCACAGCCTTTGCTGTGGCTAGGAAAGGTCTGCCAAGGATGATGGATTCATCCATGCATTCCCCAGTCTCTAGGACTACGAAATCAGTAGGGATGTAATGGTCTTCAATCTTCACCAAAACATCCTCTACAAGTCCATGAGCTTGTTTTCTTGAGTTGTCTGCCATCTCCAATGAGATTTTTGCAGCTTGCACCTCAAAGATCCCTAGCTTCTCCATTACAGAGAGGGGCATGAGGTTCACACTTGACCCTAAGTCACACAGAGCCTTCTTGAAGGTCATGGTGCCTATGGTACAAGGTATTGAAAACCTCCCAGGATCCTACCTCTTTTGAGGCAGTTTCTGCCTAGACAAGTCATCCAGTTCTTTGGTGAGCAAAGGGGGTTCATCCTCCCAAGTCTCATTTCCAAATAACTTGTCATTTAGCTTCATGATTGCTCCAAGGTATTTAGCAACTTGCTCTTCAGTGACATACTCATCCTCTTCAGAGGAGGAATACTCATCAGAGCTCATGAAAGGCAGAAGTAAGTCCAATGGAATCTCTATGGTCTCATTTTGAGCCTCAGATTCTCATGGTTCCTTATTGGGAAACTCAGAGGAGGTTGGTGCACGCCCATTGAGGTCTTCCTCAGTGGCGTCCACCTCTTCTCTTTCCTCTCCATATTCGGCCATGGTTATGGCTTTGCACTCTCCTTTTGGATTTTCTTCTGTATTACTTGGGAGAGTACTAGGAGGGAGTTCAGTAACTTTCTTGCTCAGCTAACCCACTTGTCCTTCCAAATTTCTGATGGAGGACCTTGTTTCATTCATGAAACTTTGAGTGATTTTAATTAGATCAGAGACCATTGTTGCTAAGTCAGAAGTATTCTGCTTAGAACTCTCTGTCTGTTGCTGAGAAGATGATGGAAAAGGCTTGTTGTTGCCAAGCCTGTTTCTTCCACCATTATTATTATTGAAACCTTGTTGAGGTCTCTCTTGATTCTTCCATGAGAAATTTGGGTGATTTCTCCATGAAGAATTATAGGTGTTTCCATAGGGTTCTCCTAGGTAATTCACATCTTCCATTGAAGGGTTCTCAGGATCATAAGCTTCTTCCTCAGAGGAAGCTTCCTTAGTACTGCCAGGTGCATTTTGCATTCCAGACAGACTTTGAGAAATCAAATTGACTTGTTGAGTCAATATCTTGTTCTGAGCTAGTATGGCATTCAGAGTATCAATCTCAAGAACTCCTTTCTTCTGACCAGTCCCATTGTTCACAGGATTCCTTTCAGAAGTGTACATGAATTGGTTATTTGCAACCATTTCAATTAGCTCTTGAGCCTCTGCAGGCGTCTTCTTCAGATGAAGAGATCCTCCAGCAGAGCTATCCAAAGACATCTTGGATAGTTCAGAGAGACCATCATAGAAAATACCTATGATGCTCCATTCAGAAAGCATGTCTGAGGGACATCTTCTGATTAATTATTTGTATCTTTCCCAAGCTTCATAGAGGGATTCTCCATCCTTCTGTCTGAAGGTTTGGACTTCCACTCTAAGCTTACTCCATTTTTGAGGTGGAAAGAACTTTGCCAAGAAGGCATTGACTAGCTTTTCCCAAGAGTCCAGGCTATCTTTAGGTTATGAGTCCAACCATATTCTAGCTCTGTCTCTTACAGCAAAAGGGAATAGCATCAGTCTATAGACCTCAGGGTCAACCCCATTAGTCTTGACTGTGTCACAGATTTGCAAGAACTCAGCTAAAAACTGATGAGGATCTTCCATTGGAAGTCCATGGAACTTGCAATTCTGTTGCATTAGAGAAACTAATTGAGGCTTAAGCTCAAAGTTGTTTGCTCCAATGGCAGGGATAGAGATGCTTCTCCCATAGAAGTTGGGAGTAGGTGCAGTAAAGTCACCCAGCACCTTCCTTGCATTGTTGGCATTGTTGTTGTTTTCGGCTGCCATGTGTTCTTCTTCTTTGAAGAATTCGGTCAGGTCCTCTAAAGAGAGTTGTGCCTTGGTTTCTCTTAGTTTTCGCTTCAAGGTTCTCTCAGGTTCAGGGTCAGCTTCAACAAGAATGCCTTTGTCTCTGCTCCTGCTCATATGAAAGAGAAGAAAACAAGAAAATGTGGAATCCTCTATGTCACAGTGTAGAGATTCCTTGAGGTGTCAGAGGAAAAGAAAAGTAGAAGAAGGAAGTAGAAGAATTCGAACTTGATTAGGTAGAGTTCGAATTTGTGCATTGAGAAGGAGTAGTACTCCATAAATAGAAGGATGTGGGAGGAGGGAAGAGGATTTTCGAAAATTGATTAAAAAGATGTCAAAAACATTTTAAAAACTGATTGCTAATTTTCGAAAATTGAAAGTGGAAAAGAAATCAAGTGATTTTTGAAAAAGATTTTGAAATTAGAAATCAAAAAGATTTGATTGAAAACTTATTTTGAAAAAGATGAGGTTAAGAAGATATGATTAGTTTTAAAGAGATGTGATTGAGAAGATATGATTTGAAAACAATTTTAAAAGATATGATTTGAAAACAATTTGAAAAGATATGATTTTAAAAATTAATGACTTGCCTAACAAGAAAAGATATGATTCAAACATAAAACCTTCCTTAAGAGAAAAGGCAAAAAATGTTCAATCAAATCATTAATTGTTAGTAAGTATCTTTGAAAAAGGAAAGAAATTGATTTTGAAAACATTTGATTGAAAAGATATGATTTGAAAAAGATTTGATTTTGAAAAACTTTGAAAACTTGAAAAAAAATTGATTTGAAAACAAAATTCTTCCCCCTAGCACCATCCTGGCGTTAAACGCCCAGAATGGTATACATTCTGGCGTTTAACGCCCAAAATGCACCCTTTTTGGGCGTTAAACGCCCAACCAGGTACCCTGGCTGGCGTTTAAACGCCAGTCTGTCTTCTTCACTGGGCATTTTTGAATGCTCAGCTTTTTCTGTATAATTCCTCTACAGCATGTTCTGAATCTTCAATTCTTTGTATTATTGACTTGAAAAGACACAAATTAAAAATATTTTTGGATTTTTAATGATTAAAATGCAACAAGAATCAAATAACAATGCATGCAAGACACCAAACTTAGCAGTTTGTATACTACTGACATTACATGAGACACATAAACACTCAAGCCAAAAGAATTCAAAGATCAGAGTAAGAAATCATCAAGAATTACTTGAAGATCCTTAAGACACATGAATGAATGCATGCAATTGACACCAAACTTAAGATGAGACACTATACTTAAGCAAGAAAAATTTTTTTGGTTTTTATGATTTTGTAATTTTTTTGTGTTTTTCGAAAATTAAGTGGAAAAAGATATCAAAATTCTTAATGAGAATTCCAAGAATCAGTGCAATGCTAGTCTAAGACTCCGGTCCAGGAATTAGACATGGCTTCACAGCCAGCCAAGCTTTCAAAGAAAGCTTCGGTCCAAAACACTAGACATGGCTAGAGGCCAGCCAAGCCTTAGCAGATCACTGCTCCAAAAGCAAGATTGATAAAAATCATCAAGCTATTGTGATGATAAGTTGAAACCTCGGTCCAATGAGATTAGACATGGCTTCTCAGCCAGCCAGATTTCAACAAATCATCATGAAACTCTAGGATTCATCTTCAAGAATTTCGATAAAAAATACCTAATCTAAGCAACAAGATGAACCGTCAGTTGTCCAAACTAGAACAATCCCTGGCATTGTTACCAAAAGCTTGCTCAAAACTTGAACAATCCCCGGCAACGGCGCCAAAAACTTGGTGCGCGAAATTGTGAACAATACTTTTTCACAACTCTCATAATCCCCGGTAATGGCTCCAAAAACGTGGTAGCTCAATACCATGGCATTACACAACTTCGCACAACTAACCAGCAAGTGCACTGGGTCGTCCAAGTAATACCTTACGTGAGTAAGGGTCGATCCCACGGAGATTGTTAGTATTGAAGCAAGCTATGGTCATCTTGTAAATCTTAGTCAGGCAAACTCAAATGTATATGATGATGAACGAAAATAACATAAAAGATAAAGATAGTGATACTTATGTAATTCATTGGTAGGAACTTCAGATAAGCGCATGAAGATGCCTTCCCTTCCGTCTCTCTGCTTTCCTACTGCCTTCATCCAATCCTTCTTACTCCTTTCCATGGCAAGCTTAAGCAAGGGTTTCACCATTGTCAGTGGCTACCTCCCATCCTCTCATTGAAAACGATTGCATATGCTCTGGTCACAGCATAGCGGAATTCATCTGTCGGTTCTCAATCAGGCCGGAATAGAATCCAGTGATTCTTTTGCGTCTGTCACTAACGCCCCGCCCTCAGGAGTTTGAAGCACGTCACAGTCATTCAGTCATTGAATCCTACTCAGAATACCACAGACAAGGTTAGACCTTCCGGATTCTCTTGAATGCTGCCATCAGTTCTCGCCTATACCACGAAGACTCTGATCTCACGGAATGGTTGGCTCGTTTGTCAGGCGAGCACTCGGTTGTCAGGCGATCAACCATGCATCGTGCAATCAGGAATCCAAGAGATATTCACTAGGGCCTCGGATGCTTGTAGAACAAGAATGGTTGTCAGTCACCTTGTTCATGAGTGAGAATGGTGATGATTCGTGACAATCATCACCTTCATTAAGTTGAAGAACAAGTGATATCTTGGACAAAGAACAAGCGAAATTGAATGAAAGAACAATAGTAATTGCATTAATACTCGAGGTACAGCAGAGCTCCACACCTTAATCTATGGTGTGTAGAAACTCCACCGTTGAAAATACATAAGCATAAGGTCTAGGCATGGCCGAATGTCCAGCCTCCCAATGATCTAAGATAGCATAAAACGAAGATAGCTACCAAGATGATCAAAGGATCAAAAACAATCCCAAGATGTCCCAATACAATAGTAAAAGGTCCTACTTATAGAAAACTAGTAGCCTAGGGTGTACAGAGATGAGTAAATGACATAAAAATCCACTTCCGGGCCCACTTGGTGTGTGCTTGGGCTGAGCAATGAAGCAATTTCGTGTAGAGACTCTTCTTGGAGTTAAACGCCAGCTTTTATGCCAGTTTGGGCGTTTAACTCCCATTTGGGTGCCAGTTCCAGCGTTTAACGCTGGGATTTCTTGAGGTGACTTTGAACGCCGGTTTGGGCCATCAAATCTTGGGCAAAGTATGGACTATCATATATTGCTGGAAAGCCCAGGATGTCTACTTTTCAACGCCGTTGAGAGCGCGCCAATTGGGCTTCTGTAGCTCCAGAAAATCCACTTCGAGTGCAGGGAGGTCAGAATCCAACAGCATCTGCAGTCCTTTTCAGTCTCTGAATCAGATTTTTGCTCAGGTCCCTCAATTTCAGCCAGAAAATACCTGAAATCACAGAAAAACACACAAACTCATAGTAAAGTCCAGAAAAGTGAATTTTAACTAAAAACTAATAAAAATATACTAAAAACTAACTAGATCATACTAAAAACATACTAAAAACAATGCCAAAAAGCGTACAAATTATCCGCTCATCACCAGCTTTTATGCCAATTTGGGCGTTTAACTCCCATTCTTGTGCCAGTTCCGGCGTTGAACGCCGGGCAGTTTTGAGTTGATTTGGAACGCCAGTTTGGGCCATCAAATCTCGGACAAAGTATGGACTATTATACATTGCTGGAAAGCCCAGGATGTCTACTTTCCAACGCCGTTGAGAGCGCGCCAATTGGGCTTTTATAGCTCCAGAAAATCTACTTCGAGTGCAGGGAGGTCAGAATCCAACAGCATCTGCAGTCCTTTTCAGCCTCTAAATCAGATTTTTGCTCAGGTCCCTCAATTTCAGCCAGAAAATACCTGAAATCACAGAAAAACACACAAACTCATAGTAAAGTCCAGAAAAGTAAATTTTAACTAAAAACTAATAAAAATATACTAAAAACAATGCCAAAAAGCGTATAAATTATCCGCTCATCAGGTATCCACTTCAACCTTTATTAACCCACTGCCACTATCTTGACCTTCCTCTGGCACATAATATTTCAATTCCCGTTACCTTCTCTGACTCCATCGACAACATCTACCTCGCAATGTTTTCAAGAACCTGACACCAGTGACCTAGCCATTCTCATCATATCTCCATCGGACTTCATCTCTCTAAGACCTGACTTCAAATCCATCCTTGGTTCCTTGTACCATAACCTAGCGTATCCTTTATACCCTAGTTGCTTTAGCTCACTCACAATCTCTTATAATGACCATTCATCAACGTCAAAATGTAAATTCTCCACAACCATTCCACTTAAATACTCTAATTCGTGTCCAGTGTCAACAAATTTTTCACCATGGTAGACCTCAATGGTGAAATCCGAATCTCCCATAACTACATACCAAAAATAAAAAAAATAGAATAACATAAATCCCTATTCAACCATTTTTAGAAACAAAAGAAAGTTCTAATAAGCAAAATTAAACCTCCCAAGCAGTAAAAAAGAAAAATATTTCAATGACTGACACGGTTAAGCATTGTCTTACCTAGAAGCAGCAGAAACACCTACAACATTGGCGGTGAAAACGGAGAAGCGACACCCTCTAGCAACGTTTCATTGGAGTTGATCTCGACTGATGACAAAGTGTGCAACAAACGAATGAAGGAGGGGGTGAAGAGTTTTTCTCTCTAAGTCTGGGAAAGTGAAGAGTTTTCGTTTAACTTTGGAATGGTTATTTTTGTGTACATAAAAATTAGAATGAGAGAAAATTAAGAATTTAGAAAAAAGTTAGAATCTTTAATTTAAGAACAGAATATTCTATTAAATTATATATATTGATTACCGTAGAGATCTAATTAAAAAAAAATTGATGTAGAGACTCAATTAAAATATATATATATATATATATATATATATATAGACTTAATTGAAAATTTCGAAAAACCATCGAAATGAATAGAATAATTAACCTAAATCATGTAAAATTCTAAACCAAAGCGATATAAGTTGTTTGAATCAGATTAGATTGGGTTTTCTTTTATTTTTATATTTTTGGATACTTATCTATGCTTAACTCGTTTGCAAATGAAATAAGTGAGCAAAAGACAAAAGAGGTGATAATGCACAACAATTGCTTAGTGGCAAAAGTTTGACCAATAATATACGAAACATTATTCGGCCCTTTAAACAAAATCTTTTGGCCCAAAACTATGTTGACAAGAAAAATGAAAAATTTATTCTCTGACAAAAAAAAAAAAATTAGTAATTTGTATCTGTTCTCCCATATGACGATTTTGTATTAAGCCATTATAATTGAAGCAACGATAAGATACTAATATAAGCAGTGGTGGAGCTTAGTTCAGACAAGAGGGGGCCACGCCCCCCCAAACTTTTTATAAAAAAATTAGTAGTACTTTTTCAAAAGATAAAAAATAATTCAATTGGTTTAAATACTTTACTATGACTTAAAGTACCCAATAAATTTAATAAGCAACACTCTTTTTACCTTTAAGTTTAAATATAAAAAATTAGATATTTTTATTTATTTAATTTAATATTATTTTATATTTTACTATTTATTTAATTTAATTTTTTATATGATAAAAAATAATTGAATATTCAATAAGTATTAATATTATTGTATTTGTATAAATTGATAAAAAAAATTCAATAAATATTATAAATTTTAATATTTGTTCTTCTAACTTCTTCTTTACATATTCTACATGATATATATTCAAATTTTATTATAAAATAATAATAAAAAATTAAAAAATTGATGCATTTTTTAAGAGGAAGACTAATATTTAAGAAGGAGAACATATAATTTTTACAATATCAACACATGTAGATAGTTTTTCTATTTTAATGAATCGCGAAAAAAGTGAGATACAACTTTTAAAAGTTCAAAAAGTTACATCTGATAAGTTTGACCTTAATTTTTTGGAACGAGACCCTGAAAAACGGCTTTAAATTTGGCAATATCACCAAAACCAGAGAAATGAGATTAGACGAGCTTATCTTAAATGGAGTCCATATCAAAAATATTTTGACAATTATCTTCTATGTGACCCCCCAAAATTTTATTTCAAGTTCCGCCACGGAATATAAGTATTTGTAACTGCTGAAAAAAAAATAGACCATGCTTTTATGTTTTGTTTGCCAAACTAATGTATGCAGTAATGCAGTATCCTTCAATTCCAACTTTCAAGCATCTGGGAAGCTTTGAATTGGTGTTCTTTTATGATGTCAAATTTGACATATATAAACGTCATTTTCCTTTTTCTGGCAAGCAAAGCTGGAACTGAAAATAATGAAAATAATTACGAAAGAAAAAAGACTAGGAACCCTCTCATTCACTGATAAATTTCAAGTAATTGGACTAAGGTTTATTTGTTCTCTTAATAAAAATTATGAGTTTAAATTTGGAAATGAAAATAATATATTTTAAAAGAAATTGACGGTCTTATCCCTTCTTTTAGAATCTCAGTCAAGTTGAATTAAATTAATAATATTTGAATAAATTCAAAACTAAAAAGTGTAAATTCTTCGATAGTGGCCTCTCGAGACTTTATAAATGTTACTACTGCAACCACAAAAAAATTTTGCAAATCTTAATTCGTATTTTTCTCTTAGGAATGACAAGAGGAAATTAAAGAGATTGATTATTTATTTATTTTCATAGGAGCAACTTATGACATTGTTTCACAATTTTTTCTTTTCCGAAAATATTATTTCTAATAACCGAATAAGCCAACCTAAATCAACAACTCTCCCACTCAAGAGTTGGCCAATTGGATTATCAAATACATATATATATATATATATATATATATATATATATATATATATATATATATATATATATATATATATATGTATGAACAATCCTGACATTAAGAATAATTATATACACAGAATACAAAGTATCGTCATATTTGATTGTGAAATTATAGTTTATTTAAAAAAAAAATAATAGAATTCACATACCAAATCATTCATTCTTATTCTCATTCCGTATTTACTATACAATTTCTGAATTTCAATCTATAAAAGAATAGGCACCTATATATATAGACCATAATTTTTTTCGAATTTTTTTATTTATAAATATTTTATTTACCAATATGCGTATTATTGAGTATATTACATTTTTATATTATCATTACATATATCGACCATACAAAATAGAAGATAAATAAGCACTGAAATTAGATATTGTGCTTCCAAAATATACCCCGAAATATGTTATATCAATGGTAGATGTATATATCTAAAATGTTGATGCTATGCACCAGGATAAAGTCAACTTAAAAAAAAACAAACATACTCATATTATTATACAAATAAACATATTCATATTATTATAGGGCAATTTACGTAAATAAATAAAGTGGGAGAATTATTTACGTAAATGTGCAAATCTGTTTGTTGTTACGATTTTGTGCAAAATTGAATATTATGTAAACCGTGGCAACCCACCACGGTTTCAAAACAAACATAAACCGTGGGAGGTCACCACGGATTAGGAACAAATTGTGTTGCATGTAAACCGTGGGAGGTCACCACGGTTTACGTATGAAAAAGTGTGTGCATAAACCGTGGTGAGTCACCACGGTTTATGAGGAAGCAATTTTGTGAAAGTGTGTGCATAAACCCTAATTGCGTTATGTAATGTGCATGATTGTTAGTGTTTATGTATTTCAGAGTTACTGTTAAATATTATTTATCTTTTGAGTATGTAGTGAGTGCCTGATTCAGAGTAATTCATCTGTTCATGTATGGTATATATTATAATGCACATTATTAAAGATATCTAAAGAGGTTTAATGAAACTGATAATTTAAAACGAGGTTATTATACTAAGATTTCGTTGTTGATGAAACACGTTGAAAGTGACATATTTAACCAACGACGCATTACTAAGATTACTTAGAGCAAGAAACAAATAAAACAGCATAGAGGAGGGTTACACAACATGAGATCTAAGCATCCCCTCCACCACTTTGTGATCGCTGCTGACAGTTCCTTCGCGTATGCCCAGGCTGACGGCATAACCCACAACGCTTCGGCTGATTCTGTTGAGACTGATCCATGCTTCCTCGGATCCTGGTTGACTTTGGACGACCTTCCTTTGCCCGCCGCAGATTAGGGTCAGGAATAATGGTTGGGCCACCATATGGAGGCCACAGGCCTTCAGGAATAGGTGGGAGAAACCCATGATTGTAAACGTTGAACACCTCAGTCATACGATACACCTCATGAACATATGACGCCCAGTTTAGCCGGGAGTAGGCGCAACAGGCAATGGCGTGGCAACATGGATAATGCAGCGCCTGGAAGTGCCCACAATCGCATCGGTGATCTTTAAGGGAAACTCTGTAGCTACCAAGAGAGAACGTCCCCGTTGGTGTTGTCTCAGCCACGGTGTACTCTAGTTGGTGCCTGTCGTATAATGTCACAGTAAAGCACCTGGAGTCTCTAAGGTTCCGATCAATAGCCTTGACCAATGCCTGACAGAATTCATGGCCGGCTCCGAGTTGTGCCTCTGCTGTCTGTCCCCGGACTACAAATAGCTGAGCAAGCCTCCCGTAGGTTGACTTAACCAATGATGTGACAGGGAGGTTGCGAGTTCCCTTTAGCACGGAGTTCACACATTCACTGATGTTTGTTGTCATGTGCCCGAACCGTCGACCAGCATCCTCATGTTGGGTCCATTTGTCATACTCCATACGGTTGGCCCAGTCACACATTGCTGGATTCTCAGTCCGCATGATGTCGAACCAGTAGTAAAACTCACCCTCAGTCTTGGCGTAGGCAGCATTGACCAGTAACCTCCTTGAGTCCTTACCTTTGAACGTTAGGGCGAAATTGGCGGCCACATGCCTTATACAGTAGGCCCGGAATGCACGAGGAGGCAGCCATCCATTCTCAGGTGCCTCAAGGGCCGCCTTGATCCCATTATGCCTGTCTGAGATAACTAGGATACCCTCCTGAGGAGTCACATGCTCTCGTAGGTTCGACAAGAAGAATGACCACGACTCTGCATTTTCCCCCTCTACAAGGGCGAATGCTACCGGGAGGATGTTCGAGTTTCCGTCCTGAGCTATAGCCAACAGGAGCGTCCCTCCATACTTCCCATACAAGTGGGTACCATCAATACTGACGAGTGGCTTGTAATGCCGGAAAGCCTCGATACATGGTGGAAATGTCCAGAAAAGTCGGTGAAAGTACACCCTCGACTCATCAACAGCACCACCAATCTGAACCGGAGACGTCTTCAGCACCGTGATTGTTCCCGGCATTGTTGCCTGGATCCCTAGCATCCAACGGGGCAGTTCCGCGTAAGACTCTTCCCAATCTCCATATATTTCTGCCACAGCCTTCTGCTTAGCCAACCAGACCTTCCTGTAACTAGGCCTGAAACCGTAATCAGCTTCTGTCGCTTCTTGAAGTACCTTTACCGTAACCGCAGCATCAGCCCTAACCATAGGAAGAATCCTCGCACATATAACGTTATAATCCAGCTGACGGTGATCACTTGATATAGAAGTTGCGAGGCATGTGTGTGGCCCGTTGTACCTCCTAACCTCCCAAGTTCCCTTTCGTGCACGAAGCGCTACACGAATCAACCAAGTGCAACCCTTGCCGAATTGCTTGCATTTTCCATGATACTTCAAATGATCCGATTCGATGACTCTGTACTCAACACCTCGCCGGATGCTATAGTCCTTCACACTGAGCACAGCTTCATCTTTACTCTGAAAAGATTGCCCAATCTCAAATTCTGTAGAAGATCTACCGACTATGTTACCACTGTCTTCCTGTTGACCAAGAGCTTCCAAGTTTAGTGTCGAGAAGTGTGGAGGGTATTGATGAGAAGCAGAACTTGAAGGCCGTTGTTGCGCATCTGGATCGCCGCCTCTGTTTTCGTCGCTGTCACCATCGATATCAACAGGCTCCTCTTCAGATTCATCGTCACGCATTGCATTCTCTATATGATCAGGTCCACCAAAGTCTTCGAGATAAGGCACGAGGCCACCACCGGTGCCCACGACGTTGGGAGGCTCAATGACTGCTGCGGGCTCGAAAGGGACAGAACCAACAACCTCCGTTTGTTGTAAGTCAGCCGCAAAAGAAGGTGATTGAACCGGCGGAAGATGCGGTCTGACCGGAGGCATCGAACTAGATGCACCACCAGCGGAAGCTACGCAAGGAACTGGAGCGGATGCCCCAGAACTATCGACACCAACCTCCAACTTCGCAAACAACTCATGGATTCTGATCTCCGAAAAACTCCTTACACAGTAGAACAGAACCCTGATATCTTCATCAGACTTAACCGCAAAGGTTTCGTACTGAACACCGGTCGAGACAACCGCCATTGGAATCTTGTAGAATAGTTTCTTCACCCACTTGGAACCCAACACGCCAAGCTTCTCCAAGATGCTGGTCTTCAAGTCCGACAAACTCATAGACGAACTGATAAACATACTTAGTGGTTCTCTGTCAGTGAACTTCACACCATGGCTTTTGCTTTTTTTTATTTTTCCAGAGCAATGCACCAGAGCAAGAAAGCTCTCTTCCTCACTAGCCATTGTGAGAATGATCTCTTCTGGTGCTTGAATCACCCACATATATATAGATTTTCCGTCAAAGTAAACCGTGGCAATCCACCACGTTTTCTAGCTCTACATAAACCGTGGTGACTCACCACGGTTTATGCACACACTTTTTCATACGTAAACCGTGGTGACCTCCCACGGTTTACATGCAACACAATTTGTTCCTAATCCGTGGTGACCTCCCACGGTTTATGTTTGTTTTGAAACCGTGGTGGGTTGCCACGGTTTACATAATATTCAATTTTGCACAAAATCGTAACAACAAACAGATTTGCACATTTACGTAAATAATTCTCCCACTTTATTTATTTACGTAAATTGCCCTTTATTATATTTGTATAGTTAATTATGTTTATATATTTGATTTTTTTTAAAAAAAATTAACGATCTAAAAATTTTTAAATTAAAAAATTAATAATTTAAAATTTTAAATACATTTAAAATATGTGCAAAACTAATTTAGGACCATCGATATATATTTTTTTGGATCGTATTGTGTTGGTTTATTTTTAATTTTTTTATTTCATCTAGTTTTATTCAAATAATTTAACATATTAAAATTATAAAATTTTTAATTTAAAATTTAGATAAATATAATTTTAAAATTTTAAATTATTTTAAAATATTAGATAAAATAAAATAAATCAAATCGAATTGTACCATATCTTAGATATACTAAGTTCATTTTCTTTTTCTCTATCTCAGATACACAATACCCTAGATATGTATATCTAGGTCAATATAACATATTTCGGTACACTGGAATATATCTTTTAAGGTGTTACACATCTCAAGTGTACAGGACTTAATTTCTACATTTATTTGTCTTCTATCCTGTGTACTTGAAATGTATAATAACAATATAAAAACATAAATATTTTATACGTTGATATTTTAATAAATAAAGTATTTAAATAATTTAAATAAAAAAATCTCCAAATTTTTTATACATAACTTACACACAGTACTTTGCAATAATTAACAATAATTTTGTTGTTACATTCTAGAGTTTCTTCCATTTTTTTTAAAAAAAAAAAAGAAAGGTAGGACAAGAAAGTAAGAGCATCATTTCTCCCATGATATCCGATACAAAAGTTATGTTTGATAAGACCTCTTAAACTGCCTAACCATTCTAATTCCATCATGCTGTCCACCCAAATTTGTTTTTTCAAAGGAAAATTTAAATCACTGTAATCAAACAATCTTAATCAATAAAACTATAAAAGTCATCATAATATATAATATTTGTTTTCCCTCCATACGCATATTTAGTTTGTATTTTTCTTATAGCATGTTTTTATTTTTCTGTTTTCGATCTCTTTTATGAAATTTAAAGAAAAAAAATACTAAATTAAAACAAAAAATCTCAAGTTAAATATGGCCTTACTTTCTTCTAATTTTCTCGACTTAATCTTTGTAATTCACACTAATAATAATTATTGTTATAGCATATGTGAATTCAATTCCTTCAAGTAATTTTTTTTATCATTTCCTAAGTTTGTGGCGTGAAACTTGATTTTTATGTATAGTTCATGAGTGTTAGTTTGACATGATTATTCATCAAGTTCAATTAGGCCAATAATTTAAAATATGGGGGTTCAAGATGTAATTATGGTTTCATATTGGTGTTAGGTAAGCATATATTATTATACTCCCATATGTAATAGACAATGCCCCATAAAATAAGGAAAGCAAGACTAAAAACCAATGGATTCCATTTTTAGTCTAACATTTCTTCTTCTTAGCTAGATTTTGTTAATCAGTCAAATTCTTCAGCACAAACTATCAAAAACTTATAACAGTATCAAATTAAAGTGGTCAGAAGATGCTGAGAATTTTCCTTTCTCTTCTTAGATACTAGTAGAATTGTCTTTCATTTATGATTTAGTTAATGAACAACAGAAAATAAATCGAAAACTAATATGGGTAAGTTATGTTGGCTAATTCCAGAGACATTTTTTATTTAATTGGAATTTCACGAACAATTTTGGGGTACAAGACAAATTTTAGGTATTATTTTAGAGTTTTATCAGTCAATTTAGTTACCAAGTATAAATGAGCTGAGTGATCAAATAAAATTGATTCTAATTAGTTTAGATATATAAATCTAGGTTTTATAATACATACTAAAATGTGCATACTTTTAATTTTAGGAATGAATATTATCAATTTCAATTTTTTGTTTCAATTTGACAAGGTCAAATATTATATTTCACCATAAAGATTCTAAATAAAATCAAGTAAACACTATAAAAAAATCAAAATCATTAAATACTGTCAAATTTACTTTTAGATTTTTTTTTATAAATCTTCCAGTAACTTGTTCACCGTCAAATTTAGCGGCAGAATAAATTCGGCCATATAAATTTTGTCGGTAATTGTTTATTGACGAATTTTTTCATTCGTCGTTAATTATCAGCAAATTTAGTAGTGGATATGAATTTTTAATTGACAAAATTTTGGATCTTGTTACCATCAGATTTTAATATATTATTTATTGTTAATAATTAAATTAATAGTTACCGACAGATTTATTCGATAATAAACTTAAATTTTACTTTTGTTAAAAAATTTGTTTAAAATTTTAATATATAATTTTAAATATTTAAATTTAATAATTTTTAAATTAATAAAATTTAAAGTTTTACAATTTCTTATACTAAATTTCTTTACATTGAGATGTTATAGATGCATTTCTTTACTAGTTTTAGTGCATAACAACAATTGTTAACATATTCTTGCAGGAAAAACAATGGAGGAATATATTCTCAAGATCCACCATGAATTACTAAATTTTTATGCTAAGACAAAATACAAATAAATGATGCTCTACATACCCAAAGAATTCAAAGAACTTCTTCAACTTGGTTTATAAGGTCATCCACATAGAGTAATGACTCGTCCAACGAAATCACATTGGCTCCTTACTACAATAACTCTTAAGTAAATGAGAAAGAGTCTATTAGACTCTATGAGCAATTGCACCGAGAGCATTCATGGCTTTTTTTTTTTTTTGGTTTCATGAATATGAGGAATGCAAATCAATACCAAAGTTATGAAAATGGTTTATAATAAATTAATATTTTATGGAAGAAAAAATGTATCAAAAATCATATAAAAATTGAAAATAGAAGAGCATTAGAATGTCAAAATTCTTTATTAATACTATTCTCATAGTAGGGAGCATCAATGTAATAAATACAGAAGTTATGAAGCAATAAAAAAGAAGTTTTTGGGCAGAACAATAGACCCCTTAAAACAAGATATATCTACATAAAGACCCTGTTATATTTTTTAAAACTTTACAATTCTCAAACACATTCTCTCAATACAAAGACTTTAGTTTAATTTACTTCCAATTCCTCAAAATATTTCTATATAAAAAAAGAAGACAAAGCATTTTTTCTCAAGTTCAAAATGGAAATAAACTTCACATAATTAAAAAAATTAGAAAAAAATATTATACAAACAAGCACAGAAATTAAAATAGTAAATTGAATATTTACTTATTTTTACGAAACTGTCCTTTCTTGATCCCCACAAACAATCACAAAAACTAAACCTTTACTTGTTTTCACTGTGAATTCCTGCAATATACACACAAAAATTAAATTAAATTGAAAAATAAACAAATAAAAATACAAACTTAGAAGATTAACAATTTCAAAAATAATTTCAAACAACTAAACAAACTCTATACCTCCAAATGTTGAAAAAAAAATAAAAAAAAGCTAATTAGAGAAAGGGACTTAGTATAGAAGGTGACAACAACGGAAGAAAGGAATGACGAGGCGACAACGATGAGAGGCAAAGATGCTGCTGGAGCTTACGACGACGTTGCTGGGGTGTTGATGATTTTGTTAGACGCGGCGACGATGAGGGAAGACTGATTGGAGGAGACCACAATGGTTATGAACAAGCGTGGAGCAGGAGGTGCCGACGCTGTCGAACGAGAACGGTGCAAGACGCGCCAACGTTGAGACAACTATAGTGGCTGAGCGGCAGTGACTAGCGATGAGAGTGAATGAGGATGGCGGTGGCAAATAGTGGTGATGGGGGACTGATGGCGAGAGACAAAGAGAAAGGAGAGAGAAGAGGTTGTTGATGTTGTACAAATGAAGGGGAAGGGTTTGCAAATTCAAATTTAGGATTAATTTTATCGACAGATTTACCGTCGGAAAAATCCTCCGGTAACGCATACAGCGCGTTTCATTTAATTACTTTATCGTCGAATTTTTTCGCTACTAAATCCGATGGTAATTGTCGCGCCAATTTTTTTCTCTAATTATTTCAGGCGAATTTATCATCAGAAAATTGAATCCGATGATAACTTTTTTATCCGACAAATTTATTACCAAATTTGCTGATAAATCTGTTGATAAATCCATCCAAACTTCTGATAGTGAATCGACAGTAAATTCGATATTTTGCAATAAATCTATTGAGAGACCACATTTAATTTTCTCAATTAAAAATAAAAATTAAGAGAATTAATCCTCTTATGTTTGCAATAAATAATCAGTAGAAATATTTACCCCCAGGCCTTTTTGTTTAGGTTTCTTTATTTATTAATATGTATTTGTATGATTTTTTCTATATTTTTTAGAAATATTATTAAATATCATTCGATTACCCAAACCAAATCATCAACTCATTTTTTAGTTTAACCAGTTCATAAAAAATTCTCATTCTAATCCAAACCAATTAATAACAATCGACTCAAATTACTTTTCCCCTGAACCTATAGCAAAAAATTTTCTGTCAACCATTAAACTCCTAACTATATGCTTAAAGAGTATCCAACAAGCAATCAAAATATAAGCACATTTGGATGACTTGTCTATATATACGAACATATTATGATAATTGATTTGCAAATCATCAAATCCACTAATATAATGCCCATATATATAAGAGAGAGGCTAAGGTTAACTCATTATTTTTAATTTCATAACATTGCAAGCCACCACCCTCCATTAAACCTTTATAAAACCACTAATCTTGATGTTAATAGGGATTATATGTGACTAGCTAATCACGCCCTTGTAACATGGATTCCTACTTGATTACCATAGTGAGCTATAAATAGTACTTAATTCCACCAATCATCTAGTAAGTTCATGACTCACTCTTCATTATATTATTCAGAGGATTGTGGCTCTTAAGGCTTAGTAGGACTATAGGAGGAACTCAATTACCTTATTATTAATGATTTAATTTTTAAATATTAGGGTGCCCGATATTTTTTTATCAATGTTAACGAACATTTTGAACTATCACCATATATTTTTATACTATTATGATTTAAAATTTAAAATTAAAGATTTAAAATTTAGAATTTAATCAATCCGTATTTTTTAGACATTACGTATAAAAATACGTTTGTTGGTCAAATATTAGTTCAAAATAACAAATTTTGTTGGTTATGTAACATTGTTTTAATATAAATTAATACAAATATATATTTAATTATTGTATTGATAAAAATAATTATTTTATGTTTATTATTTGAATAATATACTAAAATGATAAATTTAATTAGTTAATAGTATAACAAGTTTTAAAATATATCAAAATTAAACTTTATTATTAAGTCTATTATTTATGAGTTGGTATTTAATGATAGAATATCTTCCTTCCTTCTTTCTTTCTTTTCTTCTTTTTTTTTTTTTTTCAAGTGTCTCAAGTTAATTACATACCTGAACCTGCATTCTTAGTATACCATTTCTTTTTAGTGATAAAGACATTCTTTTTCTTTTGGGTGCTATATATTATAATTATTCGATGCCGATGTCTAATGATAATCACGAATGGTGGAAGAGAGAGATTTGAATTTGAGACTGAGATTGCTTGATAATAACAACTTGAAAACTTTGTTCATATTAAAATATCATTGTAAACTTTTGTGCTATATATATCTAAAAATATCAAAGATTTATAGCTGTCGGCTAACCCTTTCAATAATTGAGTTTTCTTGCATAAATAATACCTAATAATCGTAACGTGTATGTGAGCAAGCAATAGGTAACAGAATCGGTGTGAAATTCATAACCAATTACTGATGATGTGGTGGCCGTTCTCTTTCAAAATAATATTGGAATGAACAGGTAAAGTATAAAATTGTAACTATCAAGTGATACATTATGAGATAAAATGAGGAAAATCAATTTTCCCATCTCAAGGATTAATTAATTCCGAATTTACAATAACTTCTCGTAATTTTTCTTCTTTAGAGCTACAAATATGGGATACAATATTCGTCATAAAATAAAGTGAAAATTCATCCTAACTTTTGTCTCCAAATTCTTACCAATTGAGTGTAAAATTTATTGAGGACCTCATCAAGTGTGGAGTCTCAATTCCCAAACTCAACCAGGAGTGTATACTTCGTATAGCTATTGGTTAGGAGTGTACATGATGGTTCGAATCAGAATAGATGTAAATAAATCTAAATTTAATATCTGAATATTTTATTAAGACTATTTTAAATATTTGAATCTAACCCTAAATTAGTCGTCCAAAATAAATTGGGTTTCCATTATACATAATTAGCATATATAATTTTTGTAAATTTTATATATCAACCTAATAAAATCTTACCTTTAAAATTGAATTTAATAAATATTATATAACATTTATACCAAAATAAGTTATTTTAAAACAAAAATAATATTTTACAATATAAAAAATATTAATAAAAGTACAAAAATATATATAATATTTTATTATTAATTTTAAGGATAAAACACATAGTTAAACTAAATCAATGCTAATATTATATGAAAATCTCAAAACAAAAAACATTACATAAATGTTTTCATTCATATATCTATATAAATCGAATTAGGGGTATTTAATTTAGTAGTATTGTATAAATTCACATAAATCAAACTCACCTACTTAGATTTAGGCATTATAACGGTAAATCTAATCAACCCGTATCGATTTATCATGGAACAAATGTAAATTAAATATACCCAATTCAATTTACAATCCACTTCTAATGTATAGTAAGTCAATAATGTTTGAACACAAATAATATCTATAATGAGTACAATAAAGAGTATATTTAATAATAAATTAAAAAATAATTATAAATATTTTTTATAAATTATTAAAAAATTTTATTATAAATTATTAAATAATTTTGCGAAAACTTTTTAAACTTTGATTGTGAATTAATTGTCGGTTTAGATTATACTTGAGACGTAATTGAGTTTTTAAAATTGGTTAAATTCTAAACCGATGATTAACCCGCGTCAAGTATTTGGCGCTGTTGTCGGAGAGTCAGAGACTTTGCATATGTGTGCTATATTGTTGGTTATTATTAATATGTCCATATGTAAATAGTTTGCTTTTTGGTTGTTTTCCTATTTTTGTCAATAATTAGGATTTCTATTAGTAGTAATTAGTTGTTACTTACCTTTGGTTATTTCATTTTGTCATAATAATTGCATGAACTCTATGTTTCTTATGTTGAATGACAAGGTCACTGCTAAAACTGAGAGCCCAATTTGATCTAAAGATTGAAAGAATCTTGTTACATATTAGGTAAATTTGGCACCGGTTGGCTTTTGTGGATAGTGAAGCAGTTTTTGCCGACTCACCTTCTCCTTCTGAGATTGACTCTGAGTCTTCATTAAACGAAGGAACCGTATATTCCTCTGTTGATACTTTTGACGCCTCCTTTTCTGATACAAGTGTTGAAGATATTGTTTCCCTAAGGAGAGTTACTCTTAAGGAAGCGAGGGCCCCTGATATTACTCTTCAACCGCTCCAAGTTCGATATCCTGACTTAGATGCCAACTTTGAGCTTAAGACTGGTTTGATTAACTTGCTTCCTTAATTCCATGGATTGTCTGCAGAAGATCCGATTAAGCACCTGAAGGATTTTCAAGTGGTATGTTCAACCACTAGATGGCATGGGTCAGATGAGATTGCAATTTCAGTATTTGCTTTCCCATTTTTCATTGAGAAAAAAATGAACGAATGTTTTATATCCAGCCTGACGAGGTGGTTATGAATTGGGATTTGCTATAGAGAGAGTTCTTGGATAAGTTCTTTCCTCCAAAGATGACTAATTGTTTGAGGAAAGAAATTTCTTAAATTATACAAAGGGACTCAGAAACACTCCATGAATATTTGGAGCGATTCAAGAAGTTCTTGATTCTTATCCTCACCATCGGATGGAAGATTTGGTCCCAATTAGCTACTTTTGTCATGGCCTCAAGTCCCAAGATAAAATTCTCCTTGATACTTCTAGTAATAGTTCACTTGTGAAGTATAGGATAACGGAAGAGACTTGACAACTTATCTCTGATTTGGCTAAGTCTACACAACATATGAGAACAAAAAATCCTCAACCTAAGGCTATTGTTGAAGTTTCTCCAACTGAGTCTGCTTTGACCAAGACCTTAGGCGAGATGACTACCCTCCTTATTCAAATCCACCAGAACCAACAAGCGCCTCCAAGAATTCAAGAACTACCGCAACAATATCAACTTGAAGGGCCACCAAAAATTTGTGGTGTGTGTGCCTGTAGTTCCTGCTATACTAATGAGTGTTCACAACTCCAAGAAGATAGTGTATTGGTGGTGGCCAATCCTTTTTACAACTACTCAAACTACCATCCCGAGAATCAAGGTACTTATCAATAAAGAAATAATTATAACCAAGGATGGAGGGATAACTCTAACCAAAGGTGGTGCAACAACCCAAACAATCAATCATAAAACCCACAACCATATCGCAAATAACCATAAAACCAACAATTTTATCACAATCCACCATTTCAACCACAAGCTCAAAACTAAAGATATCAACCTTTGCACTAAAGACAACAACCTCAAATTATCCAACCTTCCTCCTCAACTCAAACCTCCATTGATGACACTCTCCGATCCTTCAGGAAAGAACAAAGGGAGTCTCAAGAAGCTTTAATGGCAACTTTGCTTGACACTGTGTCCCAGATGTCCATGGGATCATCCAACAACAATTCAAACTCCATCCAACCTTCAAGTTCAAGTAGGATCCCATCTTAACCACTTCCAAACCCCAAGGACTTGCCATTATCTTGAGGTCTGGTGTCATACTAGAGGATATTGTCCCCAAGGAGTTAATTGCCATGGAGAGTGCTCATAATGAAAAATTTGTTAAGGTAGAGGACATATATGAAGATGAAGTGGAAGAGGTTGTTCGGAAGGAGGAAGAGCAAGCAAGGACCAAAGAGTCCAAGAGAAAGAATGTCATGGAAGAACCCATCCCTATTCCTTTTCCAACTATGGCAAGAAGGATAAGAAGCATGTGGAGTTGGACCCCCAACATGGTGGAAACCTTCAAAAAAGTTGAGGTAACAATCCTTCTCTTTAATGCCATTCGACAGGTTCCAAAATATGCAAATTTTTTAAAAGATTTGTGCATTCACAAAGATAAGGTTAATGACCTTGAGACTATTTTGTTGGGTAGTTCTATTTCCTCTTTGATGGAAACTATTCCTGAAAAATATGGTGATCCTAACCCTTGCTTAGTATCTTGTACGATTGGTGGTATGCGATTTGTGGACTATATGTGTGAGTTAGATGCTCGGTTTGTGTTAGCCGACAAGAGCATAATTTTTGTTGTGGGTATTGTTGAGGATGTCTTGGTAAGCATCAAGGGTTTGATCTTCCCAAAAGACTTATATATCCTTGAAATGCCACAGAATGATTTAGGAAGACCATCTTCCATATTGTTAGGAAGGCCATTCTTAAAGACCTCAAGATTCAAGCTTGATGCATTTTCTGGTACCTACTTGATGCGTGAGCATCTTGCACCCTTTTTTCCTTCATTTTCTAGTTATTTTTAGTTATAAATTATTAAGATTTATTATATTTTAGTGTAAAAATCTTCTTTGGATGCTACTTTGAGTTGTTTTGGTGGTTTTATGATTTCAGGTGAAATTCGGACAAATTTGGCAGAGTTTTGTGCAAAAACAAAGGAAGAAAGTAGATGCTGTCCAATGATATATAATAGTCTATACTTTTCTTCTAGAATCACTGCCAAATCTAGTGCTAAACGCCGATCCTGGTGTTTAGCGCCCAAGAAGGACAGAACCAGCGCCAAAACTTTCCTTTGCTAGCATTAAACGCAAGAAAAATACCAGATACAGGTCAAACTCACCCAATGGAGTATCTTTAGTGGGATTTAGCTGTTAATTGTTATCTGTTATCTTATTTTAGTTATTTTTATTTACAAAAAAAAATCTTCTAGGTTTAGACTTTATTATTATATTTTATTTTCAAATCAAATTAGGTTAGATATAAAAGGGAAAAGATTCACCCTTTAGGGGGATTCGGATTTGGATCTTCTCTCTTCCGCACGTTTCACTTTTGGGGAAGAACTCTAGTTTTCTCTGTAAGTCATGAGCAACTAAACCTCTTTGGTTATGGTTAGGAGCTCTATTTATTTCTATGGATTGAGACTATTGCTTTTCTATTTTAATTAATGTATTGATTCAGTTTCAGGGATTATTTTCGGTCTTAATCTTATGAATGGGTGGATTCGACATTATGACCCTTATTCTACATGTGTGTGATTCTCGACAGAGTTATCTCGCTTAAGGAACAACTTGAAAATAAATTCCTCTTAAGTTGTGAATTACATGAACTAATTGGGATATGTGACATATAATCCTGTTAGCTTTGGGTAATTAGGGTTTTTGTGGCTATAAACTAGTTTTGAATTTAACCCTATAATCGAAATTAAGTGACCATGACAGTGGCAGTTTATGAAGGTTAGACGAGACTAAATTACTAAGACATTAGGATTTAGTCATTTACAGTTTGCCATAGAATAAATCACGCATTGTTAAAATAGTTGGTAAGAACTTTTAATCCGAAAAAGTAAACATCTTCGAAGTGGTGTTTACTAGAAGTCTAGTCATACTTCATACTGTAAATAGGATCTTGTCCCTTGAGCATGTTGAGCTGAGCCATGAGAGCACAGGAAAGAAGCTCACAGTGAGGGGTAAAGACCTGAGCCCTTATGACCCTCTTTAGAGGAGCTGACCGTCAAGCTAGTGATGGTAAAGAAGCGATTGTTGAGAGGCAAACCAACCATAAGTATCCTTAATTTTATTTCTATTTTATTTCAGTTTAATTTCAGTTAGATTTTCATTTAAATTTTCATTTATTTTCATAGTTTTTCTAGGTTTAATCTAGTTTGTGATCATGCATAGTGCTTAGAACAGGGGCAGGAAGACTCAGAAGGAAGAACAGAACGCCCTGGAGTACATTGAACCAAACAGATTGGGCGCTAAACGCCAGGGAGGGCGCTTAGTGCCAGAAAGAGGGCATGAAGAGCTGGCGTTTAACGCCAAGAAGAGAGAGCAGCAGCCACCATGACTGAGTAGGTTAAGTTTCATTATCCCTTGCCTTATCTTATCTTCTATTTTTCCAATATTTTTAGCTTATTTTATGTTTTCTATTCTAGCTTTTGCATGATCACTAGTAGGATTTTCTTGCTTTCTAGTTTAGTTCTTTATTTTTTTATTTTATGTTTATTTTAAAAGATGTCTCATGTATTGATCACTGAGCTTAAAGAAAAATCAAAAGAAAAAAAGTAGTAAAATACATGAAATTTGAGTTATATATTATGAGTTATTCTAGTTACTTTGATGTGGTGGCACTATCTTTATTTCTGAATGTATGACCTGAACATTGCATATTTGATGTTGGAGTTGAGAATATTGGTTCTTGAGGAACATGAACTTAAAGAAGTATTATAGATTCTCGGAAATAAGAAAGACATTAATTCTTGAAAAAAAAAACAAACAGCAAAAAGAAATAAAAAGAAAAATAAAGAAAAAGGGTCCAAGGCTTTGAGCATCAATGGTTAGGAGGGTCAAAATAGATCTAAAGCTCAAAAGAGTAGTTTTTTCTAACCATATTCTTGTGGTGAAAAGTGTCAAGTAACCCTTAAGACTAAACACTTAAAGTTATGACCAATTGCTGTTACAGAGTATGCCTAAGGTTTTGAGCACCACTGTCTGGGAGAAATAAGAAGAAAAATTAGAGCTCAAAGAGTTCCCCAGTTAAGTGCTTGTGGTGTTCTTGTATCAAGTTAAGCTTGAGTACAAAACACTTAGAGTTACGGCTAGGCTCAAGGTGCAAATCACCAAGGAAAAGAAAGAAAAAAAGCTGGGTTCAAGAATTAATTAGAGCTTAAACAAGAGAATCTATAATATCATCCGAAATCTAGTTTTGAAGGATGCCAATGCTTCTGAGCTTCAAAGGATAGTGAGATGCCAAACCTATTTAGAATTAGAGTGTCATTAGCCCCATTCAGTAACTAGACCTGAGCTTAATTGACAACTCAAGTCTTAGGCATTTCCTTTTCTTGGTCCTATATTGTTTTGGTTGTTTGAGGACAAGCAACAGTTTAAGTTTTGTGTTGTGATACGTGAGCATCTTTTACCCCTTTTTCCTTTATTTTCTAGTTATTTTTAGTTAGAAATTATTAAGTTTTATTATATTTTATTGCAAAAATCCTCTTTGGATGCTCCTTTGAGTTGTTTTGGTATTTTTATAATTTTAGGTGAAATTCGGACGAATTTGGCAGCGTTTTGTGCAAAAATAAAGGAAGAAAGTAGATGCTGTCAACCCTGACCTCTTTGCATTCCAATGAGCATAACTTGAGTTGCTGAGGTCCAATTGATACGGTTCTAACATCTTTAGAAAACCTACTTTCAGAACTTTCCAACAATATATAATAGTCTATACTTTTCTTCTGGAATCACTGCCAAATATGGGGCTAAACACCAACCAGCGCTAGAACTTCCCCTTGCAGGCGTTAAATGCCAAAAAAATGCCAGATACGGGTCAAACTCACCTAAGGAAGCATCTTTAGTAGGATTTAGCTTTTAATTGTTATCTTTTATCTTATTTAGTTAATTTTATTTACAAACAAAATCTTCTAGTTTTAGACTTTATTATTCTATTTTAATTTTAAATCAAATTAGGTAGATATAAAAGGGAAAAGATTCACCCTTTAGGGGAGATTCGGATTCGAATCTTCTTTCTTTCGCACGTTTCACTTTTGGGAAAGAACCATAGTTTTCTCTGTAAGTCATGAGCAACTAAACCTCTTTGCTTAAGGTTAGGAACTCTGTTTATTTCTATGGATTGAGACTATTGCTTTTCGATTTTAATTAATGTATTGATTCAATTTGAAGAATTGTTTTCGTTCTTAATCTTATGAATCTGGGAGGAACGACAGTATGACCCTTATTCTACATGTTTTCTTGTGATTCTCAAGAGAGTTATCTCGCTTGAGCAACAACTTTAAAATAAATTCCTCCTAAATTGCTAATTACATGAACTAATTGGGATATGTGACATATAATCTTGTTAGCTTTGGGTAATTAGGGTTTTTGTGGTCATAAACTAGTTTTGAACTTAACCCTCTAATCGAAATTAAGTGACTATGACGGTGGCGGTTAATGAAGGCTAGAAGAGACTAAATTACTAAGACGTTAGGGTTTAGTCATTTACAATTTGCCATGGAATAAATCATGCATTGTTAAAATAGTTGGTAAGAACTTTTAATCCGAAAAAGTAAACATCTCCGAAACCTTAACTGTTTTCTCTCACTGTTTTTACACCAAATCTCTGGAAAAGAATTTTCTTTGTTTTCTTGTCTATTGTTTCATGCGCTTTCAACCATCAACAACCCTTTTCTGTCTGCCTGACTAAGCCAATTGGAAAACTATTGTTGCTCAGTCCGACAATCCTCGTGGGATCGACCCTCACTCACCTAAGGTATTACTTGGATGACCCGATGTACTTGCTAGTTAAGCTATGGGAATTCTAAATCCTGTACAACTACTCCTTCAAAATTTATGGAAGGGTAGTGAAGTTTAATTTAGAAGAAGCCATAAGACAACTGCCGGATGAGTATTCTATTCTCCGATGTGACATCATTGATGAGGTTGTAGCAGAAGTCCAACATGAAACTTTTGAAGAGATGACTTTGGGTAAAGGTTTGAGTGTGGGGAAATGTTATGAATTTGATGAAGATGCTTCCCACCTCCATTGTATCAAGAGGACAAATTACCACGTCAAAGATTTAAATGAAGAGTTAAAACCTCTTCCTCCTCACTTGAAATATGCATTCCTAGAATATGACAATAAACTCTCGGTAATTATTGCAAAAGAGCTTTCTTTCCAAGAGGAGGGAAAGTTGCTTAAGTTATTACGGAAGTACAAGAAAATGATAGGGTGGAACTTCAATGACATTGTGGGAATAAGCCCATAGACATGCCTACATCACATTTTCTTGAAAGATGGCACCAAGCTAATCCGATAACCTCAAGGCGTTTGAACCCAACAATTCTTGATATGGTAAAAAAGGAGGTTACTAGACTCTTGAAAAGGGATATTATCTATCCCATTTCTGATAGTGAATAGGTAAGTCCGGTTTAAGTAGTACCTAAGAAATCTGGGATAACCATGGTAAAGGTAGATAGTGGAGAACTAGTAGTAACCAGAGTCCAGAATGCATGGATGGTCTGTATTGATTATCGGAGACTCAATCTAGCCACAAGAAAGGATCATTATCTTTTACTCTTTATTGATTAGATGTTGGATCGTTTGTCAGGTAAATTCCATTACTATTTCTTTAATGGTTATTGTTCATACCCTGGGTCGAGTTATCCGACCCGGGATGTTCTACAGACAAAGCGACCGACCTCTTCAGGTCAGGACAACCCGACCTCTTCTCAAAGAGCTCGGCCAAGTCACAGAAAAGCCCAAACAAAGGGCCCAAATAGAGGAACACGTCCCAAATCCAAGGGCAGCCCAAGCCCAGAGAGATAAAGGCGGTTCCCTTAAAAGATGACCTCACTTAAAGATAAGATAAAAGATAAGATAAGATAACTAACTTATCTTATCCGCAGGAGGCCACATCTCACCATTATAAATACACTGGAGCACCCAGGTATAACTCATACTCTGATTCTACTCAATACCTGCCTAATACCCTTGCTAACTTAAGTATCGGAGTCTCTTGCAGGTACCCCCCATCCTCCGGGGACGAAGGATCAGCACCACCACCAAGTCCAATAAGTCGGACACACCAGCTCCGGCCGTTACCCACCTGCCGGACACGTCGGCTCCGACCAGCACAGAAGATCTCATCCGAGATCGACCTACAGTTTCAGGTAACCCTCGAAACATTGGCGCCGTTGCCAGGGAACCTGGAAGTCATCCCATTAACATGGCGGATGACCATGACAACGACCACGATTCAGGTTTGGAAGACAGAACGCCGCATAAAAATGTGGACACGATACTCAAAGACACTCCAGAAACCAACGGAGACAAAAATTCATCAAATCCAGGAATAATAGAAGCACTTCAAAATCGATTGGGGCAACTTGAAAAAGAAGCCCAACATCAACGCGAAAAAGAAGAAGATCTACGCCGGGAGATAAGGCGGCGCCGAGAATTAGAAGATAAGTTTATAAAACTCGAAGCTGATCTCAAAACTAAAGCTACTCGACCATCCACAGATATAGCTCTCAGAAAGATCAAGATCCATTCACTAGAGAAATTATGAAGACCAAAATTCCAAAAGATTTCAAGCTTCCGGATATGACTCTATATGACGGCACCTCGGACCCCAACCATCATCTCAGCAACTTCAGAAGTAGAATGTACCTCACTGATGCCTCAGATGCAGTTCGCTGCAAAGCCTTTCCAACAACTCTCACCAAGACAGCCATTAAATGGTTCGACAACCTACATCCAAAATCCATCTCGAGTTTCGACGACCTGGCCAAGAAGTTCCTGGCCCGATTCTCCATACAAAAGGACAAAGCCAAACACGCACCTAGCCTACTAGGGATCAAGCAAAGAGATCGGGAGAGCCTTCGCAACTACATGGAAAGATTCAACAAAACATGCATGGACATACAAAATCTTCCAACAGAAGCTACCATTATAGGCCTCATAAATGGCCTACGAGAAGGACCATTTAGCCAATCCATATCAAAGAGATACCCGACATCCTTAGACGAAGTACAAGAACGGGCACAGAAATACATCAACATGGAGGAAAATTCTCGACTTGGCGAAGCCTCAAGGTTCGGTTCTGCCTACCGAGATAAAGAATCCAAGAAAAAGGAAGATCGCTCCAGAGAGAGAATAAAAAATATCATAACTATACTCCTCTTAGGGTATCCTTGGTAGATGTTTACAAAGAAGTCTGCCATACAGAGAAAATCCCTCCAGCTCGGCCACTTAAAGGCAAAAGAGGAGGAGGAAATCAGAATGAATATTGTGAATATCACCGACTTCGAGGGCATTCCACCAACGAATGCTTCGACTTGAAAAACGTCATAGAAAAACTAGTAAGAGAAGGAAAGCTAGATCGGTTTTTGGCCAATCGGGATGACGAACCAAGAAAAAGAAGAAGGGATGAGGATGTCGGACGATCTGAACGATCACCTCACACACCGGAAAGACACGTTCACGTAATACACGACGGATTTGCTGGAGGAGGAATCTCCAAGTCATCCCGCAAACGACACCTCAAAGAGCTGTACCACGTCGAAGGAAAAAAGGAAGCCCCAGACATCCCAGCAATCACGTTTACCAAGGAAGACGCATCCGGAATCATCTCGGGACACGACGACCCCTTGGTCATTACGATCATACTGGCAAACGCCAACCTTCACCATAGACTAATTGACCAGGGAAGCTCTGCCGACATCTTATTTAAAACTGCCTTAGACAAACTCGGCCTAGAAGAAAAAGAGCTAAGAGCATACCCGAACAGCCTGTTTGGACTAGGAGATGCCCCAGTTCAACCGCTGGGATACGTATCGCTGCATACAACCTTCGGAAAGGGAAACCAATCCAGAACACTCAAGATAGACTACATCGTGGTCGACGTAAGCTCAGCCTACAATGCCTTGATAGGTCGGACAACGTTAAATCAACTCGGCGCAATAGTTTCAACTCCACATCTATGTATGAAATTCCCAACTGCGGAAGGGGTAGCCACAATAAAGGCAGATCAAAAGATGGCACGTCGCTGTTATAACGAAAGTTTAAACCTCCGAGGCGAAGGGAGAGAGTTCCACACAATCGAGCTCGGTGGAGTTCAGAGGCGAGAAGAATTCCGACCACGACCCGAAGGAGAAGTAGAAAGAGTCCAGATCGGAGACACCTCGGATAAAATAACTAATATTGGCAAGATCCTGAAAGGAGACACAAAGGAATCACTAATACGGTTCCTACGAGATAATGTTGATCTCTTCGCATGAAAAGCTGCCGACATGCCAGGTATTGATCCCGAACTAATGAGCCACAAATTGGCAGTCTACCCGGGATCCCGGCCAGTACAACAAAGACGAAGAAAATTTAGACCAGAACGAGCTCAAGCTGTAGAAGAACAAGTACAGGCGCTACTTGAGGCCGGGTTCATAAGGGAAGTCAAATATCCACTATGGCTAGCAAACGTCGTCTTGGTGAAAAAGTCAAATGGGAAGTGGCGAATGTGCACCGACTACACCGACCTCAACAAAGCCTGCCCAAAAGACCCTTACCCACCCCCAAGCATCGACGCTCTAGTGGATGCTTCATCAGGATATAAGTATCTCTCATTCATGGACGCATATTCAGGGTACAACCAAATCTCCATGTATCCACAGGATCAAGAAAAGACCTCGTTCCTAACACCGAAAGCAAACTACTGTTACATCGTGATGCCTTTCGGTCTCAAGAACGCAGGAGCTACTTATCAAAGGCTAATGAATAAAGTTTTCTCAGATCACATCGGAAAAATCATGGAAGTTTATGTAGAAGACATGTTGATAAAGACACAAAGCGAAGATACATTATTATCCGACCTGACTCAAGTGTTTTACACTATTAGGAAACACAACATGCGGCTCAATCCCGTAAAATGCACCTTCGCAGTAGAAGCCGGCAAATTCTTAGGCTTCATGCTCACACAAAGGGGGATTGAAGCAAATCCAGACAAGTGTCAAGCCATACTCAACATGAAGAGCCCAACCTGTGTCAAAGAAGTACAACAACTCAACGGGAGGTTGGCCGCTCTATCCCGATTCTTAGCAGGAGCTGCGATAAGATCTCTTCCCTTCTATGCTACTTTAAGAAAGGGAAAATAGTTCGAATGGACGACAGAATGTGAGCAAGCCTTCCTAGACTTCAAGGAGTTCTTAGGACGGCCACCTATCCTATCTCAGCCACGAGAAGGAGAACCGCTCATATTATATCTCGCAGTAGGGAGCCGGGCAATTGCCTCAGCACTAGTCAGAGAAGACGAACATGGGCAAAAACCCGTCTACTTCATTAGCAAAGCACTACAGGATCCGAGCTGAACTACCAGAAAATAGAAAAGTTTGCCTACGCTCTGATCCTCACATCCCGGCGGCTTCGCCCATACTTCCAAGCGCATACCATTAAAGTTCGAACCAACCAACCCATAAAAGGGATATTGCAGAAAACAGATCTAGCAGGAAGAATCCTACAATGGGCAATCGAGTTGTCCGAATTCGACCTCCAATACGAGGTGCGTACAGCCATCAAATCGCAACACTTGGCCGACTTCATCGCAGAATTTACAGACATCCCGGAAATCCCCATAGAATGGAACATATACGTGGATGAATCCTCGAATAAAACAGGAAGCGGTGCGGGTGTGATAATCGAAAGCAACTAAGGAACTCAACTTGAGCTCTCCCTTAAATTCGGATTCCCGGCCTCAAACAACCAGGCAGAATACGAAGCACTATTAGCTGGTCTGAAGCTGGCTAGGGAGGTTGGAGCTCGGAAACTCAACATCTACAGTGACTCACAAGTCATCACCTCACAAATAACAGGAAGCTACCAGGCCAAAGATCCGACCATGAAAAAATATTTGGATAAAACCAAAGAACAACTCGGACAACTCGGGGAATATAGGATCTACCACATACCTCGTGAGCAAAATGCCCGAGCTGACGCCCTTTCAAAATTAGCCAGCACCAAACCAGGGGGCAACAACAGAAGCCTCATCTAGGAGATACTACAGAACCCGTCAATAGCGGAAGAAGAAAAAGTCCTAGCCATAATAGGTCGGGATCAAGGATGGATGACCCCCATAATAAACTACCTCAAAACAGAAGCACTCCCTACAGATGAAAAGGAGGCAAAGAGGCTGAAAAGGGAGGCACAGTACTACACTATCATAAACAACACACTATACAAAAGAGGGATATCAACACCTTTACTAAAATGCGTACCGACTTCTAACACAAAGGAAGTCTTGGAAGAAGTGCACAGCGGCATTTGTGGTAATCATCTCGGAGCGCAAGCTCTCACCAAAAAGATACTCCGGGCGGGATTCTATTGGCCAACTCTACAAAAGGAGGCTACAGAATTTGTGAGGACATGCCCACCATGCCAGAAGCATGCCAACTTTCACATTGCCCCACCAGAAAAGCTCATCAGCGTGACCTCACCTTGGCCATTTGCAAAATGGGGACTCGACCTTCTCGGACCCTTCCCACAGGGATCGGGACAAGTAAAATTCCTTATAGTAGGAGTAGACTATTTCACAAAATGGATCGAGGCAGAACCCCTAGCCAACGCCACCACTCAAAGAAGTCAAAAATTCCTATATAGGAACATTATTACGAGGTTCGAGGTACCATACTCCATCACCACGGACAACGGTACCTAATTTACAGAGACAGGCTTCAGAAAATTGGTGGCCGACTTGAACATAAAACACCAGTTCACCTCCATCGAACATCCCCAAGCCAATGGACAAGCCGAAGCAGCCAACAAAGTCATATTGGCCGGACTAAAGCGGAGGCTACAAGAAACAAAGGGAGCTTGGGCCGAGGAACTCCCACAAGTCCTATGGGCGTATCGAACAACCCCCCATTCTACTACAAATGAATCACCATTCCGACTGGCATACGGAGCGGAGGCAATGATTCCAATAGAAATCGAAGAAGGATATCCCCGAGTAGTCCACTACAATGAACGAGCAAACTCCCAACTTCAGAGAGAAGAGCTCGACTTGTTACCCGAAATCCAAGAAAGAGCTCGGATCAGGGAAGAAACTCTAAAGTGACGAATGGCTTCCAGATATAATCTAAAGGTAGTGCCGAGAAGTTTTGCAGAGAATGATCTCATCCTAATCAGAAATGACATTGGAACAACTCGACCCGGAGAAGGAAAGCTGGCAGCAAACTGGAAAGGACCCTACCGAGTCATTGAAGTACTGGGGAAGGGCTACTACAGACTGTCCGAGCTTGATGGACGAGAGCTTCACCGATCATGGCACGCCTGCAACCTAAGAAGGTACTACAGTTAGAAAAGGTAAAGGATCTCACTAAATGGATGCGCTATTTTTCCTGAAAAGGTTTTTTAATGAGGCACCATGTCGAGACCCAGATCATACCCGACTTAAAGGGACAAGGAAATTCCCACATGTATATGTTTGCATTTTTTCTTTGAAATAAAGTTTATTTAGATATTATACAAAGATTCCAAGACGCATTAATCTGAAGTATTCATCGTCCGATTATAAAGCAACAGGTCAGCAGAAAGTGAAAAACAAATTCACTGCGCAACCACGATAAAGACAATCGTCCGATAAAGGTGAAAACGCGATTCACCCAAAGGACGATCTAAAGACGCCAACCATTTTCTACAAATCGGCAAAGATGAACACAGAATAATGTAAGAAGTTATCGAAAGCAATCCAAAAAAAAGAACCTGACGAGGTCTTACGGATAGCTAAAATAATAACTTAAAGACTGGCCGACGTTCAGAAGTCGGACCAAGTCAACCCAAGTTATAAGTAAACCCTGGAAAGAGGTTTGACCAACCCTATTAAAGAGGATTACTTTAACTTAGAAGGGCTGACATAACAAAGTCAGCCCCAAACTAAAAAGTTATACAAGTAGTCCCTGAAAGAGATCTGACAAAGATCCAAGAAAGAGGATTACGAAAAATAACTTAAAGGAGACCGACATAACTAAGTCGGACTCCTATCACTAAAAAAGTTATACAAGTAGTCCCTGAAAGAGATCTGACAAAGATCCAAGAAAGAGGATTACAAAAAATAACTTAAAGGAGACCGACATAACTAAGTCGGACTCCTATCACTAAAAAATTTATACAAGTAGTCCCTGAAAGAGATCTGACAAAGATCCAAGAAAGAGGATTACGAAAAATAACTTAAAGGAGACCGACATAACTAAGTTGGACTCCTATCGCTAAAAAAGTTATACAAGTAGTCCCTGAAAGAGATCTGACAAAGATCCAAAAAAGAGGATTACGAAAAATAACTTAAAGGAGACCGACATAACTAAGTCGGACTCCTATCACTAAAAAAGTTATACAAGTAGTCCCTGAAAGAGATCTGACAAAGATCCAAGAAAGAGGATTACAAAAAATAACTTAAAGGAGACCGACATAACTAAGTCGGACTCCTATCACTAAAAAAGTTATACAAGTAGTCCCTGAAAGAGATCTGACAAAGATCCAAGAAAGAGGATTACAAAAAATAACTTAAAGGAGACCAACATAACTAAGTCGGACTCTTATCGCTAAAAAAGTTATACAAGTAGTCCTTGAAAGAGATCTGACAAAGATCTAAGAAAGAGGATTACGAAAAATAACTTAAAGGAGACCGACATAACTAAGTCGGACTCCTATCACTAAAAAAGTTATACAAGTAGTCCCTGAAAGAGATCTGACAAAGATCCAAGAAAGAGGATTACGAAAAATAACTTAAAAGTGACCGACATAACTAAGTTGGACTCCTATCGCTAAAAAAGTTATACAAGTAGTCCCTGAAAGAGATCTGACAAAGATCCAAGAAAGAGGACTACAAAAAATAACTTAAAAGAGACCGACATAACCAAATCGGACTCCTGCCACTATCAAGTTATCAAAGTAATCCCTAGAAGAGACCTGACAAAGGTCCAAAAAAGAGGATTACAGAAATAACTTAAAAGGGGACCAGCGCAAAAGAACCACCAAGAAACAAGTTGGACCCATAAGTCACAAACCTCAAAGGATCCAAGCTACAAACAATAAAACAAAGCAATCCAAAGAGGTCGAGATACAAGATTTCACACATCAATAGAAAACTGAAAAGATACCAAGTCAGAAAATTACCTCTATTACTCCACAAAAGTTATAAAGCCCGGAAGGCCACCAAAACCTACCATGAAGGGAAAGCAAGCTACCTTTTGTTTTTCAAAATAAAAAAGTTGCTAAACAAGCAACTAGGAAATGTCAACGAAAAATTTTAAAATCCCACAAGCCGGGCCAACTATACATCCAGAAAGAGATCAGCAAACATTAGGAGCCTTCTTGGCGGCGTCAGGACAAGGGGAAGGAGGACGAGTCTGAAGGGGGCACGGCATCTATGGTTCCATCATCCCGATTCAGAATCTGGCAATCCGGATCGGATGTAACGGAAGGAACAGAGGAGGTCGACACCTTAAGAGAAGGCACTGGGGGAGGATCAGCCTCATCATCATTCTGGTCATCAGGGACAATCTTACCATCCCTCACGATATTGTCCAGGCTGATGAGAGTCAAGTCGGCATCAGGAGCAACAACCCGGAACTGCTCCATCAGGTTCTCGGAGGCAGCAGTTACACTACCCACAAGATGACCTTGAAGCTCACCATAATTAACCCGAGCTGTTTCCAAATCCTCCCGAAGATGCATCAATTCCCTATAAGCCGAGACATAGCTATCCTTATGTTTCAATGCCATGTCTTCGGCCAGCTTCAAAGAGGCAGCAAGGGCAACAGAGCTGGCCTTCTCACCCTCCATCTCCTTCTCCACCTTCGCCAACTTCACCTCCAACTCCTCCTTCAGACCCTTGATTCGATCAAATTCCGACTTGGCCTCTTCCATAAAGGATTTTGTGGCATGAATCAGAATCCCCTGAACTGTCCGAAATATAGCCGCACCCATATGAGCCATCTTCACACTATTTTTAGTAATAAAATCCAAATGCCGAAGAAGGGACACATCGTCCATGGAAAGCCCACCATAGGGGGCAATTTGCTGGTCAACAAACTCAATGGCATCAAAGTCTGGGGCATCCAAGTTAAAAGGCTCGGATGTTTTTTGCTTTTTCAAAGGTGGGGCACCAGAAGCAGCAACAGAAGTCTGAGGAGGATCGACCTGATGAAACTGGGGAGTAGGAATTACTTTCCTCTGCCCAAGGGAACTCGGCACAGGGGGCTTCAGGGGGACCTGTGAAGATCCCTCGCCGGCCACCTTGGCCGAGATGTTCAGAGCAGCAGTTACCATCTTTGTCCTTTTGAAGGCCTTCATAGAGTCATTATTTTTTGACATCTCTACAAAACACAAAAACAGCCACGACAAAGAGTTACAAAAGAAGAAAAAGGAAATAAGTATAGAAACAAGTCAGACAAATAGACAAACAAATACCCAAAGCAGTCTGAACCAAGGACGGATTAGTCAAAAATCTTTTTGTATCAAGATGAGATGGTTTCCCCCAGAGATCCTCAAGAACAATTACAAAAGTGCATTTGACATCATCAAGCATCTCCCAAGTATAGCGAGACACTCTTACATCCTTCTGCCACTCTAGAGGGAAGGAGGGCTCGTCATTTTCATCAAGAAAAAAGGGGCAGGCCCCCTCAACAGCTCAAACTCTAAAGAAGTAGTTCTTGAAGTCTTTAAAGGACTCATCATACATCGCAAACACTTTATGGCCCTGGGCGGACCAGAAAGAAACCCAAGAAGCTTTCTTTTTTGAAGAACCGCCAGGCTTGGCAGAAACAAACAAGTAAAGAAAAAGAGTCTGGGAAGGTGTTACATCTAGTTCACGGCAGAGAAGTTGAAAAATTTTAATAAAACCCTATGAATTGGGGTGAAGCTGGGATGGAGCAATATTACACGACCACAACAGGTCAGTTTCAAAAGCAATAAAAGGAAAAGTAACATTCAACTGGCTGAAAAAATATTCATAGGCATAGAAGAAGGGACGCTCCCTCTCAATCATCAGAATCAGGAGCAACGAGCTCGTAATCCCCCTCGCGGGCATTATTACCACAAATCCTATGACGCTTCCTCAGCTCTGTGCAAAATTCAGCGTCCACAACGGAAACACACAACAAAACAAGGGAGTCCAGCCAATCGGACATCCCCTCGGGAACTCTGGAAGACATCTCTACAATGTTATTGCGAGAAGACATGAGGCCAACTAAATCCTACAAGTAAGAAAAGAAAATGAGGATTACTACAAACATCTTGGACAAAGGGGAAAACAACTCGGTCAATACTTCTAAGGCAATAAAAAGCAAGAAAAGGAAAACCCCAAGACTCAAACCAGAGTCCTAGGGCATCCTTTGGAGGCAGCAATAATGCAAGGTTCCCAGATCACATCCCAAGCATTTCTCAAAAAAGGATTCAAAACAACAAGCGCTTTTCATCAAAGAAAAAACATAGCAAATCATTACAGAGCCTGCCAAACAAAACATTCTCAAAAGCAACCAGAAAAACAATAGTAAAACCCCAGAAAGCCTCAAACGGAAATTCCAAGAAAAACCACAAGAAGGAAGATAAGAAAAGCATATCATAGCAACGAGTAAAAGATCGCAAAAGATCCAAAACTTTCAAACATGCAAAACAAGAACTTCACCAAAATAAAAGATGAAGCCACAAAGAAGATGAGAAAAGCTATTACCAACCTGGAAAGAACAAGCGAGCTTCAACAAAAACCAAAGGAGGAAGACGAAATCTGGGAATGCGAACAAGAGCAATGTCGCCGGAAGAAATACAAAGACCCCAAGCTCCAAATGACGTCGCACCGCAAGAAATGCAAACAAAAAAACAGAGAGTGGAGAAAACTAAGAAAAGAAGTTACGAAAGAGCAAAAGAAGAGAAACCGTTTTCAGGGTTTCAAAATCCAAAGTAAAAGAGCCTAAAGGGAACGGGGCAATTAATGCCCAAAATTAAAAGCATTAAACCCTCGCACGTTCCCAAAAAAGCGCCGGTATAAAAGCGCGCGTCTTTTAGTGGAAACGTTCTGCATTCAAAGCTGATACAAAGGAATCGACAAAATGCTTGAGTTCGGCTTCACCAACCGAAGTAAAGGACTCGGCCTCAAAAAAGAAGACCGAGTTCAAGCAAGGGCACTGTTCATACCCTGGGTCGAGCTGTCCGACCCGGGATGTTCTACAGACAAAGCGACCGACCTCTTCAGGTCAGGACAACCCGACCTCTTCTCAAAGAGCTCGGCCAAGTCACAGAAAAGCCCAAACAAAGGGCCCAAATAGAGGAACACGTCCCAAATCCAAGGGCAGCCCAAGCCCAGAGAGATAAAGGCGGTTCCCTTAAAAGATGACCTCACTTAAAGATAAGATAAAAGATAAGATAAGATAACTAACTTATCTTATCCGCAGGAGGCCACATCTCACCATTATAAATACACTGGAACACTCAGGTATAACTCATACTCTGATTCTACTCAATACCTGCCTAATACCCTTGCTAACTTAAGCATCGGAGTCTCTTGCAGGTAACCCCCACCCTCCGGGGACGAAGGATCAACACCACCACCAAGTTCAACAAGTCGGACACACCAGCTCCGGCCGCTACCCACTTGCCAGACACGTCGGCTCCGACCAGCACAGAAGATCTCATCCGAGATCGACCTACAGTTTCAGGTAACCCTCGGAACAGTTATACTGGTATTTTTAGATCCATATTGCTCTTAAAGATTAGGAAAGACCACATTCACATGTCCCTTTAGAACTTATACTCATAGGAGAATGCCGTTTGGCTTGTGCAATGCACCAGCAACTTTCCAAAGGTTCATAACAAGTGTTTTCTCTGATTCTAAAGAAAATTGCATGGAGGTCTTTATAGATGATTTTAGTGTTTATGGCAATTATTTTGATGTGTGCTTAGAGAACTTAGCTAGGGTACTAGAGAAATGTGTTAATACTAACCTTGTGTCGAATTTCAAAAAGTGTCATTTCATGGTGAAACAATGCATTGTTATGGGGCTTATTGTCTCCAATGACAGAATTTTTGTTGACCCGGCTAAGATTGAGGTTATTTCTAACTTGCCTTACCCCTCCTCGGTGAGGGAGATCTATTTTTTCCTTGGCCATGCAGGATTCTACAGGAGGTTCATCAAGATTTCAGCAAAATCGCTTTAACACTTTCTAGATCACTTCAAAAAGATGTGGATTTTGACTTTGATGATGCTTGCAAGGAAGCTTTTGATGGGCTAAAGGGAGCTTTGACCACAGCTTCAATAGTGCGAGGCCCAGATTAGAACAACCCATTTGAAATTATCTGTGATGCTTCTAATTATGTTGTTGGTGCCGCGCTTGCACAGCACGAGGGTAAGATCCCTTATGTTATAGCCTATGCTTCTAATACTTTGGATGCTGCACAATCCAATTACATTACCACTAAAAAAGAACTCCAAGCCATTGTTTTTGCATTGGAAAAATTTAGAGCTTACTTGCTAGAATTTAAAGTG
Organism: Arachis stenosperma; assembly: GCF_014773155.1. NCBI lineage: Eukaryota > Viridiplantae > Streptophyta > Magnoliopsida > Fabales > Fabaceae > Arachis > Arachis stenosperma. The sequence goes on from NC_080378.1 coordinate 93,221,598, forward strand.
GGGTGTACTCAAATCACACAGCTCTAAAGTACCTTTTGGCAAAGAAAGAATCCAAACCTAGATTGATTGGGTGGATATTGCTTCTCCGAAAGTTTGATTTAGAAATCAGAGATAGGAGTAGATCTTAAAACTTAGAGGCAGACTACTTGAGCCGCTTTGAAAACACCAAATCGGATTTCACTCCTATTGATGATTCATTTTCTTTGGATGCCTTGGGTGCAATTTCTCCTAACACGCTTTAGTTTGCACCAATAGAAAATTATTTGGTAGCTCACACCTTCTCTCCAAATTTTTTCAAACACCAAATGGACAAATTGAAAAGTGATTCCAAGTATTATATTTGGGATAACCCTTGTTTGTGGAGGTGTGGAGCTGATCAGGTAATCATAAGATGTGTGATGGAATCCGAATTCTAATCTATTTTTCAATCTTGTCACTCATCTAAGAGTGGAGGACATTTTGGCTCTCAAAGAACTACTAAAAAGGTTTTAGATTGTAAATTTTGGTGGCCAACATTGTTCAAGGATGCAAACCACTTAATCCAAAATCTTCATCAATGCCAAAATTTTGAAAATGCATCCCAAAAAGGATGAGATGGCCCAACAACCTATATTGTTCTGTGAAAATTTTTATGTGTGGGTCATTGACTTTATGGGTCCATTTCTAAACTCAAATGGGTTTCTATATATTTTGTTAGCTATTGATTATGTGTTAAAATGGGTGAAAAATGTTCCAACCCGAATTGATGACACTAACATGGTTGTTTTCTTTGTGAGGAACATCCTCATTTGCCATTATGGGTTACCACGAGCAATCGTGTGTAACCAAGAAACTTATTTTTGTAATAGGAAGTTTGAGGCATTGATGAGGAAGTATGGCGTCATCCATAAAGTTGCTACTGCCTATCGTCCTCAAACAAACGGCCAAGCAGAAGTTTTAAACCGTGAAATCAAGAGGATTCTAAAAACGGTGATGAAACCCCAAAGGAAAGAATCGAGTGCAAGGCTAGGAGATGCATTGTGGGCCTACCAAAATGCATACAAGACACCAATGAGAATGAGCCCGTTTCTTTTGGTCTACGATAAAGCTTGCCATCTTTCTGTTGAAATTGAGCACAAGGCCTACTGGGCGATAAAGGAGTGCAATATGGGCTTACAAAAGGTGGGTGTGGAAACAAAGTTCCAACTAGAAGAATTAGAGTGCCTGAGACTGGAAGCATATAAAAATGCTAGGATTTATAAAGAGAAAACCAAGGCAATACATGATCAGAATATCTGGCAAAAGGAATTTAGAAGTGGTGATTTGGTGCTACTCTATAATTCAAGGTTGAGGTTAATGCCAGAAAAGCTGAGATCAAGGTGGGATAGCCCATACAAAGTGGAAAAGGTTAAGTCCTTTGGTGTGCTTTATTTACGTCATCCATCAAGTGAAAATGCCTTTAAGGTGAATGAGCATTGACTCAAGCTATATTACCATGCCAACCCAAGAACAACAAGGAATTGGAGGCCTCTTGGAGGATGCACCGAATGCAAAGGATTAAGATTCATTCCCGTCCAACTTAAGGGCGTTAAAGAAAAGTATTAGGTGGGAGACACCCTACTATGGTATGATCTTCTAGTGTTCCTTCTGTGTATATAGTTCATTTCTAGTTTTCTATTTCTTCTTATTTGCATTTCTTAGATTTTCTTAGTGAAATTAAGGTTTGGAAGTGTTTGGCATTGTTTTGGTTGTTTGTTATGTGCTCACAAGGTTTAATTTGATGAAAAGGAGCAAAGATTGCTAATTACAATTATACGTACGTATGACCAATGCGTACATATCATCCTCCAAAACTTGCCATATCATGCGTACGCATGAAGCATGTGTACGCGCAAGCACCTTTCCAGAATGAAATTACATTTGTGCGAGTATTGTGCGAGTATTGTGCATACACACGATGCCAAACCATAATGAAAAGTGATTTGTGCGAGCATCATTTGAGTACTATGCATACGCACGATACCAATCCAAAGACAAAAAGGAAAGTGAATTGTGTGAGAACCGTGCAAGCAATACGTGTACGCACGATTTCGAATGCTTCAAGCCTTGTTTTGAAGACATGCGTACGCATAGGTGATGCGTCCCCCCCTCTTCATGTCAGAAAAGAGTGTGAGCCCTAGTCACTCACAGTCTCCTGTTTTTCTTTTCTCAACCTCCACGACCTTCTCATTACGTCACTTCCGGTGACCTATTGCCATCGGCGCCACCAATATTCTCTCTCTTTTGTTATCTTTTCCTTCCCTCTCTCCTCCTTTCTTCTTTCGTCGCACTCCAACTTGTGAGCAACAGCCCAAGTACAGGGCACTCCCTGTGTCTCTTTCTTATTCCGGCGAGTCAAATGCCATTGGCGCCACCTCCTGGTTGGCCATTGCAGCTACTTTGCTCAGCTGCCCTTTCCTCATTTCCTCTGTTTTATTTCTGCTTTCTCTTTTCCAGGTTTTAACTTCATTTTCGTTGCTAATTTTTGTTCAATTTGATTGATATTGTTGCTATAGTTGATTTTAGTTAGATAGTTTGTTAGATTAGATTTTTGTTTTTAATTTCTATGCAGATTCATATTAGGATTAGTGTAGCTTGTACATAATTACCTATGCTTTTATGTTTTCAGAGTTGGAATTGAATTTGTTTTCAATTTGTGTGGATCATTTAGACTGTTATGATGCTGATTATTATGTTTCATGCTAATTGTGTGATGCTTTGATGATTAATATTGTGAATTTGGTTGCAAGAAACTCTTAGTTATGCAATTTTATGAATCATAGAATGATGCACACCAAGGGATTATGAATGAATTTTGGGTCAGGTCTTTAGGAATCAATGCTTGTTCTCATATGATTCTTATTCTTTATGCATTAATAGAGATTTGATTTCTCTTTAAGTAACCCAATTTTTTTATTTTGTGACTACTATGACTTTTGTCTGAGTCTACAAGCTTAGTGAATTGTCCCTCTCTAATCTTGCGCTCATTCATTAGTGAGTGTTGTTGATGCTTGAATTTGTTCTTTTCACGTTGTTTAACCATGTCCTTGCTTCACTCTTGCATTGGCTGTTTATGGATATGCCTCTATGATTATCTCGCATTCTAAATTACATATTGTAGCTACCATGTGATTCAGAACTCTTACTTTTATTTGACATTATCCACCGCTTGTATTCTCTTGGCTTTGGTGTATTTGCGACTATGCTTAATGTACTTTCTTTCTCACTTCTTTTCAGGATGGGCGGCAATAAAGGGAAAGAAAGGCTTCTCTGCGGGCACCTAGTAAAACTGCAAAGCACAAGCAGCCTACCGCACCGCAACGTGCGAAGTAGTAAAAAAGGCTAAGAGTATTGATAAAGCGAATAAAAGGACCCTACCAAACAACCCAACATTATTCTCAAACCGCTACTATGAGCAGATATATACTAAGCTGTTGGAGTGAGCTGTAAATCCTGCAAAATTAATAAATAGTTAGATAATAAATTAATTAATATTCAAAGATATTAGGATTAAATTTTATAGTTTAAGGAAGTAAAGATATTAAAAATACGAATTTTGACACTAATTTTAAAGAATTTGTCCCAAAATTGGGCCGTAAAGCCAAACTAGGCCCATGGCCCAACATACAAATATTCAATTTAGCTCCCCTTCCTCTCATAATCTGAAAATCATGAAGAGAGAGGGAAGAACAAGAACACCCAAACCCTCACTTAAATTTCTATCCCTAATAACTTTTAATCTGGAACTCCGATCGTTACACTGTTTGCGACCACGCGACCACTGCGTCGAACTCTACAAAACCCATATAACAATTTGGTAAGAAAATCTCGATTTTTCCCTCATACTCCCTCCCCTAAAATTCGAAATTAGGATTTTAATTTGATAAAATTGTGTGATTTTGATGTTCTAGGCTTGAATTAGCTTGAGGAAACTATTGTGTCTTGTTTGATATGTGGATAAGGTAAAAATCCTCAAAACTCTTGTGAATTCTTTGATTATATAAGGTTGGTATTGAGCTTGTGTATATAGATGTAATGATATGAATTAGGTAGTGTATATGTGATTTGGAACATATTTGAGGAGGTTGGAAGCTTGGATTGAACATTGGGTGCTGAAATCTTGGTGGTGGGGGCTTGAGATTTTGCGAATTGAGGTGCTTCGGCATTAGGGAGAAAATCGGTCAACGTATGGTTTCGGTTTCTCGTAGTTAATATATAATGTCGCGTGAAAACTTAGGGCTAGATGCCATAAGATAAGTCTGAATATTTTGAATTGTTGGAAACTAATGGGTTATATGTATTTGTGAATGTGATAAATAATGTGACTGAATATATATATATATATTTATATTTATATTTATATATAGGTGAGGTATGACAAGCATGATGGAATTAATGTGTATATGTATTGTGTATTGGATTTGTTAATGATTAGTTGAATATGGAAGTTTACAATTTAGGAAGTTGGGAGATTAATGAGTAGAATAATAGTATTTGGTGGTATATATGAATGTTCAGGTTAATTTTGGTTATAAATGGTTTGAATTATTTTGCAGATTTTGAAAGTTTGAGGTTTTGTAAACTTTGGTAAAAACTGATTTTTTTTAACCAATTTTGGTGGGCTCCAACTCGGCTTCAAGACTCTCATATTTTGTCAAACTTATTTTATATGAAAACTGGATCTGTGAAGTTCATGCCGTTTGAAGAACGAACTAAATATAATTTTTAACAAAAAAGTTATGCGTGTTCGAAGTTTGGTACAAAAATATGATGTTTAAGACTTGACAAATTTTTGCAATTCTGATAAAGCTTGCGTATGTAGACCGTTGCACGCGACGTGGACCCTGGGCTCTGCCCAGACGTCTTGCGTACACGAGCATGTCATGCGTACGCGAGTTTGTAAAAATATGCCTCATGTGCACGCGGAAGCATAGCATGTGTACGCGGACTTCAAAATTTCAGCTTATGCATATGTGGACAGGGCATGTGGACGCATGACTCTGTTTTTCTGAAAATTATGTTTTTTGAGTTTTAAACCATTTCTCTTACTTTTCAAACTTCTATAACTTCTTTCTAGGGTCTAAAAGCTAGTTGTTAGGCTTCGGGAGAAGAGTGAACCTAATGAGAAATTGAAATTGATAGTGAAGAAGTTTGTGAAGTGAAGAGTTTAACTAATGAAGCGCGGATATTATTGATTGAGAAATGATTGACCAAGATTAAATGAGATAAAACTGATGATGAGGTGGTTGTGAAATGAAGAATAATGATGAGTAACTTGATTATGATTGATGGAGTCAGGCGAACCATATTTGGTAAAAGAAAGAACTTGAAATTGAAAATGTCTGTGGGAATCGTGGTGGTGTACTGCTCACAGATGGTGGGGATCGTAGTTATTTATTGCTCACGGGTGTGTATTTTCCAATTGAAAATCTTGTGAGGATCGTGGTGGTGTACTGTCCGTGGTGGTGTACCGCTCACTAGGTGGGGATCGTGGTGGTGTACCTCCCACCGATTTTCAAGACGATGATATCCAGGTTAGCTACCGGATGTGTCAGCTCCTGGAAAATTAACCGACACATGAACTCACGACCAGTAGGAAAGGCATACATCATATGTATTTGGTTGTCTTGTTTGAGTTTGTATTACTTGGGATTGTCTATTTAAATATATATGCTTATTTACTATATGTTATACTTGTTGTAACTGCATCCTATCTATGTTTTCTTTGTCTGTATTGTATGTCTGTGCATCTGAGATACCTCTTGTCTGGCAGAGGAGTGACGAGGGTAGTTTCACCAGTGTTTCGAAGGGTTGGAAGAAGCAGAAAGAGAAGGGTTAAGTTATAATTAGGTTTATAACTTGGAAAGCTTTGATAGTTTACCTAAATTGTAGTTTAGCTTATTCCTTTAAGTTTATGTTTTGAGTATCAGAGTTCTAGGATTGCCTGTGACTTTCTCGAGACCTTATATATTATGTACGTTTACCATGCTGAGAACCTCCGGTTCTCATTCTATAAATATGTTATTTTTCAGATGCAGGTCAAGAGGCACCTCGCTGAGCGTTTGGAATTTCCTAAGCAAGCGGAGTTAGTTCTTTTGGGGATTCTACTTTTTGTCATAGGCTATGTTATATATGTACTTAGACTCTCCTTTTATGTATTTTGGATATCGCACCTCTTAGAGGATACTTTGGAGATACAAGTGTTAGTTGTGTTTTGGGATATTATTTGGGATATATGTATGTATGTATGTATGTAGGCAAATATTTTTCGGCCGGCCTTGGCTTCGCAGGTCAAGTCAGGAGTTTGATATTTTGTTATTTTGGTACTCTATTTGGTATATCTTCATGTCTTATCCTTTTTTGTTGGCCCGGTTTTATGTTTTCGAGTATGAAGCGCTTTTCTTTTTTCGATTTTTGCTTAAACTTTTTTTCAAGGCTCGTAGTTACAAATTCTTTCGATTATATCTACTTATATATTTTATTTTTAGAGGTCATAATACCTCACCACCTATGTTTTACGAACATAAGCATAAAGCTCTATGTAGTAGGGTATTACATGAGCCGCCCACTGTGAACAACAACTACATATCCTAGAGAACTTAATCTGGTTTGTCGTAGACTGCATCGAGCAACGCGGATAGGGATTCCTTGTTAGGGATGTGAGCAATAGCAATCTATCTTGAGTCAATGAATTTTATGCTAACTACTAGTCAGCGGCCCTTGACTCAGTTTTTGTCGAGACAAGCAAGTCTTGGTGACTGAAGCCTCCATGCAGCAGGCACCTCCGTACCACCAGCAACACTTTCACAAGCATCTTAATCTATCCACCAGCTAGTGATTCAGCTTTTCTAGAAGATTGACCGACAAATCCAGAAGATCGAATAGAATGAGCATCGTAGTAAATGATGCTATGAATATTTGAAGAAGCTGATTAGCTGCAACAACCCACCCTGGAAGAACCAGATGCACCGGAATCTACCTCATACTACTATAGAGACGAAGATCAGGTGTTAGACGTGGAGGCGCCCCAGTCTCACCGACCTGAGGATAATGGAGGTGGAGATTTGTAGCGTCCCTTACTCCCCAATTCGATATTGAACGCATGGAAGACCGTACAAAATTTTAAGTGTGGGGAGGTCGGTAACCGATTTTTTTAGGTGACAATTCTCTTCGAAACAGCTGAACTTTAATTTCTTTTGATAATTGTGATAGTTTAATTTTGAGCTATTTGTTAATACTCCATTATTCTGAACTCTTTTTTAGTATTTTTGCATTTTAATTAGTTTGTACATAACACTAGGCTTTATTTTGATTCCTGGTACTCTTTTTAGTATCTTTTGTACATATTTCTTTTATCTTTGTAGGTGTGATTGGATGGATATGGATTATATGACCTAGACAACTCTCTATATACATGAGATAACTTGAAATAATATAGAATACAGATAAGAACTTGGAATTTCAATTTTTCATCCAACCACCCCTAGAAAAAATTAGGCCACTTGGTTAGAGTAATGATTTTCCAAGAAAATTATTTTAGGGCATCCTGCTGATTTGAGTCGAAACCTTTACTGATCTTGCTTGAAGAAAAATAATTTTTGAAACATAGTTTAGAGTTAGAATACACAAATCAAATAAGATTTGAGCTTAAATGTTTGGTTGCATCTTTCCAATTAATATTTTATTATTTTGGTGTTATTCTCTCTAAAATTGTAATCTTTGACTTGTTTGATTCTATATGTCTAATAATTTTTGTATGTAAATATGTATATGATTGAGGCCATCAATTCTTATAAACTCACTTGTCCAAATAGCCTACCTTTCTATCTACCATTATTAGTAATTTTAAGCCTATTTAGTTTCTTTTGTTATTCATCTTTAGCTCATCACTAGCCTTATTGGAAAATAATAAATGTTTTTTTCCAGATCTTTGATTGGCTTAGATTAGTGTATGAGTGCATCATGTGAGTTTGGGAAAGGGAAATTGGGAACTTGGTAGAAAAGAAAGATATATTTTGGGTTTTATTGAGGATTTTTTGGAGAAGCAAGTTTATTTTCATGCAATAAATGTTTAAACCATGTGCATTTACTCCTTTATGTTTTATATTTTATGTTAAAAAAAAAAAGAAAAGGAGCAAAATAGTAAGTGTATATACTTGTACATAAGGAAACAAAAGAAAAGAATAAAAAGGGATAAATCATACCCCAATGGAATTTTGGAAAGTGAATTCATGTGTGATGAATCTTGACAAATGCATGAGTGAACCATGGGTAGTTGGGAATTCACATTAGGACTAAGAAGACTGTGTTGGATTAGGTGGTAGTCTAAGCTAATCAAAGGTTTGAATTTTGAGTCCACTAGCCAAATACATGCCCACCTTGACCATAACCCCATTACAACTTCTTATAAGCCCTCATGATACTTATATACATGTATTAAATAATTGTTGATTAGAAGAAAAACAAGTCTTAGAAAGTAGGATTAGAAGAGAATTGAGAGAATCAACCCGAAACACTAGAGAGACTAGAATGTAAACACATCCAGTGAGGGTTTGAATGCTTAATTCTATATTTCCAACTTCATTAATTGTCATCTTTTAAGATTATTTACATTTCATTTTGGAACTCAAATTAGTGGGATTGTATTGACCACTATATTGCTTTTGGCCCTCTATGCTCATATGTGATATTGAAAATTGAGTTATTTGTAACCATGTAGATAGAAGTATGTAGAATTAGGTATACTAGTTACACTCATGTAGATAGTTTGCATTCTATAAGTTTTACCACTCCCTTGATCTTGTCTTTTCTAATGTTTAGCATGAGGACATGCTAGTGTTTAACTATGGAGAGGTTGACAAACCCCTATTTTATGATAATTTTTTGATAGAAAACATGGAATTTATCAACTTATCTTGCATTTATTCACCAAGAATGCATGTTATTATGATTTCTTTCATAAATTGTGCTTAAGAATTAAAAATATGCTTTTTGGACCAATAAACTATCAATTTTAATTCACTCTTTATTCCATTCGATGTCGTAATATATTTGTTGAGTGATCTCATATTTAATAGGACAAGAATGGATTAAAAAGGAGAGAAAAAGTATGCAAAAGTAAAGAAATCATAGAAAATTAAAGAATTGAAGATCTGACTTCCATGCATATGCATGACCCATACATACGCATCTTTCTCAATTCGCGTGTACGCATGAGGTGTGCGTACGCATGATATACAGTGCATGCCTCATTAATGGAAACACGTGATCGCAATTTTGAGGTCATTTTTTGGCCCAATTCTATTCTGAAGTATTGGAGGCCTAAACTCAAAGGGGAACACAGACTCTATCATTCCACATAGTTTTAGATAGTGTTTGTTCATAGTTTCTAGTAAGAGAAATCCTAGGTTTTCTCTAGATTTTTTCTAGGATTCTTATCAATTTTGCTCTCAATTTTGTATTCCGAACTTGTTTAGTTGTAATTTTGCTCTAGGTTTGTTATTCTCTTATTTCAATTTTCATTAGAATTTCTATTGAGTCACCTTTGAGTTAATTTGCTATTTTCTTAGTTTATGAACCTTGTTAATTTTGAATTTTTATTAATGCATTGATGTTTCTATGTTTTTATATGTGTTAATTGAGTTGCTATTGTTGATGTTTGGTAGTAATTAGATTTACTTTTGATTAATTTTCACAATTCCATGATGTGTTCTCTTATTACTCACTAAGTGTTTGTTGAATTGTTTACTTTAGCTATGGAGTAGATTCTTGAATACTTGGCATGAGGTTGAGTAATTAGGAATCCTTAATAATCAATATCCAATATTGAGTGGTGATTTAGGGTTGGTAGTTGATTTGGTTTTCACTAATGCTAATCTTTTACCAAATTTGATTGGTAAATTGATTAGGATTTGTGGATTGATATCAATTATGCCTACTTGACTTTTTTCCAATGTTAAGGGATAATGAAATGGGAATAACTCTTAATAATTGCCATATTTATGGTTAATAACAAGGATAAGAAGTCTAAATTCTCAATCCTAGCCAAGGCCATTTAAGTATTTGATTACCATCTCTTTTATCGATTCAATTCTCTTAGTCTCTTTTTATTTAATTCCATTGCTTCCTAGTATAGTTTCCTCTTAATTTTTGCTATTTCAATCGCATGCTTACTAGCAAGTTATTTACTTGTTTATTGCTTTTACTCATTGCAACTTTATTACCGATTACTCTTTGATTTTTAATTGCCTTATCTTTCCGTAATTTTATGCAAAACCCCCTAAATTCCATAATCAATGATGTGCATTCAATTGCAAGTCTAAGGGAGAATCACCCGTAATTCAACTCCCGGTTATTGAATTGATTTTTGTGGCAACCTTCTAAACTTTGATTTTGAGTTAATTGCCGATTTAAACTATACTTGCGACATAATTGAGTTTTTAAAACTAGTTAAATTTTGAACCGATGATTAGTCTGCGTCACATATATTGGGTTTCACCCTCTCTTTTAATTATTCTATTGTCTTTAATTTTGGGCATTTGTATTTTATTTATCATCTAAGTGATAAGTGATAAGCGTTGTAGTAATACGTGATGGATTTATTTTCCTTATTGATGATAGAACATGAATGGATTCATCAATATTTATCCATTTACTCCCATGTTCTTATGAGCAAGGAGCTTGGTCGCCACTATCAGTAAACTATCTCTCCTTAGTTGTTAAGTATATATTTAATAAGTTATTTTTTTAGGAGCTTTTTTGTTTTTTCAACTGAAATATGGATAGACGCGTCATTATTTTTGTATTGAACTTCTACATCGTCGTTTAGAAGAATCGAATAATAAAGGGATCAAGACAAGGATTTTACGTAGAGGGACTTAGACTTCAAGAGGAGTGGGTATCCATGCCAGTATTTTCAAGGCCGGAAATCATCAAAGGAATGACAATCGTCAGAGGCATGGTAAAGAGAAGCAGGCAAAGACTTATTCAGATGACTTGACTTGCAAGAGATGTGGAAAGTACCACCCAGACCAGCCAAGTAGGGAAGGGTTAGGTATATGTTATAAGTGCGAAAATTCAGGATTTATCTTACGAGATTGTCCATACAGGAAAACTCATGGAGAGGGTCGATCTAAATAATAAGGTTGAGAGAAATCGTGAGGCGAGTAAGTATGATTAAATTCAAACTGCTTGGCATAATAATGGTGTATGGTATTCGTTTGTAACGTAAAGCTAAAATTGCATTAAACATGATTTTGAAATGAACTACCGACTCAATCGCAGATTCTTGATTAATCCTAAGAACAAGGAAGATGCATCGTGGCTTAAAGAGGAATTTAAGGCAACTAAAATTTTGAGGGCAAAATTTCTAATAAGGTGGGTAAGATGTAAAACCTGGTCAAACCATCACTTATTTAAGTAATTAGCTAAATATGGGCGAAAACAGTTAGAAAAATTATCAATCAAAATTTGACAATCAAAATATGATATTTGGACTCAGTGGATTTTTCTAAATTGGAAAACATAGTTTTCTACATTAAAACATTAATTTTAAAGGTTTTGGGACAGAGTTGGGCCAAACGGGTTAACAGACTGAACCAGGCCCATGTGGACCCAAGCCCATATATATATAACTTTACTAAACACACTTTTAGCCACCATACTCCCCCATTTATGAGAGAGATCCAAAAATAGAGAGGAGAAGGAAGAAGAGAGAAACCTTAGTCTCCTTGAAACTTCAAACTTCGGCCACTTTAGCTTGACCCCTGTCTCTCTCATTTTGCTCACCACTCTAGATGTTTGCTAAAATTGCTAATTCATATTCTATTTAGTTAGAATTTTTATTGGTTTAGGTTTTAGTTGTTAATTAGTATTATGCTTTAGGTTTTAGTTGTTAGTGGATGTTAGCTAGTTAGGATAGGCTAGGTTAGGTTATTAGAGTTTTAAATTGTTGAAAAGTGTTTAAATTATTGAAATGAATTGCTGAATATTATTGATGCTGTTGTTTGAATTGTCCTAATTATATCCATTCACCGTGTTACAGCTGGTTTTGCTGAGATTTGATTGCCGAATTATTTGGATTATACTTGGTTTTTGCTAGTTTTGAATTATTTGTTGCTGGTATTGATCGTAGATTTTAAATTGGAGCTATCAATTGATATTTGTCTTGATTTTGCATGATTGAGGCATTTATTTAATAGTACAAGATTAATTAAGTTGGTCCTTTTTAACCTAATTATATCAACATTGTATGTTAAACTTAATCTTCTGGTATTGGTTATAAGAATTACATTGGTATTATTATAATTTATTGTTGATTTGTTGTTCTAAATTTCTGTTAGTTGGAATCCTCTTTGCAGACATGATGGCAGGTAGAGGTGTTACAGATTAGCCTACTGGTCATAGTCGTGGTCGTTGTTGTGGTAGAGGGAGGGTTTCTAGTGGTAACCTTGGAAATTCTAGATCCTCTCCCTCTACTCTGACTACCCTAGTGACGTCACAGTTGTAGCTTTATTGGACCAGTAATTCATCATGACCCCTAACCTCAACTACGTCTCTCTGTCTACGGCGATGATGCCGCCTCCATATGCTCAGCAGCATAATGTCTCCGCTGCCGCTTCCAGCGACGGACATCGTGGCTCCGGAATCCTCTCACGAAAGTGAGCCAGTTGATGCTCCTCCACCACCTCTTATCATATAGTTGACGATTTAGCCTGATGGTGGAATGGGATAGGTATCACTTTAAGTCTTCTATATGCTGAAAGTGTTTGACAATTGATTCTATTTTAGTGGATTTAGGGTTGTAGGTTTGAACTGCTAAAAGTATTTGATATATTGTGATTAGTGATTCTTGATAGTTGACTCTAGTTTTAGTGGATTTAGGATTATAGGTCTGAATTGCTAAAAGTGCTTCATATTTTTTTTATTATTGAATTATCAAAAGTGTCTGATTATTAATTCTAGTTTAGTGGATTTAGTGGAATTACGGATATTGCTTCTTGATTATTGCCTGTTGTTCATTGATTATTATATTTGGTATTGTTTAAGTTAATTGCTTATGGATAGAGTTTATGGTGCATTCCAGTTATAGATAAAATTCTGCCAAAATGATGGATAGGAGATTACCAATACCATCAAGCTACAAGAAGATCCCCTCTAGGCCAAAGAGTTACAAGAAGATCCCCTCTAAGACCAGAGAGCAATGGTTTCAGAAGTGGGATAATTAGTTTTTTTTTTTTAGTTTTAAACCTTCTTAACTAGTTTATATCTTTTAATTTGATTAACTAATTTTAAAGTTTCTTTGTGCATCGGAACTTTATATGGGACGCTGAGCATGATGCCCTCATCAGAAAGATATATGACCATCAAATGGGTCAGCGACTGCAATAGATGTTGGAGTATATTCATAAAGGGAAAGACCACTTCACGACCTGGCTCCGCCCAAAAATCAATAAGGCTCTGTTAGTTCACTGGGAGACCAATGAAGGATTCAAGCATCAGCGTCTCACAAACAGAGCTAACAGGGCATCGGCCAGGTTGTCCAAGTATACTGGTGGCTTAGCGACCTTCATGAAGACTAAGGCCATGTTGATATGTGGCTTCTTTAATTTTGTTATTAACTTAGTTATATTCTTTGACATATCATTACTAGGCATCTTAATCATATTGTTTCAATGGAACATGTGTAGTCGAAGTTGTTGGATCATGATACGACATTGGCGAAGACATTCAAGTGCATCCACACTTTGAAGGAGAACAAAGAGAGATTTGCTTATCAGCGGTCTCAGGATCATTATGTGAGTAAACATCTGATTTTGTGATATAAAATTAGAGATTAACTCTATACCTGTCGTACTAATTATAATAACATCTGTTGCACAGGAGTTTTACACGCAAAGACTAGAGGTAACGACTCAATAATCTCAGTAAAGTGGGGGAGGACGCCGAGGGCTCTGCTGCTTCAGTCGTGGATCCCGGTGCAGTTTGGCGCGAGACCGCCTCAGCGCCGAACAAAAACCACATATACGGGCTAGGGTCATTCTTTGCCAGCAACCTCCGCACTTCCATGTTGAAGCCATCATCTGCATCTACCACTAGACAAGTCGTCGACCCTGAGAAATTCATTGATTTGAGGCTACAGGTGCATGAGCTCACCCGTATCCTTCACGGGCAAGCTCAGAAGCTGACTGAATATCGAGAGAGGTACCAGAAGATCCTCACACGCAGGATGGACATGGATGAACTCAGGCTGGAGTGGAGGGAGCAGCTGGAGCGGCTTCAGCGGATGGAGGCAAGCTCAGATAGAGGTGTACCAAGGTCAAATGTGCACCGCTGGCATCATCCCTGCCGGTGGCAGCGGTCTTGTTGATGGTAGCGGTCCTGCTTGTGGCAGCAGTCCTGGTGGAAGTAGCGGTCCTACTGGTGGTAGCAGTGCTGCTGGTAGTACACAAACATCACCGCCTTCTGTGCCGCCTCAGTAAGACCACGAGAATGATGATGACGACTACTTGGATCATTAGTGATTAGGATTTTGTTTCATTCCACGCCACAATTTTTTTTAAAAAAATAACATTACTTTCAAATTTACTAAAGGAATAATTTGACGGTAAAAGTGAAGAAAACAACATATTGTGGTTGATGAGCGGATAATTTATACGCTTTTTGGCATTGTTTTTAGGTAGTTTTTAGCATGATCTAGTTACTTTTAGGGATGTTTTCATTAGTTTTTATGCTAAATTCACATTTCTGGACTTTACTATGAGTTTGTGTGTTTTTTTGTGATTTCAGGTATTTTCTGGCTGAAATTGAGAGACTTGAGCAAAACTCTGATAGGAGGCTGACAAAGGACTGCTGCTGCTATTGGAATCTGACCTCCCTGCACTCAAAATGGATTTTCTGGAGCTACAAAACTCCAAATGGCGCGCTCTCAACGGCATTGGAAAGTAGACATCCAGAGCTTTCCAGAAATATATAATAGTCCATATTTTATTCGTGATCAGACAACGTAAATTGGCGCTCAACGCCAGTTTCATGCTGCATTCTGGAGTCAAACGCCAGAAACACGTCACGAACCAGAGTTGAACGCCCAAAACACGTTACAACTTGGCGTTCAACTCCAAGAGAAGCCTCAGCTCGTGGATAGATCAAGCTCAGCCCAAGCACACACCAAGTGGGCCCCAAAAGTGGATTTATGCATCAATTACTTACCTCTGTAAACCCTAGTAGGTAGTTTAAGTATAAATAGAACTTTTTACCTTTGTATTATTCATCCTGGATCCTGAATTGTATTTTTTGGATCCTGTGATCATGTTTGGGGGCTAGCCATTCGGCTATGCCTGAACCTTCATTACTTATGTATTTTCAATGGTGGAGTTTCTACACACCATAGATTAAGGGTGTGGAGCTCTGCTATACCTCAAAGTTTTAATGCAATTACTACTATTTTCTATTCAATTCGATTTATTCCTGTTCTAAGATATTTGTTGCACTTCAACTTGATGAATGTGATGATCCGTGACACTCATCATCATTCTCACCTATGAACGCGCGTGACTGACAACCACTTCCGCTCTACCTTAGACCGGGCGCATATCTCTTGGATTCCTTAATCAGAATCTTCGTGGTATAAGCTAGAATTGATGGCGGCATTCATGGGAATCCGGAAAGTCTAACCTTGTCTGTGGTATTCCGAGTAGGATTACGGGATTGAATGACTGTGACGAGCTTCAAACTCCTAAAGGTTGGGCGTTAGTGACAGACGCAAAAGAATCACGGGATTCTATTCCAACCTGATTGAGAACCGACAGATGATTAGCCGTGCTGTGACAGAGCATTTGGACCATTTTCACTGAGAGGATGGGATGTAGCCATTGACAACGGTGATGCCCTACATACAGCTTGCCATGGAAAGGAGTAAGAAGGATTGAATGAAAGCAGTAGAAAAACAGAGATTCAACAAGGACAAGCATCTCCATACGCTTATCTGAAATTCCCACCATTAATTTACATAAATATTTCTATCCTATTTTATTTATCTTTTAATTATCTAATCAAATCACATTTGAATCAGCCTGACTGAGATCTACAAGATGACCATAGATTGCTTCATACCAACAATCTCCGTGGGATCGACCCTTACTCACGTAAGGTATTACTTGGACGACCCAGTGCACTTGCTGGTTAGTTGTGCGGAGTTGTGACTTAGTGTAATTCACGTGTGAGAGCTACCAAATTATTAGAGCCATTGTTGATGATCACAATTTCGCCCACCAAGTTTTTGGCGCCGTTGCCGGGGATTGTTCTAATTACAATTACGTGGAACTACAGCGCCAAGTTCTTTTTTGATCCGGCAACAACACCAAGTTTTTGGCGCCATTGCCAGGGATTGTTCGAGTATGGACAATTGACGGTTCATCTTGTTGCTCTGATTAGGTAATTTTCTTTTTATTTTCCTTTCAAAAAAGTTTTCAAAAATCTTTCAAAAATTTTTTCTTTATTTTCGTTTTCAAAAATATAATTTTCGAAAAAAATAATAAAAATACAAAAAAAAATCATAAAATCATAAAAACCAAAAATATTTTGTGTTTCTTGTTTGAGTCTTGAGTCAATTTTTAAGTTTGGTGTCAATTGCATACTTTAAAAATTTTTCTTGCATTTTTCAAAAATTCATGCATTCTTGGTGCTCTTCATGATCTTCAAGTTGTTCTTGACAAGTCTTCTTGTTTGATCTTGATGTTTTCTTGTTTTGTGTTGTATGTTGTTTTTCATATGCATTTTTTTATTCATAGTGTCCATGCATTAAAGAATTCTAAGTTTGGTGTCTTGCATGTTTTCTTTGCATCAAAAATTTTTCAAAAATATGTTCTTGATGTTTATCATGATCTTCAAAGTGTTCTTAATGTTCATCTTGACATTCATAGTGTTCTTGCATGCATCATGTGTTTTGATCCAAAAATTTTCATGTTTTGGGTCATGTTTGTGTTTTTCTCTCTCCTCAATAAAAATTCGAAAATAAAAAAATATATTTTCCTTATTTCCCTCCAAATTTTCGAAATTTTGGGTTGACTTGGTCAAAAATTTTTTTAAAATTAGTGTTTCTTACAAGTCAAGTCAAATTTTCAATTTTAAAAATCTTATCTTTTCAAAACTTTTTCAAAAATCAAATCTTTTTCATTTTTTTATTTATTTTCGAAAATTTTAAAATTATTTTCAAAATCTTTCTCTTAATTTTATTTCAAATTTTTGAAATTATGCTAACAATTAATGTGATTGATTCAAAAATTTGAAGTTTGTTACTTTCTTGTTAAGAAAGGTTCAATCTTTAATTTCTAGAATCTTATCTTTTAGTTTCTTGTTAGTTAAGCAATTAATTTTAATTTTAAAAAAATTAAATCATTTTCAACCATATCTTTTTATCATATCTTCTTATCTTATCTTTTTATCGTATCTTGTTATCTTATCTTTTCATCATATCTTTTTCAAAAATTTGATTTCAAAATATCTTATCTAACTTCTTATCTTCTTATCTTCTCAAATTTAATTTTAATATCTTTTTCAATTAACTATTTGACTTTTTGTTTGTTTCTTATCTTTTTCAAAACCACCTAACTACTTTTTCCTCTTTAATTCTCGAAAATATCTCATCTCTTTTTCAAAAATTCTTTTTAATTGTTTTAAATTTTAATTTTAATTATTTCTTATCTTTAATTTTTGAAAATCATTAACTACTTTTTCAAAATTATTTTCGAATTCTCCCTCTCTTCTCTTCTTCTATATATTTATTTATTTACTAACACTTTTCTTCACCTCTCTTCATCTCCAATCACTGCCTCTATCCTCACCCTTGTGATTGGATTCTCCACTCTTATTCCTTTCTTCTTTTACTAATAATAAGGATCTTCTTTGTCTAGATATAGAGGATTCCTCTTCCTTTTTTTTCTCTTCTCTTTCATATGAGCAGGAATAAGAAAAAAGGCACTCTTGTTGAAGCTGATCCTGAACCTGAAAGGACTCTGAAGAGGAAACTAAGAGAAGCTAAATTACAACAATCCAGAGGCAACCTTTTTGAAATTTTCGAACAAGAGAAGGAGATGGCAGCCGAACCCAACAACAATAATGTAAGGAGGATGCTTGGTGATTTAACTAAACCAACGTCCAAGTTTGATGGAAGAAGCATCTCAATTCCTGCCATTGGAGAAAACAATTTTGAGCTAAAACCTCAATTAGTTGCTTTGATGCAACAAAACTGCAAGTTTCATGGACTTCCATCTGAAGATCCTTATCAGTTTTTAACTGAGTTCTTGCATATTTGTGAGACTGTTAAGACGAATGGAGTAGATCCTGAAGTCTACAGGCTCATGCTTTTCCCTTTTGCTGTAAGAGACAGAGCTAGAACATGGTTGGACTCACAACCTAAAGATAGCCTGGACTCCTGGGATAAGCTGGTCACAGCCTTCTTGGATAAATTCTTTCCTCCTCAAAAGCTGAGCAAGCTTAGAGTGGATGTTCAGACCTTCAAACAAAAAGATGGTGAATCCCTCTATGAAGCTTGGGAAAGATACAAGCAGATGATCAAAAAGTGTCCTTCTGACATGTTTTCAGAATGGACCATATTAGATATATTCTATTATGGTCTATCTGAGTTTTCCAAAATGTCATTGGACCATTCTGCAGGTGGATCCATTCGCTTAAAGAAAACGCATGCAGAAGCTCAAGAACTTATTGACATGGTTGCAAATAACCAATTCATGTACACTTCTGAGAGGAATTCCGTGAATAATGGGACGCCTCAGAGGAAGGGAGTTCTTGAAATTGATGCTCTGAACGCCATATTGGCTCAGAATAAAGTGTTGACTCAACAAGTCAACATGATCTCTCAAAGTCTGAATGGATGGCAAAATGCATCCAACAGTACTAAAGAGGCAGCTTCTGAAGAAGCTTATGATCCTGGGAACCCTGCAATAGCAGAGGTAAATTACATGGGTGAATCTTATGGGAACACCTATAATTCATCATGGAGAAATCATCCAAATTTCTCATGGAAGGATCAACAAAAGCCTCAACAAGGCTTTAATAATGGTGAAAGAAACAGGCTAAGCAATAATAAGCCTTTTCCATCATCTTCTCAGCAACAGATAGAGTATTCTGAACAGAGCCCCTCTAATTTAGCAAATTTAGTCTCTGATCTGTCTAAGGCCACTTTAAGTTTCATGAGTGAAACAAGGTCCTCCATCAAAAATTTGGAGGCACAAGTGGGCCAGCTGAGTAAGAAAGTCATTGAAACTCCTCCCAGTATTCTCCCAAGCAATACAGAAAAGAATCCAAAAGGAGAGTGCAAGGCCATTGATGTAATCAATATGGCCGAACGCACAAGGGAGGAGAAGGACAAAAATCCTAGTGAGGAAGACCTCCTAAGACGTCTCTCAAACAAGAAGGAGTTTCCTATTGAGGACCTAAGGGAATCTGAGGCTCATATAGAGACCATAGAGATTCTACTAAATCTTCTTCTGCCATTCATGAGCTCTGAAGACCATTCTTCCTCAGAAGAGGATGAAGATGTGACTGGAGAGCAAGTTGCTCAATATCTAGGAGCCATCATGAAGCTGAACGCCAAGTTGTTTGGTAATGAGACTTAGAAAGGTGAACCTCCCTTGCTCATTAGTGAACTAGATACATGGGTTCAGAAAACTTTACCTCAAAAGAGACAAGATCTTGGTAAATTCTTAATACCCTGTACCATAGGCACCATGCCCTTTAACAAGGCTCTGTGTGATCTAGGGTCAGGCATAAACCTTATGCCACTCTCTGTAATGGAGAAACTGGGATCATTGAGGTACAGCCTGCCTTATTCTCATTACAATTGGCAGACAAGTCAGTAAGACAAGCTTATGGATTAGTAGAGGACGTGTTAATAAAGGTTGAAGGCCTTTACATCCCTGCTGATTTCATAATCTTAGACACTAGGAAGGAAGAAGATGAATGCATCATCCTTGGAAGACCTTTCCTAGCCACAGCAGAAGCTGTGATTGATGTTAACAGAGGAGAATTAGTCCTTCAATTGAATGGAGACTACCTTGTGTTTAAGGCACAAGGCTCTTCCTCTGCAACCATAGAGAGGAAGCATGAAAAGCTTCTCTCAATACAGAGTCAGACAAATCCCCCACAGTCAAACTCTAGGTTTGGTGTTGGGAGGACTTCATCGTGGTCTGAACTTCTCTAAGGCTCCATGAGAGCCATTGTCAAGCTAGTGACATTAAAGAAGCGCTTGTTGGGAGGGAACCCAATTTTTATTTATCTAATTTTATTTTTTTTATTTTACTGTTATTTTATGTTTTATTAGGTTCATGATCATGTGGATTCACAAAAAAAATACAAAAATTAAAAACAGAATCAAAAACAGCAGAAGAAAAATCACACCCTGGAGGAAGGACTTACTAGCGTTTAAACGCCAGTAAGGAGCATCTGGCTAGCGTTCAACGCCAGAACAGAGCATGGATCTGGCGCTGAACACCAGAAACAAGCAACATCCTGGCGTTTGAACGCCAGGAATATGCCCTGAGGAAAGCTGGCGCTGAACGCTAGTAACAAGCATGGAACTGACATTCAACGCCAGAAACATGCTACACATGGGCGTTGAACGCCCAGAACGTGCACCACTTCGGCGTTTAAATGCCACAATGGTATGCTAAGGCATTTTACATGCCTAATTGGTGCAGGGATGTAAATCCTTGACACCTCAGGATCTGTGGACCCCATAGGATCATCTCAGGATCTGTGGACCCCACAGGATCCCCACCTAACATATTCCCACCTTGCCTCCTAATTAATCCTATAACACACTTTCCCCCTTCACCAATCACCTCAATCTCTCTTCCCAATTCACATCCATCCACTCTTACCCATAAACCCTACCTACCTTCAAAATTCAAAAATCTTTCCCACCCAAACCCACCCTAAAATGGCCGAACCTACCCTCTCTCACTTCCCATATAAACCCCTCCATTCTCCTTAATTTTCACACAATACACACCTCTCTTCTCCTTCTTGGCCGAATACACCTCTCCCCCTCTCCTCCATATTTTCTTCTTCTTCTTCTTCTTCTTTTCTTTCTTTTCTTGCTCGAGGGTGAGCAATATTTTAAGTTTAGTGTGGTAAAAGCATAAGCTTTTTTTTTCCATTACCATTGATGGCACCTAAGGCCGGAGAATCCTCTAGAAAAGGGAAAGGGAAGACAAAAACTTCCACCTCCGAGTCATGGGAGATGGAAAGATTCATCTCCAAAGCCCATCAAGACCACTTCTATGATGTTGTGGCCAAGAAGAAGGTGATCCCTGAGGTCCCTTTCAAGCTCAAGAAAAATGAGTATCCGGAGATCCGACATGAGATCCAAAGAAGAGGTTGGGAAGTTCTAACCAACCCCATTCAACAAGTCAGAATCTTAATGGTTCAAGAGTTCTATGCCAATGCATGGATCACTAGAAACCATGATCAAAGTGTGAACCCGAGTCCAAAGAATTATCTTACAATGGTTCGGGGGAAATACTTAGATTTTAGTCTGGAAAATGTGAGGTTGGCGTTCAACTTACCCATGATGCAAGGAGATGCACACCCCTACACTAGAAGGGTCAACTTTAATCAAAGGTTGGACCAAGTCCTTATGGACATATGTGTGGAAGGAGCTCAATGAAAAAGAGACTCCAAAGGCAAACCGGTTCAACTAAGAAGACTGGACCTCAAGCCTGTGGCTAGAGGATGGTTGGAGTTCATTCAACGCTCCATCATCCCCACTAGCAACCGATCTGAAGTTAGTGTGGATCGGGCTATCATGATTCATAGCATCATGATTGGAGAGGAAGTAGAAGTTCATGAAGTCATCTTCCATGAATTCTACAAAATAGCCGATAAGTCCTCTACTTTGGCAAGGCTAGCTTTTCCTCATCTTATTTGCCATCTATGTTACTCAGCTGGAGTTATCATAGAAGGAGACATCCTCATTGAGGAGGACAAGCCCATCACTAAAAAAAGGATGGAGCAAACAAGAGAGCCCACTCACGGAACCCAAGAGATGCATGAGGAAGCTCATCACCAAGAAATCCCGGAGATGCCTCAAGGGATGCACTTTCCTCCCAACAACTATTGGGAACAACTCAACGCTTCCTTAGAAGATTTGAGTTACAATGTGGATCAATTAAGGGTGGAACATCAAGAGCACTCCATCATTCTCCATGAAATTAGAGAAGATCAAAGGGCAATGAGGGAGGAGCAACAAAGGCAAGGAAGGGACATAGAAGAGCTTAAGGACATCATTGGTCCTTCAAGAAGAAGATGCCACTAAGGTGGATTCATTCCTTGTTCTTATTTTTTTTCTGTTTTTCGGTTTTTATGTTATATGTTTATCTATGTTTTGTGTCTCTACTTCATGATCATTAGTAGTTAGTAACTATGTCTTAAAGTTATAAATAAATTCCATGAATCCTTCACCTCTCTTAAAAGAAAAATGTTTCTAATTCAAAAGAACAAGAGTACATAATTTTCGAATTTATCCTTGAATTTAATTTAATTATATTGATGTGGTGACAATACTTTTTGTTTTCTGAATGAATGATTGAACAGTGCATATTTTTTATCTTGTTGTTTATGAATGTTAAAATTGTTGGCTTTTGGAAGAATGATGAACAAAGAAAAATGTTATTGACAATCTAAAAAATCATGAAATTGATTCTTGAAGCAAGAAAAAGCAGTGAAAAAGCAAAAGCTTGCGAAAAAAAAAATTTAGAAAGAAAAAGAAAAAGCAAGCAGAAAAATCCAATAGCCCTTAAAACCAAAAGGCAAGGGTAAAAAGGATCCAAGGCTTTGAGCATCAATGGATAGGAGGGCCCAAGGAAATAAAATCTAGGCCTAAGCGGCTAAATCAAGCTGTCCCTAACCATGTGCTTGTGGCATGCAGGTCCAAGTGAAAAGCTTGAGACTGAGTGGTTAAAGTCGTGATCCAAAGCAAAAAGAGTGTGCTTAAGAGCTCTGGACACCTCTAACTGGGGACTCTAGCAAAGCTGAGTCACAATCTGAAAAGGTTCACCCAGTCATGTGTTTGTGGCATTTATGTATCCAGTGGTAATACTGGAAAACTAAATGCTTAGGGCCATGACCAAGACTCATAAAAGTAGCTGTGTTCAAGAATCAACAAACTTAAATAGAAGAATCAATAACACTATCTGAAATTCTAAGTTCCTATAGAAGCCAATCATTCTAAACTTCAAAGGAAAAAGGGAGATGCCAAAACTGTTCAGAAGCAAAAAGTTACAAGTCCCGCTCATCTAATTAGAATTAATATTCATTGATATTTTGAGATTTATAGTATGTTCTCTTCTTTTATTATCCAATTTGATTTTCAGTTGCTTGGGGACAAGCAACAATTTAAGTTTGGTGTTGTGATGAGCGGATAATTTATACGCTTTTTGGCATTATTTTTAGGTAGTTTTTAGCATGATCTAGTTACTTTTAGGGATGTTTTCATTAGTTTTTATGCTAAATTCACATTTCTGGACTTTACTATGAGTTTGTGTGTTTTTCTGTGATTTCAGTTATTTTCTAGCTGAAATTGAGGGACCTGAGCAAAACTTTGATAGGAGGTTGACAAAGGACTGCTGATGCTGTTAGAATCTGACCTCCCTGCACTCGAAATGAATTTTCTGGCGCGCTCTCAACGGCGTTGGAAAGTAGACATCCAGAGCTTTCCAGCAATATATAATAGTCCATACTTTATTCGTGATCAGACAACGTAAATTGGTGTTCAACGCCAGTTCCATGCTGCATTCTGGAGTCAAACGCCAGAAACACGTCACGAACCAGAGTTAAATGCCCAAAACACGTTACAACTTGGTGTTCAACTCCAAGAGAAGCCTCAGCTCGTGGATAGATCAAGCTCAGCCCAAGCACACACCAAGTGGGCCCCGAAAGTGGATTTATGCATCAATTACTTACCTCTGTAAACCCTAGTAGCTAGTTTAAGTATAAATAGAACTTTTTACCTTTGTATTATTCATCCTGGATCCTGAATTGTACTTTTTGGATCCTGTGATCACGTTTAGGGGCTGGCCATTCGGCCATGCCTGAACCTTCATTACTTATGTATTTTCAACGGTAGAGTTTCTACACACCATAGATTAAGGGTGTGGAGCTCTGCTGTACCTCAAATTTTTAATGCAATTACTACTATTTTCTATTCAATTCGATTTATTCCTGTTCTAAGATATTCGTTGCACTTCAACTTGATGAATGTGATGATCTGTGACACTCATCATCATTCTCACCTATGAACACGCGTGACTGACAACCACTTCCGTTCTACCTTAGACCGGGCGCATATCTCTTGGATTCCTTAATCAGAATCTTCGTGGTATAAGCTAGAATTGATGGCGGCATTCACGGGAATCCGGAAAGTCTAACCTTGTCTGTGGTATTCCGAGTAGGATTACGGGATTGAATGACTGTGACGAGCTTCAAACTCCTGAAGGTTGGGCGTTAGTGACAGACGCAAAAGAATCACGGGATTCTATTCCAACCTGATTGAGAACCGACAGATGATTAGCCGTGCTGTGACAGAGCATTTGGACCATTTTCACTGAGAGGATGGGATGTAGCCATTGACAACAGTGATGCCCTACATACAGCTTGCCATGGAAAGGAGTAAGAAGGATTGAATGAAAGCAGTAGGAAAACAGAGATTCAACAGGGACAAGCATCTCCATATGCTTATCTGAAATTCCCACCATTAATTTACATAAGTATTTCTATCCTATTTTATTTATCTTTTAATTATCTAATCCAATCACATTTGAATCAGCCTAACTGAGATCTACAAGATGACCATAGATTGCTTCATACCAACAATTTATACCATTTATGCGTGAGGTTTATACCATCTGATTCCTTCTAATGGTACTCAACATTTTTCTTATAGTGAGGTGATAAGTGAAAATTAAAGCTAACAGATACCGACAAGTGGACCGGATCGCAAAGTAATACCACACTGGTAGATATCGTTCCCACGAGGATTAAAAAATTGAGCAATCAAAGGACAGATTAAATACCTAATTAGATTAATAAAACCTGATTGATGATCGAAGAGGGCAAGAGAGTATCTTGCTAAGAACCTTGAAAGTCTTGAACGTTGAATGTTTCGATGCCATGGAGAGTGAAACTGAATGATGAATTGAGAGAAGACAGTGATGATGATAGTCAAGGGCTTTGGAGATGCTTATGCTCTTAGGAAAACCAATCTTGCTTATTTATCTTGAAGTTTGCAAACATCTTTCATGATAAAACCTTTAGTAACTAATTTTTAATTCCTTGGCTCTTCAGTTACTCAAGAATTAATAATTCATCACTTTAATTAATCAAGAGATTAAGTACAAAAACTGATTTTGAATCCAAATAAGTTTTAAACATAGTCAATAGGTTGAATTATATGTCACGTATTCAAGCTAGTCATGTCCAGTTAAATCTTAAAAATACCATAATTTTCAAAAGTTTTTCTAATCCGAATTATATGTCACTTATTCAAAATTAGAGTGATTGAAAATCATGTATGTGTCGCATACTAATTGAACCACTATTCCTAACCAAATTCAAATAGTCATGTTAAACAGTTTTCAAGCTTTGATTCAAATATCAAAATTTTCAATTATAATAAAAGAATCCAAGAAGAATTAGCTTACCTTTCGATCTACTAATCCAAATTAAAAATGACTAACTCAATCATGAAATAGATAAATGCGAAACTTTGAAATAAAATAAATGTAGATTAATTATCCATAGAAAACATAAACAGAAGTAGTTACCCATGAAGAAGTAAGAAAAACCAGAAGAAGAAAAGTAGTCCGAGGACTTGATGCCCTTTTCTGTGAGCTATGCTCACTTATTTATAGCCTAAATTCTAAAATTCAAATTCAAAATTAAACTAATCTTATTTGTCAGAGAGGAAGATAAGATAACTACCCTAATCTTATCTTTTAGAAAGAAAGATAAGCTACTTACTTTCATTTTAAATTCAAAATGAAAACTCAAATCAAATCTGAAACAACCAAATCTCTTATGCTTCTAGAGAGAATCAATAACTAATTGTCTAGATGTTCAAGTCTTTAATGTGATTAAGGCTTTTGATGATGTGGATAATTAAGTTTGGGCCTTGATTTGTTAAATCCAAGAGTTATAATTGCCTTTAAGCTGACTTGGATTGGAGATAACTGGCAAAAGGCCTAGGAACACCTTTCAGGAGGGGTATGTCAGCCAGGCGTGGAGTTGGCATGTAGGATGGATGCCCGGTGGAGGTGATGTTCAAAGGGGGGCCACGGGCGTATAAGGAGCTTGCCGGTCATGTGAAGGAGCCGCTGGGCGTGGAGTTCCATCTGCCTAGCGTTCGTGCTGGGTGTCCTGGCTCCAGGCGTGCGTGTCTTCATTCCCTTTGGGCCACGCTTCTTTGGCCAAACTTCTTGGGCTATGGGTTTTATATTCTTTGTGCTTTTCTTGTGAAAAAACCTTGACTTTTGCTACTTTTTTTAGCCCAAAAAATTCCTAAAAACATAAGAAATTTAATTAAAAACCTAATATATATTAGAAAAAGAATTTAAAAATCGCTTAAGATGACGTGTCATCACAATACCAAACTTAAAACTTTGCTTGTTCTCAAGTAAAAAGATAAATGGAGTTTTGCTTAATGAAAGAAATTTGAAAAGCTTTTAAGATTTGAAATCAAAAAGTGAGATTTATGATAATTATTTGTGATTACACTTGGCTTCTCTTATCCTTCATGAATCTTGCATACTTAGGATTAGAAATTTTCAAAGATTGAAATTCAAATTGCATAATGAGAATTCTTTTTAAATTTATATGACTTGAAGGCAGTTTAATTCTTATTTAAATTAGGGAAAGATTTCTGCGGCTTTTGACTCTAAGGGTTCTATCACACGGTAACTCTTAATGTGCTTTCGACTGGTAATCCCGGTCTAGTTGGCCCAAGATGCCGGGTGATAAAGCACCCCACGGATCTGATTTCCATAGTCTCTCCTTGGCACAATAACCCCACAAGCACATAACTCGGGTTTTATTTTCCTAGATATCAATACTCAGAGCCTCCTTGGACTTCTTGATATTTTGTCTTAAGGCAACTCTTTAAGCAGACTTTCAATCGATAATTCCAATCCAATTAGCCCTAGTTATCGAGTGATAAAGCACCCCTCTAATTTACTAGCCCAAGTCTTTCCTTAAAATAGAAACATCATAGGCACAAAACTGGGCCCCTCATTGGTGCTCAAAGTCTTGGAACTTTTGATTTCTTTGATCTTTCCAAACTTTTTTTTCAACTGCTTCAAGGAATTGATGGTCAGATCCTTATAATATTTCTTTAAATTTCTGTTCTTGAAGATTCTTTTTCTGTTTCCTCAAGATTCAAGCATTTTATATTTCTTCAAATCTAACCACATATATTTAAGCACCTCCATTGTTTGTTTTTTAATTTATTTTATTCAATCTTTTCATCAAGATATCCTTCATAAAAATAGTTACTAGAGGACAAGCATTCAGATTTTAAGTTTAAGATAAGAAAAGATAGAGTATGCTATGTATGGAGGGAAGGAAAATGTAAAAAAAGAGAAAAATAAGGAAACTAAAAACAAAAAAGATGAGAGTAAAGGAGAAAAATAACTAATCATCAGTAGAGAGATTTTATCTTATTATGATCTTACCTAAGTCTATTCAGTTATCATCACTGCTCCTTGTGTCGGTTTCTTATGATCCATGGTGTTACCAACACCAAACTTAAGGGTATACACCAGACTTAGAAATTTATATTAAACTTAAAGATTGACAGAGTAATGGATGTAAATCATGGCCAAAAGCATACATGCATGAAGAGAAGAAGGATGAAATAAAAACCATAATCTAGCGTGATTTTAATTTTTTTTGTTGGAATAAACTTTATATAAAGAAAAGTAAATATGCATGCAAAAGAGGAGGAAGAAAAGGAAGAAGATGATGATGATGACTACGGGCTCGTAAACAAAAGAAACAAAGATAAAAAAGGAAATATTAACCATGGTTAGGTTGTCTCCCAATAAGCACTTCTTTATTGTCATTAGCTTGACGTTAGACTTCTTAGGTTGCGGTTCAGATTATTTCAAAGCACCCCTTAGTGCTGTGTGTCTTAGCCAGCTCTTTGTGGTTTTTCTTCCTCAGATTGTTGGCTGTAATTGCTATTGCTGCTAATACTTCTTCAGATTTCTTCTTTAGTAATGAACCTCTTACTGATGAATCAATTATCGTTCTTGAGGTTTGAGAGACCCCATCATAAAAAAAAAGTTGATTATTAGCCAATCAGATAGGGCATGATATGAGCATCCTTCGAATGGTTTTTTATACCTCTCCCATGCTTCATGGAATGATTCGCTCTCTTTTTGAGAAAAAGAAGCGAGGTCCTTCCTTAATCAAATTACACTTTTATTATCAGCCATCATTCTTTTTCCCTCTTCTTCTTGCATGTGTAAAAGCAAACAAGATCAAATGTATCTTGTGGAATAAGAAAAATTTCAAAAGAAGAAATTTAATCCAACTAAGTGAATACAAAGAAAAAAACAAAACAGGATTTAATTTTAGACAAGAAAAATAAAATAGAAGGGAAGAGAAACTAAAAAGCAAAGAAAAGAACATGGAATAGAATATATATAATAAACTAATAATGTAAACAATTTTTTTTAAAAAAATAAAATAAACGTATGTGAATAAATAGGAAAGGAAACAAAGGATGTGAGAAACAAAAACAAGAACAAAGAAAATAAAAAGGAGAGAAAGAAGAATGTGAAATAGAAAACAAAACAAGAAAGAAAATAAAAGAAAAGGAAAAGAACGTGAAAGAAAAAGAAAAGGAAACAATGAAACTTAAAGAAAAGTACATAAACAAGATCTAAGTTAGGATTTAATCGGAAATTATGTTGTCAATTTCAATTAATCTCCGGTAATGGTGTCAAAAACTTAATGAGAAAAAATTGAAGCTCACGGATACCAGCAAGTGCACCAGATCGAACAAGTAATACTACAGTGAGTGGATATCGTTGTCATGAGGATTAAAGGATTGAGCAATCAAAGGACAGATTAAATACCTAACTAGATTAATAAAAGCTGATTGATGTTCGAAGAGGACGAGAGTATCTTGTTGAGAGCCTTGAAAGTATTGAATGTTGAATATCTGGATGTCACGGACAATGAGCTTGAATGATGAATTGAGAAAAGACAGTGATGTGAGAGTCAATGGCTTTGGAGATGCTTATACTCTTAGAAAAACCAATCTTGTTTATTTTCTTGAAGTTTTCAAAGATATTTCATGACAAAATCTTTAGTAAATGATTTCTAATTCCTTGACTCCTCAGTTTCTCACGCATTAATAAGGCGTCACTTTAATTAATCAAGAGATTAAGTACAAAAACTGATTTTAAATTCAAATAAGATTTAAAAGTAGTCCTTAGGTTGAATTATATGTCACGTATTCAAGCTAGTCCTATCCAGTTAAATCTTAAAAGAAAATATAATTTTCAAAAGTTGTTCTAATCCGAATTATATGTCACTGATTCAAAATTAGAGTGATTGAAAATCATGTATGTGTCGCACAGTTATTGAACCATTATTCCTAGCCGAAATTAAATACTCATGTGAAAGAGTTTTCAAGCTTTGATTCAAATATCAAATTTTCCAATTATAATAAAAGAATTCAAGAAGAATTTGCTTACCTTTCGATCCACTAATCCGAATGAAGAACGAATAACTCAATCATGAAATAGATTAATACAAGACTTCGAAATAAAATAAATATAGATTAATTATCCATAGAAAACATAAACAGAGCTCTTAACCTTTTGACAAAGAATTAGTTACCCATAAAGAAGTAAGAAAAACAAGAAGAAGACAAGTAGTCCGAGGAATTGATGCCCTTTCCTGTGAGCTATGCTCTCTTATTTATAGGCTAAATTCTAGAATTCAAATTCAAAACTAAACTAATCTTATCCGTCGGAGAGGAAGATAAGATAACTACCCTAATCTTATCTTTCAGAAAGAAAGATAAGCTACTCCATTTTAAATTCAAAATGAAAACTCAAATCAAATATAAAATGACCAAATCTCTTATGCTTTTAGATAGAATGAATAACAAATCTTCTAGATCTTCAAGTCTTCTGAATATGATTAAGACTTTCGATGATGTGGATAATTAAGTTTGGGCCTTCATTTGTTGAATCTAAGATTTGAAATTGCCTTTAAGCTGACTTGGATTGGATTGGAGATAATTGGGCAAAAGGCCCAGGAACACCTTCCAAGAAGGGTGTGTCCACCAGGCGTGGATTTGGCGTATAGGATGGATGCCCAACGGAGGTGTTGTTCAAAAGGGGGCCACCGGGCGTACAAGGAGGCCGCCGGGCGCGTGAAAGAGCTACAGGGAGTGGAGTTCTATCCACCTAGCATGCGTGCTGGTGTCCTGGCTCCATGCATGTGTGTCTTCATTCTCCTTGGGCCACGCTTTCTGGGACCATGCTTCTTGGGTGACAAACCCTATTTTGAGGGTTTATCTTGTGCTAATTTCAGGGGTTTTATCAATGATTCCACACACTTTCTATATGAAAATACAAGATTTTGCATTCCTTTCCTAGTTTTGCCCCATGAATGAAAACATGCTTATTTTGCACTAAAATAGATACATTTCTAATCTTCTCTTGATGCCATTCGATGCCGTGACTTGTGTGTTAAGTGGTTCCAGAATATAGGGCAAGGATGGGCCGGAAGAGAGAAGGAGGATGGGAGCAAAGGAAGGGAGCAAGAGAATTAAGCCTTGGAAATCTCAGCATGGGCGCGTGCGCGCACTTGGCGCGTCCGCGTGGATAGACCAACTTGAAGCCAAAGCCAAGAGCCAAGCCACGAGCCGGCTTGAGTAGCAGATAAGCCATGATCTTCATGGGCGCGCACGCGTACATCACGCCTCTGCGCGCATTACAAGATGCCTCGGTGGCGCGCGCGCGTACCTTGCGCGTGCGCGCCGATTTGCGAATATGATTTTTTTAAGAAGTCACGTGACTTAGACGTGGAGGCTGTTAAGAATTCCACTTTTGGGAAATGCTTGGCGGGAAAAGCTTAAGAAGACCAAAGGAGCAAGGGTTAAGGACACTTAGTTCATTTTTTCTAGATTTTAGATATTTTTGGGGGGGATAGTTAGTTACACTTTTGGGAGAAGAGGAGAGAGACTCCAAGCTTTTCACTAGGGTTCATCTTCATCCAATTTCTGAATTTTCAATCACTTTTTGGTGAGATCCATTACAATTCTCACTCCACTTTGCTCATGTCATAGATTTTCTTCTCCAATTTCAAGTAGTAGTTGTAATTGATCAATTCTCATAGATCTAGAATTCAACTTTGTAATTTTGGATTTCATCAATACCTTGAGAATTTGATTTTTATTGTGGCTCTTTGATACTTGTTGTTAGATCCTTGTGTTGCAATACTTTTAATTCCACTTTTCTTATCATTTTACTGTGACTTTCTTTCTTGCTCATTACATGTTTGATGAAATGTCAACACTAGTTATGGAGTAGAAATATCTCACTTGGCATAGGGTTGAACCATTATAAGAAGTTGAATAGTTGTGTCAATTGTTGATTTGAAATTAGGAATTGCTAATTGACTTGGAGTTCACTAAAGCTAGATTCTCATGAGGTGAAGCTAGGACTTGTGACTCAAGTTGATTATCTTCATTTGACTTTCCTCTATACTTAGGGGATAACTAAATGAGGCAAGGCCTAATTGCCATCATCATTGAATAAATTATAAGGATAGGAATTCTAAATGCCAACCCTAAGCCAAGTCTTTTAAAGATTGATTGTTTGTTTCATATTACCTTGCTAAAACCTTCAAAGAACCACAACAAAGCTTTCTAATCAATAAGATGCACACTTTGGCAATTCCAAGGGAGGACGACTCGGGAGACTTGTACTCTCGGATATAGATTGTAGGATTGTTTGGTACGAAATTTAAGTGTCGATTAGACTATACTCACGATCATATTCATCTTTGGATTCTAATTCGGCATGCTAAATTTCGTTTATCAAAATGGCGCCGTTGCCAGGGATCTTGCTTAGTGTGCCATGTTATTGTTTGGATTAAGCGTGTATATATGTACATAGTTGCATTTTATTGTAAAT
This sequence comes from Arachis stenosperma, assembly GCF_014773155.1. Taxonomy (NCBI): domain Eukaryota; kingdom Viridiplantae; phylum Streptophyta; class Magnoliopsida; order Fabales; family Fabaceae; genus Arachis; species Arachis stenosperma. The sequence continues at coordinate 93,253,844 of NC_080378.1, forward strand.
TGTTCAAGTGACTAACCCCTCATCGTTACCATGAATTTCATTTCCCCTTCATTGCATGACGCGTTCACAACCGAATCCGAGCTTAGTCCCTTTTGATCCGGAAATAGAACGAACCTTGTTTCATATTAGACAAGCTCGGAGGCGGCTAAAGTTTGGAAAAGGTGAAGAGGTTTTCACCACCTCAACCACCTTACTAAAAGTGAACATTGAATCGTCACTCAAAGAAGGCGTTAGTCATACTCCCATCAATCTCACTAACAATTCTTCTTTTGTTTTAGGTACTAATACCATGGATGCTCCGAGGAGAGTTACCATCAAGGAAGCGGGTGCACCGGATTATTTCCTTTAACCCCTTCATGTAACTCACCCCAACTTGAATGCAAACTTTGAATTGAAGACCGCTTTGATCAACCTCTTACCTAAGTTTCACGGACTTCCCGCACAAGACCCTATTTGACATCTCAAGGACTTCCATCGCATATGCTCAACTACTAGACGGGAAGGATCCGATGAAGTTGCTATATGGTTGTTTGCTTTCCCTTTCTCTCTTGAGGACAAGGCTAAAGAATGGTTCTACACTCTCTCTAGTGAAGTCACCTCCTATTGGGACCTACTTAGAAGAGGATTCTTGGATAAATTCTTGCCCCCGGAGAAGATGGATAGGCTAAGGAAGGAAATGTCTTATATTGTGCAAGGTGAGACGGAACCACTCTATGAGTATTGGGAACGGTTTCACAAACTACTAGACGCATGCCCTAATCACATGATTAATACTCAAGTATTGCTTGGATACATATGTCAAGGGATGCGAGAGCAAGATAGAACCCTCTTGGACACTTCTAGCAATGGTTCTTTGTCCAAATATAAAACAGCGGAGGAGGCATGGCAACTTATCATTGACTTAGCCGAATCCAATCAACATATGAGGCGAAGAGTCAACCATCCAAGGACCGTGAATGAGGTATCAACTAGTAGTGAAACCACCGCTCTAACTCAATCCTTGAATGAGATGACATCCATCTTGAGGAATCTCCAATTGAACCAACAACAACCACAACAACCTCAATCATACCAACAACACCCTCCACCACCTCAACAACACAACCAACAATTGGTCCCTCAAAAAGTATGTGGCATTTGTTCTTGCTACTCTCACTACACGGATGAGTGCCCAAGCCTTCAAGAAGATAACACCTTGGCGGCCACCCATAATTTCTATGACCGCCCCAATCAAGGGTACTACCAAGGCGGTAATCCTAACCAAGGGCACCCTTATCAAGGAGGAGGCTACAACCAAGGGAGTGGATACCATAATCAAAATTGGAGGGACAATCATCAACAAGGGAATAGGGACAATAACAACAATGGAGGAGGTTAAAGATGGGGCAACAACTCACAAAACTTCTCACAAAATCGGCCATACAACTCACAAAATCAACCATACAACCAACAAAACCCACAAAGAAACTACCAAACATACCAACCACCACATCAAAGACCACCACCCAACCAATCACAAACTCCTCAACTCACATATGCAACCACCCCTTCCAACCAAGATGAAACACTCCGGACCATTATCCAAGGCCAAAAGGAACTACAAAACACACTTGCTTCCGGTCTCACCGGCCTCACCTCTACACTACAAGCTCTTCTTGCATGCATGGATACACCATCAAACCCTCCTTCTCAACCCCCAATGCAAAGTGTCATTCCCTCTCAACCCCAACCAAATCCAAAGGGAGGCATCAATGCCATCACCCTTAGATCCGGAACACAACTAAGAGAGAAGGAAGAAAAGGACTCAAATCCTATCACAAACACCCAAGAGAAAGATGGAATGGATATAGAAGAGATAGTGGAAGAGGAGACACCACAAATCATAGTTGAGGATGAAGCCCAACCAACAAAGGAGACAACCAAGGCCAAGAGAACATTGGAAGAAGAAATTGCTCAACCACTCCCATTTCCAACACTTGCAAAGAAAGCTAGAAAGCGCATGGAACTCGACCCCAAAATGGTAGAAATGTTCAAGAAAGTTGAGGTAACCATCCCCCTCTTTGATGCTATCCATCAAGTTCCTAGATATGCAAAATTTCTCAAAGATCTATGCATGAACAAGGATAGGATTCTTGAATTGGAAACCATCCCATTGGGGAGTTCTATTTCCGCTTTAATGGGAGCATTGCCCGAGAAGTGTGATGATCCGGGCCCTTGTATGGTCACTTGCACCGTTAATGGAGTTCAATCTATAGATTGTATGTGTGACCTAGGAGCATGTGTTAGCATCATGCCGCTCTCCGTCTACCGGGTATTGAAGTTGCCACCACTAAAAAGATCGACGGCAAGATTTGTCCTAGCGGATAAAAGCATAATAACCGTGATGGGTGTTGCGGAAGACGTATTGGTGAATATAAAAGGATTGTTGTTTCTGATTGACTTTTATGTCCTTGAAATGCCATCAAGCGAAACCGAGAGAGCATCATCTATCCTCCTTGGAAGACCGTTTTTGAGAACTTCTAGATTCAAGCTAGATGCCTACTCGGGGACCTACTCATTTGAAATAGATGGGAGAGTTGTGAGTTTTAGCCTAGAAGAAGCAATGAAGCATCCACCGGAGAATCACTCTCTATTCCGGTGTGACCCAATTGATAACATGGTTGCCAAAGTGCACCTTGCAAAGTTAGATGAGAAGTACATGATTGAAGAAGCAAATGAAAGTTCAAGCGAACTAAACACCACACATCATACAAACCATCCGGAAACTCAAACTTCAAAGAATGACAAAAAGATGGAATTGAAGCCACTACCACCTCACTTAAGGTATTCATACCTTGATGAAGCCCAAAAGCTCCCCGTGATAATTGCACAAGAGTTAACTCCTCAACAAGAAGAAAAATTGCTAGATGTATTGAGGAAGAACAAAAAGGCAATTGGATGGAGTTTAGCGGATCTAGTGGGAATAAGCCCACAAGTATGCGAGCACCGCATATTTCTTGAGGAAGGAGCAAGACCGGTCCGACAACCTCAAAGGAGACTTAATCCAACCATTCTTGAGGTAGTAAAGAAAGAAGTCACTAAGCTACTTAAAGCAGACATCATCTATCCTATCTCGGATAGTGAATGGGTAAGCCCGGTCCAAGTAGTGCCCAAGAAATCCGGGGTGACAACAATCAAGAACGAAAGTGGTGAACTTATAGCAACAAGAGTGCAAAATTCTTGGAGAGTATGCATAGACTACCGAAGATTGAATGCGGCCACAAGAAAGGATCACTTTCCACTACCGTTCATTGATCAGATGCTTAATCGATTAGCCGGTAAATCATATTATTATTTTCTTAATGGTTACTCCGGTTACTTCCAAATACACATTGCTCTAGAGGACCAAGAAAAAACCATATTTACTTGCCCCTTTGGAACGTACGCTTACAAGCGTATGCCATTCGGCCTATGCAATGCACCGGCAACGTTTCAAAGATGCATGATGAGCTTATTTGCGGACTTTCTAGAGCAATCCATGGAAGTTTTCATGGACGACTTTAGTGTGTATGGTGATTCATTTGAGCATTGCCTAGGTAACCTTGAAAAAGTCTTAGAGAGATGCACCAAAACAAACCTTGTCTTAAATTTTGAAAAATGTCATTTCATGGTCAAACAAGGCATTGTTTTGGGACACATAGTCTCAAAAGAAGGCATTTCCGTAGATCCGGCAAAAATAAATGTCATATCTAGTTTACCTTACCCCTCCTCCGAGAGGGAAGTCCGTTCTTTTCTTGGACATGCAGGATTCTACCGGAGATTCATCAAAGACTTTAGCAAGGTGGCCTTACCTCTTTCTCGCCTACTACAAAAGGACACGGAATTTGAGCTAAGCAAAGAATGTATGGAAGCATATGACAAACTTAAAGTAGCATTGACACAAGCCCCTATTGTGCGAGGACCAAATTGGACTCAACCATTTGAAATCATGTGTGATGCTTCGAATTACGCGATAGGAGCCGCGTTAGCACAACGCGAGGGTAAGATTCCCTATGTCATAGCTTATGCTTCCAAAACACTAGACGGTGCCCAATCCAACTACACTACTACCGAAAAGGAACTCCTAGCTATTGTTTTTGCTCTGGACAAGTTCCGAGCCTATCTTCTTGGTTCCAAGGTTGTCGTATACTCGGATCACGCGGCACTAAAGTACTTGTTGGCAAAAAAGGAATCGAAACCGAGATTAATTCGTTGGGTGCTTTTGTTACAAGAATTTGACTTGGAGATCAAAGATAGGAGTGGTTCCCAAAACCTAGTGGCGGACCATTTAAGTCGCCTCGAACACACAAAAGGCGACACCACTCCTATCAATGATTCCTTTCCTTTAGATGCTTTGCACGCAATCTCGGAAGTAGCTCCTTGGTATGCCCCAATAGCAAACTATTTGGTTTCACGCACTTTCCCTCCCAATCTCAACAAACACAAAAAGGATAAGCTGAAAAGCGAATCCAAATACTATATTTGGGATGATCCCTATTTGTGGAGGTGTGGAGTGGACCAAATAGTGCGACGGTGCATACCTCAAACCGAATTCCAAGCAATCTTGGACGCTTGCCATGCTTCCGAAGGAGGTGGCCACTACGGCCCCCAAAGAACGGCAAGAAAGGTCCTTGATTGCGGATTTTGGTGGCCAACTCTTCTCAAAGATGCTTCTCTCTATTGCAAATCTTGTCCCCAATGCATTCGGTTTGGAGATATTTCCAAGAAGGACGAAATTCCCCAACAAAATATGCTTTTTTGTGAAATCTTTGACGTATGGGGAATCGACTTCATGGGACCATTTCCAAATTCCAATGGCTTTCTCTACATCTTGTTAGCAGTCGACTATGTATCAAAATGGGTAGAGGCAATCCCCACCCGAACGGATGACGCTAATGTTGTTTATTCTTTTGTGAGGAACAATATCATTTGTCGCTTCGGCTCCCCAAGAGCAATCATAAGTGACCAAGGATCCCACTTTTGCAACAAAAAAATGGACGGCCTCATGAGAAAATATGGCATCATACACAAAGTCGCCACGGCTTACCACCCTCAGACAAACGGCCAAGCCGAAGTTTCTAACCGGGAAATCAAACATGTGTTGGAAAGGATTGTGAAGCCAAATAGGAAGGATTGGAGCACTAAACTCTCCGATGCACTGTGGGCCTATCGAACGGCTTACAAGACACCTATTGGCATGAGCCCCTTTCGGCTTGTATATGGTAAAGCATGTCACTTACCGGTAGATATTGAACACAAAGCTTATTGGGCCGTAAAGGAATGTAATATGAGCTTGGGTAGGGCCGGAGTAGAGAGAAAGCTTCAATTGGCGGAATTGGAATGTTTGAGATTAGAAGCTTATGAGAACTCTAGACTTTACAAAGAAAAGTTGAAAGCCATTCATGACAAGAACATTAGGAGAAGAGAATTCCAACCCGGTGAACTAGTCCTTCTCTACAATTCAAGGTTGAGATTACTACCCGGAAAGCTTAGATCAAGGTGGGATGGACCCTACCAAGTGGAGAAGGTAGAACCTTATGGAGTCTACCACTTGCGCCACCCATCAAGCCCGGACATTTTCAAGGTAAACGGGCACCGTCTCAAATTGTATCATGGTGAGCAAAGAAAGAACTCCAAGGAATTTGAAGTGTTCCTCTTGAGGGATGCAACTCTTGAACAAGAACTTTGAGCTACTGAAAGTCCAACTTAAGGATGTTAAACAAAAGTGCTAGGTGGGAGACACCCCACCATGGTAAGATCTTCCTTTGTACATAACCACTTGACTTCATGTTTGTTAGTTAGATTTCAATTTCGATTCTCCTTCATTTGTTGAGTTCATTGATAGTTTATCAAGTAAAATACCATGCTATAGTGTTTAATTGGCTGTATGGGGGGGGGGGGTTGAAATGTTATAGGTGGTGCAAAAATATGCAAATTCGGAAAAGGCACCTTTCTGCGCGCGCGCGCACCTGGCGCGTACGCGCCCTTGAGGCACTCGACAATCATCCACGCGGACGCGCACCGTGCGCGGACGCGTGGACTGAGAAAAACACCCCTCCATACATTTACCCGAGAGTTGCGCCCACACCATGCCAAGACCATGCCTGAAGCACAGGAAACTCGCGCGCGCGCGTACATGACGCGTACGCGCACTTGAGAGATTCTGCAGATGAACGCGCTAGCGCAGCATGCGCGTCCGCGTCGATCGCCTTCTCACACTCCTGGTACATATTCCAGAGAGTTAAGCCACTCTTAGGCCCGTACTAAGCCACCGGCCCAGCACTTCTGCCGCGTGCGCGCACCTGGCGCGCACGCGTCCATGCACTGCGAACACGAAGTGCGCGCGCGCACCTTAGCCGCGCACGCGCCCATTGATTCTGCACTCCCCTCTGGGCCACTCCACAGAGAGTTGCGCCCACCCCAGGCCCTTCTCATGCCTGGGGCATAACCGCATTGACGCGCACGCGCACCGTGCGCGCGCGCGCCAACAGCCCTGAAACCAACCTCTGGAACTGCGTCCAGAGAGTTATGCCACCTCTATGCCACTCCTGTGCTGCCAGCCCAAGCGCATGGGCGCGCACGCGCAACGTGCGCGCGCACGCCCCCATTCCACTTTGCTACCCTGCGCGAGCGCGCACCGTGTGCGCACGCGCGGGTGATCGGCGCCAACGTAAGAAGGGGCACACTCACCCCTTCACTCTCAATTCAGATTTCCTTCCTCTTCTCATCCGTTCTACTACACATCCAACTTGAAAAGGGGCACACTTACCCCTTCATTCTCATTCCACCATTCCTTCTTCTCCACTACCTTCTACCACTTACCACCAATGGCCCCATATTAACTCTCCACTCTCCATCAACCCACTCTACAACCTCTTCTTCCATATTCTTCCCCATCTCACAAGGTACTATACTAAGCTACCCTCTTACTCCAACCATCTCCTTTGATTCTTATTCATTTAGTTTCACCTTCTTGTAGTTAGCTTCTTTCCTTTTTCTTCTTTTATTTTAGTTACTTCTTTAGGATGTTTTTGTTTTTTTCTCTCTTTCAATTTAACCCTTCATGGGCATTTGGGTCTCAACTTCACTTGCATTAGTAGATGAGTTGTGTTGCTTGCTTTTCTTACAATCACTGTGCACTGTAATCATTAATATTGGATTGTGGATTGCTACATTGCTTTCACCATCTTCTAATCACACACTACACAAGGATGCACGCCAAGTGTTCGACGAAAGGCATACTTGAGTTTTGAGCCCACTTTGACTAAATTGCCTCTCAACTTATCACTTTTGGGCGCATCCCCATTTTCTCCAATCCATTCACTCACATTTTCTTAACTTGCTTTCCATTTGTGGTCCTTAAGGGTATATGCTTCTCATGCTTCTTACTTGCATGCTTAAATTACCCTTGCACCACATGAAAATGATTTGCCTTGCTCTTCTCATGTTATTTTAATTACATGTTGCAGCTGTCATGTGACAATGATACCCATATTCTATGGCATAACTTTTCATTGCATAATCGCATTTACTTCCACTTATTTGGGTTTGATGTTTTCCCTTTCTTTGTTCTCATAGGATGGTCATCAAAAAGAACAAAGGGAAAGCCCCCAAGAAGCCAACTTCCAATAAAGCGCACCAAGACCTAACGGCCAGGCCACTCTTGAAGAAGACTAAGGGCCCCGTTGATGTTCTAGAGAAGGACAACCTTCCAAAGGATTCAAACAAGTTCCCTAACCGCTACTGCGAACTTGTTTACTCAAGAATGATTGAAAGGAATTATCACCCGGAACCCCTTCTAGTCCTCCCGGCTCACCTTAATCCGATTGTAATGCCACACATTGACCGGAGGCAATGGAGGTTCCTCTTGAGGCAACCAAAGGATGCCAATCTCTCATGGGTGGTGGAATTCTACTCCAACTACCACTCACCCATTCTCACATCAATATTTGTGCGCCGAAAGCAAGTGTCAGTCACAGTGGAAACCATCAGGGAAGTCCTTGGGATTGGGCAATCGTCGGATGGATATGACGCCTACCAAGAGGTCTTAGCTACATGTGATGACCGTGCATTCGATTAGGGTGCGGTCCTCCGCGTCATTGCTTTACCCGACGCATACTGGATTCGGGGAACCATAAAGCAAAGACCAAAGGGTTTAGATGTCCGTCACCTCACTCAAGAAGCCACGGCATGGGCCCAAATCCTAGCCCACTACGTGCTCCCAAGCACCCATGGGTCATCCATTACCGCCGAGCTTGCCTTATTGATATGGTGCATCTTAACCGAGAAACCAGTCGACATTTCGCATGCCATCCGCCAATCCATGGGGCGCATTCATGCCAAGGGAAATCTACCATTCCCCGCTTTGGTGACCGAATTAGTCGCAAAAGCCGGCGTCAACCGAGAGGCTAAAGATAGGCGAACCGCAATTCCGGTCGATGGTGATGTTATTCCGACCAAAAGATACCTCAAGCCTCCGGAATTCACCAAGGACATTGGTCTACCCACACCATCTCGCAACACTACCACCTCATCTACACCACAAAAATCAGCCACCCAACGCCTTGAAGACCTTCACAAGAAATTGGACCGTTATGAGCGGCGTAACCAACGCCGATATGCTCATGTGAAGAGACTTCTAAGTATAGTCACACCACCTATGGAGGAACCAGATATCTCCACATCCACCGCGACTTCAGGCGGGGATACCGATGATATGGGAGATGAGGGACACTCGGGACTCGACCACCCATTGCGCCTAACCTATAGCACGGAGGACCGTGCTAAGTCTTAAGTGTGGGGAGGTCGGCCGACCGATCTCCGTAGGTAACACCCCAATAAATTCTTGTTCTTGAATCCCATTATAATTAGGATAGGCTGCATGATTAGGTTTTAGTTGACACCATGCGCATAATAAGTTTACTTGGTTGGAACAATGAAACTCCTTCTTAGTAAACCAATACTTTTGGGCAACCGTGGCATTGCCAATTTTAAAATACTTTGATGCCAAATTTGCATGAAAAATTATATTTTGGAACATGGATTTTGAGTTAAGAACACAAGCTAGTAAGTTTTGAGCCTAATTGCGTGGTTACATCTTATAACCACCTATTCTCCTTCTTGTGTGCATTATTCTCTTTCTATGATTGTAATCCTTGATTTGTTTGATTCTTTATGTCCGCTATTTTGTGTATTCATGCATTTATATGATTGAGGCCATCATTTCAGCAGCTCACCCACCCAAATGGCCTTACCCTTTATCTCCCTTTGTTAGCCAACTTTGAGCCTACGCTTAACCCACTTATTCTTCTTTTAGCACATTACAAGCCTTAAAGCGAAAAACAATAAATGTCCTTTATTTGGATCTTTGATTGGCTTAGGCTAAAGTGTGTGAGAATCATTCAAGTGTGGGAACCTTGGGATGTTGGGGGAATAAAATGGTAGTTTTGTATTTTTATTAAAAATATTGGGAAATGGGTACATGCTCATGTATTGATCAAATTGTAAAACCTTATGCATTGATACTCTTGTATATAGAAAGAAAAAAAAATGAGAAAAACAAAAAGAAAAAAAGAAAAAAAACAGTATGGAAAAGAAAGAAAAAAAATAGAAAAAGAAAGAAAAAAAAGAAGAAAAAAAAAGAGAGAAAGAATAAAAAGGGGACAAAATGCCCCAAAGCAAAGTATAGCTCAATAAAATCAATGTATAAGCGTTGTGAAATGAAAGAAAAATGCATGAGTATGTGAAAAAGTGAAAAATGGGTAGTTAGGTTAGAACTCAATTGTATAGGATGTCATAGGCTAGGTGGGAAAGCTTAAGCTAATCAAAGATTCAAATTTTAAGCTCACTTGACCAAATATGCATCCTACCTTAACCCTAACCCCATTACAACCTATGAAAAGACCTCATGATATATGTATGCATGCATTGAATAATTGTTGATTGTTAGAAGAAAACAAATCTTGGAAAGCATGATTAGGGGAGAATTGAGTGAATCAACCCCAAACACCGAGCGGTTAGAGTGTAAACACTTCCTGTGAGGGTTCGATGCTCAATTCATTGATTCCCGGCTCTCACGAGCATTCCTCATGCAAGGTTGCATACACCGCGTTTGATGCTTAAAAATTGGCAAGTCCCATACCTTGACCACCATTGTGCCCCAAATGCTCGCATATGTCATGAGAAGGTTGATTTGTTCCTAACCAAGTAGGAAATAGCACTAGTCATAGTTACATTCATATAAGTAGGTTGCGCCCCATGAGTCTTATACTTTTGTGATCCCTCGGTCTTCTGTGTTTCTTTTGCATTTCTCTAAGCATGAGGACATGCTAGAATCTAAGTGTGGGGAGGTTGACAAACCCTATTTTGAGGGTTTATCTTGTGCTAATTTCAGGGGTTTTATCAATGATTCCACACACTTTCTATATGAAAATACAAGATTTTGCATTCCTTCCCTAGTTTTGCCCCATGAATGAAAACATGCTTATTTTGCACTAAAATAGATACATTTCTAATCTTCTCTTGATGCCATTCGATGCCATGACTTGTGTGTTAAGTGGTTCCAGAATATAGGGCAAGGATGGGCCGGAAGAGAGAAGGAGGATGGGAGCAAAGGAAGGGAGCAAGAGAATTAAGCCTTGGAAATCTCAGCATGGGCGCGTGCACGCACTTGGCGCGTCCGCGTGGATAGACCAACTTGAAGCCGAAGCCAAGAGCCAAGCCACGAGCCGGCTTGAGTAGCAGATAAGTGGTGGACGAAATTGTGATCATCATTATATGTTTCTTGGATTTTGAATGAATATACTCTTAGGGCACTGTTTATTTTCTTAACTTGAATTCACAACTCCGTTCAACTAACCAGCAAGTGTACTGGGTCGTCCAAGTAATAAACCTTACGTGAGTAAGGGTCGAATCCACAGAGATTGTTGGTATGAAGCAAGCTATGGTCACCTTGCAAATCTCAGTCAGGCAGATTAAAGGGTAATTGTGATTATTGGATTGTAAATAAAAGGGAATAATAAAAAGGATAGAATACTTATGTAGATTCATTGGTAGGAATTTCAGATAAGCGGAATGGAGGTGCTGTAGAGCTCTCGGACGCCTGCTCTCCCACTGCTTCTACTCAATCCTTCTTACTCCTTTCCATGGCAAGCTTTGTATAGGGGTTCACCATCAGCTGTGGCTACTTTCAATCCTCTCGGGGAAATATCCTATGCGGCTGTCACTCGCACAGCTAACCAGTCTGGAGGCATCACCCATGGTTGATAGCTACATCCCATCCTCGCAGTGAAAGCTAATGCTCACGCACTCTGTCACAGTACGGCCAATCACCGGTTGGTTCCCTCCCCTACTGGAATAGAATCCCTCTTTTGCGTCTGTCACTAACGCCCAGCAGGTTACAGGTTTGAAGCACGTCACAGTCATTCATTACCGGAATCCTACTCGGAATACCACAGACAAGGTGAGACTTTCCGGATTCCCAGGATCATACTCGGAACACCACAGACAAGGTTGGACTTTCCGGATCCTCATAAATGCCGCCATCTCTCTAGCTTATACCACGAAGATTCTGTTGGGGAATCTAAGAGATATACATTCAAGCTTCTTTGCATGTAGAACGGAAGTGGTTGTCAATCACGCGCGTTCATGAGTGAGAATGATAATGAGGGTTATTTACTCGTCACATTCATCATGTTCTTGGGTGCGAATGAATATCTTGGAATAAGAATAAAAGAGGAATTGAATAAAAGAAAATAGAACTTCATTAATACTTGAGGTACAGCAGAGCTCCACACCCTTAATCTATGGTGTGCAGAAACTCCACCGTTGAAAATACATAAGCATAAGGTCCAGGCATGGCCGAATGGCCAGCCCCCTAAAACGTGATCAATGATCTCCTAAGATGAAGAATAAAACAAAACTGAGACCAAAGATGTCTAATACAATAGATAAATGTCCTATATATACTAGACTAGCTACTAGGGTTTACATGAGTAAGTAATTGATGCATAGATCCACTTCCGGGGCCCACTTGGTGTGTGCTTGGGCTGAGCTTGATTAATCCACGAGCTGAGGCATTTCTTGGCGTTGAACTTTGAGTTATGACGTGTTTTGGGCGTTCAACTCCGGATCATGACGTTTTTCTGGCGTTTAACTCCAGACAGCAGCATGAACTTGGCGTTTAACGCCAAGTTACGTCGTCATTCTTCGAATAAAGCATGGACTATTATATATTGCTGGAAAGCCCTGGATGTCTACTTTTCAACGCCGTTGAGAGCGCGCCATTTGGAGTTCTGTAGCTCCAGAAAATCCATTTCGAGTGCAGGGAGGTCAGAATCCAACAGCATCAGCAGTCCTTTTGTTCAGCCTTTTTTCAGAGTTTTGCTCAAATCCCTCAATTTCAGTCAGAATTTACCTGAAATCACAGAAAAACACACAAACTCATAGTAAAGTCCAGAAATGTGAATTTAACATAAAAACTAATGAAAACATCCCTAAAAGTAGCTTGAACTTACTAAAAACTATATAAAAACAATGCCAAAAAGCGTATAAATTATCCGCTCATCACAACACCAAACTTAAATTGTTGCTTGTCCCCAAGCAACTTGAAAATCAAATAGGATAAAAAGAAGAGAATATACTATAAATTCAGAAATATCAATGAATATTAATTATAATTAAATGAGCGGGACTTGTAGCTTTTTGGTTCTGAACAGTTTTGGCATCTCACTTTTTCCTTTGAAGTTTAGAATGATTGGCTTCTCTAGGAACTTAGAATTTCAGATAGTGTTATTGACTTTCCTAGTTAAGCATGTTGATTCTTGAACACAGCTACTTATGAGTCTTGGCTGTGGCCCTAAGCACTTTGTTTTCCAGTATTACCACCGGATACATAAATGCCACAGACATATAACTGGGTGAACCTTTTCAGATTGTGACTCAGCTTTGCTAGAGTCCCCAGTTAGTGGTGTCCAGAGCTCTTAAGCGCACTCTTTTGATTTTGGATCACGACTTTAACCACTCAGTCTCAAGCTTTTCACTTGGACCTTCATGACACAAGCACATGGTTAGGGACAGCTTGATTTAGCCGCTTAGGCCTGGATTTTATTTCCTTGGGCCCTCCTATCCATTGATGCTCAAAGCCTTGGATCCTTTTTACCCTTGCCTTTTGGTTTTAAGGGCTATTGGCTTTTTCTATTGCTCCTTTTTCTTGCTTCAAGAATCAATTTCATGATGTTTTTCAGATCATCAATAACATTTCTCTTTGTTCATCATTCTTTCAAGAACCAACAATTTTAACACTCATAAACAACAAGATCCAAAGACATATGCACTGTTCATTCATTCATTCAGAAAACAAAAATTATTGCCACCACATCAATATAATTAAACTAAATTCAAGAGCTATTTTCGAAATTCATGTACTTCTTGTTCTTTTGAATTAAAACATTTTTCTTTTAAGAGAGGTGAAGGATTAATGGATTTTATTCATAGCTTTAAGGCATGGTTACACACTAATGATCATGAAGTAGAGACACAAAACATAGATAAACACAATATTAAAAACGAAAACAGAAAGAAATAAAGAACAAGGAATGAATCCACCTGAGTGAGGGTGGCGCCTTCTTGAAGGTCCAATGGTGCTTTTTGAGCTTCTTTATGTCTTTTCCTTGCTTCTGTTGCATGATCCCTAGTGATTTTGGTGTTTTTAACATTATTTGCTCCCACTAGTTGTGTGGAGGACAACTTATCCCCTGAGGTATCTCAGGGATCTCTTGATTTGTAACCACATGTTCTACCACTGAGCTATGATGGCTTATTTTTTTCTTTCTATCTCCCATGACTCAGAGGTGGAAGCTTTTTGTCTTCCCTTTGAGGTTTCTCTGGCTTTAGGTGCCATTAATGGAAAAGCAAAAAAAAGCTATGCTTTTACCACACCAAACTTAAAATATTGCTCGCCCTCGAGCAAGAGAAGAAAGAAGAGAAGAAGAAGAAAAGAAGAAAATATGGTAGAGAGTGAGGGGAGATGGATTCGGCTATATGGGTGGGATTGGGTGGGAAGGAGAAGTTGAATTTTGAAGGTGAGTGAGGTTTATGGGAAAGGGTGAGTGGTGAATGAAAAATAGAAGGAATGGCCATGAATGGAGAGAGAGAGGGCGAGGTAGGTGGGGATCCTGTGGGGTCCACAGATCCTGAGGTGTCAAGAAATACCATTCCTGCACCAAATAGGCATGTAAAATGCCTTGGCACACCATTCTGGCGTTTAAACGCCCATTGATGCACGTTCTGGGCGTTAAACGCCCATGTGATGCTTGTTTCTGGCGTTGAACGCCAGTTTCATGCTTGTTTCTGGCGTTCAGCGCCAGATTGTCCTCTGTGTGCGCATCCTGGCGTTTAACGCCAGGTTGTTGCTTGTTTTGGGCGTTCAGCGCCAGAATGGTGCTCTGTTCTGGCGTTGAACGCCGGCCAGATGCACCTTCTGGGCGTTGAACGCCAGCCCGTGCGTCCTCCAGGGTGAAAAATTTTTTTTCTTCTGTTTTTGACTCTGTTTTTAATTTTTTTGATTTTTTTTTTCGTGGCTCCTCATGATCATGTACCTAATTAAACACAAAAATAACAAAGAAACAAAATAAAATAAAATTAGATAAATAAAATTGGGTTGCCTCCCAACAAGCGCTTCTTTAATGTCAGTAGCTTGACAGTGGCTCTCATGGAGCCACAAGGTGATCAGGTCAACTTAAGTGTGGTATTCCCAACACCAAACTTAGAGTTTGGATATGGGGTTTGGACACCAAACTTAGAGTTTGGTTGTGGCTTCACAACACCAAACTTAGAGTTTGACTGTGTGGGCTCTTCTTGACTCTGAACTGAGAGAAGCTCTTCATGCTTACTCTCTTTTGTCACAGAGGGATGGCCATGTGCCTGAAACACAAGGTAGTCCCCATTCAATTGAAGGACTAACTCACCTCTGTTGACGTCTATCACAGCTCCTGCTGTGGCTAGGAAAGGTCTTCCTAGGATGATGCATTCATCATCTTCCTTCCTAGTGTCTAGGATTATGAAATCAGTGGGGATGTAAAGGCCTTCAACCCTTACTAGCACGTTGATGAGCGGATAATTTGTATGCTTTTTGGCATTGTTTTTAGTACATTTTTAGTATGATCTAGTTAGTTTTTAGTATATTTTTATTAGTTTTTAGTTAAAATTCACTTTTCTGGACTTTACTATGAGTTTGTGTGTTTTTCTGTGATTTCAGGTATTTTCTGGCTGAAATTGAGGGACCTGAGCAAAAATCTGATCCAGAGACTCAAAAGGACTGCAGATGCTGTTGGATTCTGACCTCCCTGCACTCGAAGTAGATTTTCTGGAGCTACAGAAGCCCAATTGGCGCGCTCTCAACGGCGTTGGAAAGTAGACATCCTGGGCTTTCCAGCAATATATAATAGTCCATACTTTGCCCAATATTTGATGGCCCAAACCGGCGTTCAAAGTCACCTCAAGAAATTCCAGCGTTAAACGCCGGAACTGGCACCTAATTGGGAGTTAAACGCCCAAACTGGCACTAAAGCTGGCGTTTAACTCCAAGGAGAGTCTCTACACGAAATTTCTTCATTGCTCAGCCCAAGCACACACCAAGTGGGCCCGGAAGTGGATTTTTATGTCATTTACTCATCTATGTACTAGTTTTCTATAAGTAGGACCTTTTACTATTGTATTGGGGAGCTTTTGATCATGTTTTTATGATTGAACCCTCTTTGGGAGGCTGGCCATTCGGCCATGCCTAGACCTTGTTCTTATGTATTTTCAACGGTGGAGTTTCTACACACCATAGATTAAGGTGTGGAGCTCTGCTGTACCTCGAGTATTAATGCAATTACTATTGTTCTTCCATTCAATTCTGCTTGTTCTTTTACCAAGATATCACTTGTTCTTCAACATGATGAAGGTGATGATTGACGCCCATCACCATTCTCACCCATGAACAAGGTGACTGACAACCATTCTTGTTCTACAAGCATCTGAGGCTTAGTGAATATCTCTTGGATTCCTGATTGCACGATGCATGGTTGATCGCCTGACAACCGAGTGCTCGCCTGACAAACGAGCCAGCCATTCAGTGAGATCAGAGTCTTCGTGGTATAGGCAAGAACTGATGGCGGCATTCAAGAGAATCCAGAAGGTCTAACCTTGTCTGTGGTATTCTGAGTAGGATTCAATGACTGAATGACTGTGACGTGCTTCAAACCTGTAACCTACTGGGCGTTAGTGACAGACGTAAAAGAGGGATTCTATTCCGGTAGGGGAGGGAACCAAACCGGTGATTGGCAGTACTGTGACAGAGTGCGTGCATTAGCTTTCACTGCGAGGATGGGAGGTAGCCATTGACAACGGTGAAACCCTACACGAGCTTGCCATGGAAAGGAGTAAGAAGGATTGGATGAAGGCAGTGGGAAAGCAGAGAGACGGAAGGGAAGGCATCTTCATACGCTTGTCTGAAGCTCTTACACTAATGATATACATAAGTATCACTATCTTTATCTTTATGTTATTTTCGTTCATCATCATATACATTTGAGTTTGCCTGACTAAGATTTACAAGATGACCATAGCTTGCTTCATACCACCAATCTCCGTGGGATCGACCCTTACTCACGTAAGGTATTACTTGGACGACCCAGTGCACTTGCTGGTTAGTTGTGCGAAGTTGTAGTGATCACAATTTCGTGCACCAAGTTTTTGGCGCCGTTGCCGGGGATTGTTCAAGTTTTGAGCAAGCTCTTTGTCTGGTAACATCAAGTGCCAAAATCCGGCAACAACACCAAGTTTTTGGCGCCGTTGCCGGGGATTGTTCAAATTTTGAGCAAGCTTTTGGTAACAATGCCTGGGATTGTTCTAGTTTGGACAACTGACGGTTCATCTTGTTGCTTAGATTAGGTATTTATTTTTTTTTCGAAATTCTTGAAGATGAATTCTAGAGTTTCATGATGATTTGTTGAAATCTGGCTGGCTGAGAAGCCATGTCTAATCTGATTGGACCGAAGTTTCAACTTATCACCACAAGAGCTTGTTGATTCTCATCAATTTTGCTCTTGGAGCAGTGATCTGCTAAGATTTGGCTGACCTTTGGTCATGTCTAGTGTTTTGGACCGAAGCTTTCCTTGAAAGCTTGGCTGGCTGTGAAGCCATGTCTAATTCCTGGACCGGAGTCTTAGACTAACATTGCACTGATTCCTGGAATTCTCATTAAGAATTTTGATACCTTTTTCCACTTAATTTTCGAAAAATACAAAAAAATTTACAAAATCATAAAAACCAAAAATATTTGATGTTTCTTGCTTAAGTCTAGTGTCTCATCTTAAGTTTGGTGTCAATTGCATGCATTCATTCATGTGTCTTAAGGATCCTCAAGTAATTCTTGATGATTTTTGTGTTCTAATCTTTGAATTCTATTGACTTGAAGTATTTTGTGTGTCTCATATGCATTCTCATATTGATAGTGTCAGTAGTATACAAACTGCTAAGTTTGGTGTCTTGCATGCATTGTTATTTGATTCTTGTTGCATTTTGATTATTAAAAATCCAAAAATATTTTTAATTTGTGTCTTTTCAAGTCAATGATACAAAGAATTGAAGATTCAGAACATACTGCAGAGGAATTATACAGAAAAAGCTGAGCATTCAAAAATGCCCAGTGAAGAAGGCAGACTGGCGTTTAAACGCCAGCCAGGGTACCTGGTTGGGCGTTTAACGCCAGCCAGGGTACCTGGTTGGGCGTTTAACGCCCAAAGAGGTAGCATTTTGGGCGTTAAACGCCAGAATGTATACCATTCTGGGCGTTTAACGCCAGGATGGTGCTAGGGGGAAGATTTTGTTTTCAAAATCAATTTTTTTTCAAGTTTTCAAAGTTTTTCAAAACCAAATCTTTTTCAAATCATATCTTTTCAATCAAATGTTTTCAAAATCAATTTCTTTCCTTTTTCAAAGATACTTACTAACAATTAATGATTTGATTGAACATTTTTTGCCTTTTCTGTTGAGGAAGGTTTTATGTTTGAATCATATCTTTCTTGTTAGGCAAGTCATTAATTTTCAAAATCATATCTTTTCAAATTGTTTTCAAATCATATATTTTAAAATTGTTTTCAAATCATATCTTCTCAATCACATCTTTTTAAAACCATAACTTTTCAATCAAATCTTTTTAACCACATCTTTTTCAAATTAGTTTCAATCAATTCTTTTTGACTTCTTATTTCAAAATCTTTTTCAAAAATCACTTGATTTCTTTTTCACTTTGAATTTTCGAAAATTATCAATCAAATTTTCAAAATGTTTTCAAAATCTTTTAATTGAATTTTCGAAAATTCTCTTCCCTCCTTCCCACATCCTTCTATTTATGGAGTACTACTCCTTCTTAATGCACAATTCGAACCTTATCTAATTAAAGTTCGAATTCTTCTTCTCCTTCTTCTTTCTATTTCTCTTTTCCTCTGACATTTAAAGGAATCTCTATACTGTGACATAGAGGATTCCACATTTTCTTTTTCTCTTCTCTTTCATATGAGCAGGAGCAGAGACAAAGGCATTCTTGTTGAAGCTGACCCTGAACCTGAGAGGACCTTGAAGCGAAAGCTAAGAGAAGCTAAAGCACAACTCTCTTTAGAGGACCTGACCGAATTCTTCAAGGAAGAAGAACACATGGCAGCCGAAAACAACATCAATGCCAACAATGCAAGGAAGGTGCTGGGTGACTTCACTGCACCTACTCCTGATTTTATGGGAGAAGCATCTCTATCCCTGCCATTGGAGCAAACAACTTTGAGCTTAAGCCTCAATTAGTTCTCTAATGCAACAGAATTGCAAGTTTCATGGACTCCAATGGAAGATCCTCATCAGTTTTTAGCTGAATTCTTGCAAATCTGTGACACAGTCAAGACTAATGGGGTTAACCTGAGGTCTATAGACTGATGCTATTCCTTTTGCTGTAAGAGACAGAGCTAGAATATGGTTGGATTCTCAACCTAAAGAAAGCCTGGACTCTTGGGAAAAGCTAGTCAATGCCTTCTTGGCAAAGTTCTTCCACCACAAAGATGGAGTAAGCTTAGAGTGGAAGTCCAAACCTTCAGACAGAAGGATGGAGAATCCCTCTATGAAGCTTGGGAAAGATACAAACAATTAATCAGAAGATGTCCCTCAGACATGCTTTCTGAATGGAGCATCATAGGTATTTTCTATGATGGTCTCTCTGAACTATCCAAGATGTCTTTGGATAGCTCTGCTGGAGGATCTCTTCATCTGAAGAAGACGCCTGCAGAAGCTCAAGAATTGATTGAAATGGTTGCAAATAACCAATTCATGTACACTTCTGAAAGGAATCCTGTGAACAATGGGACTAGTCAGAAGAAAGGAGTTCTTGAGATTGACACTCTGAATGCCATATTGGCTCAGAACAAGATATTGACTCAACAAGTCAATTTGATTTCTCAAAGTCTGTCTGGAATGCAAAATGCACCAAACAGTACTAAGGAAGCTTCATCTGAGGAAGAAGCCTATGATCCTGAGAACCCTTCAATGGAAGAGGTGAATTACCTAGGAGAACCCTATGGAAACACCTACAATTCTTCATGGAGAAATCACCCCAATTTCTCATGGAAGAATCAAGAGAGACCTCAACAAGGTTTCAATAATAATGGTGGAAGAAACCGGCCTGGCAATAACAAGCCTTTTCCATCATCTTCTCAGCAACAGACAGAGAGTTCTAAGCAGAATACTTCTGACTTAGCAACAATGGTCTCTGATCTAATAAAGACCACTCAAAGTTTCATGAATGAAACAAGGTCCTCCATCAGAAATTTGGAAGGACAAGTGGGTCAGCTGAGCAAGAAAGTCACTGAACTCCCTCCTAGCACTCTCCCAAGTAATACAGAAGAAAATCCAAAAGGAGAGTGCAAAGCCATAGACATGGCCGAATGTGGAGAGGAAAGATAGGAGGAGGACGCCACTGAGGAAGACCTCAGTGGGCGTGTACCAATCTCCTCTGAGTTCCAATGAGAATCTGAGGCTCAAAATGAGACCATAGAGATTCCATTGGACTTACTTCTGCCATTCATGAGCTCTGATGAGTATTCTTCCTCTGAAGAGGATGAGTATGTCACTGAAGAGCAAGTTGCTAAATACCTTGGAGCAATCATGAAACTGAATGACAAGTTATTTGGAAATGAGACTTGGGAGGATGAACTTCCCTTGCTCACCAAAGAACTGGATGACTTGTCTAGGCAGAAACTGCCTCAAAAGAGGCAGGATCCTGGGAAGTTTTCTATACCTTGTACCATAGGCACCATGACCTTCAAGAAGGCCTTGTGTGACTTAGGGTAAAGTGTAAACCTCATGCCCCTCTCTGTAATGGAGAAATTAGGGATCTATGAGGTGCAAGCTGCAAGAATCTCATTAGAGATGGCAGACAATTCAAGAAAACAAGCTCATGGACTTGTAGAGAATGTTTTGGTGAAGATTGAAAACCATTACATCCCTACTGACTTCATAGTCCTAGAGACTGGGAAGTGCATGGATGAATCCATCATCCTTGGCAGACCCTCCTAGCCACAGCAAAGGCTGTGATTGATGTTGATAGAGGAGAGTTGATCATTCAAGTGAATGAAGAATCCTTGGTGTTTAAGGCCCAAGGACATCCCTCTATCATCATGGAGAGGAAGCATGAAGAGCTTCTCTCAAACAGAGCCAAGCAGAGCCCCCACAGTCAAACTCTAAGTTTGGTGTTGGGAGGCCACAACCAAACTCTAAGTTTGGTGTTGAACCCCCACATTCAAACTCTAAGTTTGGTGTTGGGAGGTTCCAACACGGTTCTGAGCACTTCTGAGGCTCCATGAGAGTCCTCTGTCAAGCTAATGACATTAAAGAAGCGCTTGTTGGGAGGCAACCCAATGTTTTATAGTTAACTATTTTCTTTTGTTATTTTATCTTTTTTGTAGGTTGATGATCATAAGAAGTCACAAAAACAATGAAAAAAGCAAAAACAGAATGAAAAACAGGAAGAAAAACAGCACACCCTGGAGGAAGAAGCTGCTGGCGTTTAAACGCCAGTAAGCCTAGCAGTTGGGCGTTTAACGCCCAGTCTAGCACCATTCTGGGCGTTTAACGCCAGAAAGGGGCACCAGACTGGCGTTAAACGCCAGAAAAGGGCAACAACCTGGCGTTAAACGCCAGGAATGGGCACCAGCCCGGCGTTTAACGCCAGAAATGGCTCAAAACGTGAATTTTGATGCCACTTGGTGCAGGGATGACTTTTCCTTGACACCACAGGATCTGTGGACCCCACAGGACCCCACCATCACTCTCTCTCTTCTTCCCCCACTCACCAATCACCTCAATACCACTTTCCCCCCCAAACCCACCCATCATGGCCGAACCATTACCCCCCTCTCACCTATATATACCCTTCTTCAACCCTTCATTTTCACACAACCTAAACACCACCTTCCCCCTCTTCCTCATTTCTTCTTCTACTCTCTTCTTTCTTCTTTTGCTCGAGGACGAGCAAACATTTTAAGTTTGGTGTGGTAAAAGCGTTGCTTTTTCATAACCATTTATGGCATCCAAGGCCGGAAAAACCTCTAAAAAGAGGAAAGGGAAGGCAAAAGCTTCCACCTCCGAGTCATGGGAGATGGATAGATTCCTCTCAAGGGTGCATCAAGACCACTTCTATGAAGTTGTGGCCTTGAAGAAGGTGATCCCCGAGGTCCCCTTTTCACTCAAAAAGGGTGAATATCCGGAGATCCGCCATGAGATCCGAAGAAGAGGTTGGGAAGTACTTACCAACCCCATTCAACAAGTCGGAATCTTGATGGTTCAAGAGTTCTATGCCAATGCATGGATCACCAAGAACCATGACCAAAGTGTGAACCCGAATCCAAAGAATTATCTCACTATGGTTCGGGGGAAATACTTGGATTTTAGTCCGGAGAGTGTGAGGGTGGCGTTCAACTTGCCTATGATGCAAGGAGATGAGCATCCTTACACTAGAAGGGTCAACTTTGATCAAAGGTTGGACCAAGTCCTCACAACCATATGTGAAGAGGGCGCACAATGGAGGCAAGATTCAAGAGGAAAGCCGGTTCAATTGAGAAGGCATGACCTCAAGCCCGTGGCTAGAGGATGGTTAGAGTTCATACAACGCTCAATCATTCCCACTAGCAACCGGTCCGAAGTTACCATAGACCGGGCCATCATGATCCATAGCATCATGATTGGAGAAGAAATAGAGGTTCATGAGGTTATAGCCCAAGAACTCTATAAGGTGGCGGACAAGACCTCCACTTTGGCAAGGTTAGCCTTTCCTCATCTCATCTGTCACCTCTGTTATTCAGTTGGAGTTGACATAGAGGGAGATACCCCCATTGATGAGGACAAGCCCATCACCAAGAAAAGGATGGAGTACACTAGAGACCCCTCTCATCAAGAAATCCCTGAGATTCCTCAAGGGATGCACTTTCCTCCACAAAACTATGGAGCAACTAAAACACCTCCCTAGGAGAATTAAGTTCCAACATGGGACAACTAAGGGTGGAGCTCAAGAACACTCCATTCTCCTCCATGAATTAGAGAAGACCAAAGAATCATGAGGGAGGAGCAACAAAGACAAGGAAGAGACATTGAGGAGCTCAAGCACTCCATAGGATCTTCAAGAGCAAGAAAGAGCCGCCATCACTAAGGTGGACCCATTCCTTGATTTCCTTGTTCTTTATTCTTCTGTTTTCGATTTTTTATGCTTATGTTTTATCCATGTTTGTGCTTTTGGATCATTAGTGTCTTAGTGTCTATGCCTTAAAGTTATGAATGTCCTATGAATCCATCACCTTTCTTAAATAAAAATGTGCTTAATTGAAAAGGAAAGAATTGCATGAATTCTGAATTTTATAATAGTTTAATTATTTTGATGTGGTGGCAACACTTTTGTTCTTTGAATGTATGCTTAAACAGTGCATATGTATCTTGAATTTGTGGTTCATGAATGTTGGCTCTTGAAAGAATGATGAAAAAGGAGACATGTTACTGAGGATCTGAAAAATCATAAAAATGATTCCTGAAGCAAGAAAAAGCAGTGAATACAAAAAAAAAGAAAGAAAGCAAGCGAAAAAAAAAGAAAAAAAACCGAAAAAAGAAAAAAAAAGAAGAAAGAAAAAGAAAAGAAATAAAGTTGTGATCCAAGGCAAATAAGAGTGTGCTTAAGAACCCTGGACACCTCTAATTGGGGACTTTAGCAAAGCTGAGTCACAATCTGAAAAGGTTCACCCAATTATGTGTCTGTGGCATGTGTGTATCCGGTGGTAATCTTCATAGATGGTTTAGAGTTCATTGCATATTCGCTTTTTTTATCTTATTTGATCTTCAGTTTGCTTGGGGACAAGCAACAATTTAAGTTTGGGTGTTGTGATGAGCGATAATTTGTATCTTTTTGGCATTGTTTTTAGTACATTTTTAGTATGATCTAGTTAGTTTTTAGTATATTTTTATTAGTTTTTAGTTAAAATTCACTTTTCTGGACTTTACTATGAGTTTGTGTGTTTTTCTGTGATTTCAGGTATTTTCTGGCTGAAATTGAGGGACCTGAGCAAAAATCTGATCCAGAGACTCAAAAGGACTGCAGATGCTGTTGGATTCTGACCTCCCTGCACTCGAAGTGGATTTTCTAGAGCTACAGAGCCCAATTGGCGCGCTCTCAACGGCGTTGGAAAGTAGACATCCTGGCTTTCCAGCAATATATATAGTCCATACTTTGCCCAGATTTGATGGCCCAAACCGGCGTTCAAAGTCACCTCAAGAAATTCCAGCGTTAAACGCCGGAACTGGCACCTAATTGGGAGTTAAACGCCCAAACTGGCACTAAAGCTGGCGTTTAACTCCAAGAGAGTCTCTACACGAAATTTCTTCATTGCTCAGCCCAAGCACACACCAAGTGGCCCGGAAGTGGATTTTTATGTCATTTACTCATCTATGTACTAGTTTTCTATAAGTAGGACCTTTTACTATTGTATTGGGGAGCTTTTGATCATGTTTTTATGATTGACCCTCTTTGGGAGGCTGGCCATTCGGCCATGCCTAGACCTTGTTTATTATTATTTCAACGGTGGAGTTTCTACACACCATAGATTAAGGTGTGGAGCTCTGCTGTACCTCGAGTATTAATGCAATTACTATTGTTCTTCCATTCAATTCCGCTTGTTCTTTTACCAAGATATCACTTGTTCTTCAACATGATGAAGGTGATGATTGACGCCCATCACCATTCTCACCCATGAACAAGGTGACTGACAACCATTCTTGTTCTACAAGCATCTGAGGCTTAGTGAATATCTCTTGGATTCCTGATTGCACGATGCATGGTTGATCGCCTGACAACCGAGTGCTCGCCTGACAAACGAGCCAGCCATTCCGTGAGATCAGAGTCTTCGTGGTATAGGCAAGAACTGATGGCGGCATTCAAGAGAATCCGGAAGGTCTAACCTTGTCTGTGGTATTCTGAGTAGGATTCAATGACTGAATGACTGTGACGTGCTTCAAACCTGTAACCTACTGGGCATTAGTGACAGACGCAAAAGAGGGATTCTATTCTGGTAGGGGAGGGAACCAAACCGGTGATTGGCAGTACTGTGACAGAGTGCGTGCATTAGCTTTCACTGCGAGGATGGGAGGTAGCCATTGACAATGGTGAAACCCTACACGAGCTTGCCATGGAAAGGAGTAAGAAGGATTGGATGAAGGCAGTGGGAAAGCAGAGAGACGGAAGGGAAGGCATCTTCATACGCTTGTCTGAAGCTCTTACACCAATGATATACATAAGTATCACTATCTTTATCTTTATGTTATTTTCGTTCATCATCATATACATTTGAGTTTGCCTGACTAAGATTTACAAGATGACCATAGCTTGCTTCATACCACCAATCTCCGTGGGATCGACCCTTACTCACGTAAGGTATTACTTGGACGACCCAGTGCACTTGCTGGTTAGTTGTGCGAAGTTGTAGTGATCACAATTTCGTGCACCACACGTCCTCCACTATTCCATAAGCTTGTCTTATGGACTTATCTGCCAGTTGTAATGAGAACAAGGCAGGTTGTACCTCAATGATTCCCAGCTTCTCCATCACAGAGAGTGGCATAAGATTTATCCCTGACCCAAGATCACATAGAGCTTTTTCAAAGCTCATGGTGCCAATGGTGCAAGGTATTAGGAATTTGCCAGGATCTTGTTTCTTTTGAGGTAGAGTCCTCTGAATCCAAGTATCTAGTTCACTAATGAGCAAGGTGGGTTCACTTTCCCAGGTCTCATTACCAAACAGCTTGGCATTCAGCTTCATGATAGCTCCTAAGTATTGAGCAACTTGCTCTCCAGTCACATCTTCATTCTCTTCAGAGGATGAATATTCTTCAGAGCTCATGAATGGCAGAAGGAGATTTAAAGGAATCTCTATGGTCTCTAGATGAGCCTCAGATTCCTCAGGATCCGTAATAGGAAACTCCTTCTTGCTTGAGGGACGTCCCAGGAGGTCTTCCTCACTAGGATTCTCGTCCTCCTCCTCCCTTGTGCATTCGGCCACTTTGATTAAATCAATAGCCTTGCACTCTCCTTTTGGATTCTCTTCTGTATTGCTTGGGAGAGTACTGGGAGGAGTTTCAATAACTTTCTTACTCAGCTGGCCCACTTGTGCCTCCAAATTTCTAATGGAGGATCTTGTTTCATTCATGAAACTGAAAGTGGCTTTTGACAGATCAGAGACCATATTGGCTAAATTAGAAGTGTTTGTTCAGAGTTCTCTGTCTGTTGCTGAGAAATGATGGATATGGCTTACTATTATTCAGCCTGTTGCGTCCACCATTGTTAAAACCTTGTTGAGGTTTTTGTTGATCCTTCCATGAGAAATTTGGATGATTTCTCCATGATGAGTTATAGGTGTTTCCATAAGGTTCACCTAAGTAATTAACCTCTGCCATGGTAGGGTTCTCAGGATCATAAGCTTCTTCAGAAGCTGCCTCTCTAGTACTGTTGGATGCATGTTGCAATCCATTCAGATTTTGAGAGATCATGTTGACCTGTTGAGTCAACACTTTGTTCTGAGCCAATATGGCATTCAGAGCATCAATTTCAAGAACTCCTTTCTTCTGAGGTACCCCATTATTCACGGAATTCCTCTCAGAGGTGTACATAAACTGGTTGTTTGCAACCATGTCAATGAGTTCTTGAGCCTCTTCAGGCGTTTTCTTCAGGTGAATAGATCCACCTGCAGAATGGTCTAATGACATTTTCGAAAATTCAGAGAGACCATAATAGAATATATCTAATATGGTCCATTCTAAAAACATGTCAGATGGACATCTCTTGGTCAGCTGCTTGTATCTTTCCCAAGCTTCATAGAGGGATTCACCATCTTTTTGTTTGAAGGTTTGAACATCCACTCTCAGCTTGCTCAGCTTTTGAGGAGGAAAGAATTTATCTAAGAATGCAGTGACAAGCTTATCCCATGAGTCCAGGCTATCCTTGGGTTGTGAATACAACCATACTCTAGCTCTGTCTCTTACAGCAAAAGGGAAAAGCAAGAGTCTGTAGACTTCAGGATTAACTCCATTTGTCTTTACAGTGTCACAGATCTGCAAGAACTCAGTTAAAAACTGGTAAGGATCTTCAGATGGAAGTCCATAAAACTTGCAGTTTTGTTGCATTAAAGCAACTAGTTGAGGCTTAAGCTCAAAGTTATTGGCTCCAATGGCAGGAATGGAGATGCTTCTTCCATCAAATTTGGACGTTGGCTTTGTGAAGTCTCCAAGCATTCTCCTTGCATTATTATTATTATTTTCTTCTGCCATCTCTTTCTCTTGTTCGAAAATTTCTGAAAGGTTGTTTCTCTTAAAGATGTTTTTGGATTGTTGTAATTTAGCTTCTCTTAATCTTCTCTTCAGAGTCCTTTCAGGTTCTGGATCAACTTCAACAAGAGTGCCTTTATCCCTGTTCCTGCTCATATAAAAAGAGAAGAGAACAAGAAAAGAAAAAGGAATCCTCTATGTCACAGTATAGAGATTCCTTTATGTTAGTAGAAAAAGAAAGGGGGTAGAAAAATGAAGAAGGAGGTTCGGTTTTTAGATGGAGAGAGGTGAAGAGAAGTGTTAGTAATTAATTAATTAAATAGAAGAAGAGAAGAAAGGGAGAAGAATTCGAAAATAATTTTTGAAAAAGAGGTTAGTAATTTTCGAAAATTAGAGATGAGTTGTAATTAAAATTAAAACATGAAACAATTAATTAATTAAAAAGAATTTTTGAAAAAGAGAGAGATATTTTCGAAAATAGAAGAGAGAGAAGTAGTTAGGTGATTGAAAAAGATTTGAAATCAAATTTGAAAAAGATAAGAAGATAAGAAGTTAGATAAGATATTTTGAAATCAAATTTTGAAAAAGATAAAATTTGTGAAAAAGATCAAATAAAAGATAAAAAGATTTAATTCAAAAATTTGAAATTATTTACTTCACTAACAAGAAACTACAAGATAAGATTCTAGAACTTAAAGATTGAACCTTTCTTAACAAGAAAGTAACAAACTTCAAATTTTTGAACCGATCACATTAATTATTAGTGAATTTTCGAAAATTACATATAAAGATAAGAAAAAGATTTTGAAAATAATTTAAAAAAAATGGTTTTGAAATTTTCGAAAGATAAAATAAAAATGAGAAAGATATGATTTTTTGAAAAAGGTTTTGAAAAGATAAGATTTTTAAAATTGAAATTTTGACTTAACTTGTAAGAAACAACTAATTTTAAAAATTTTTGACCAAGTCAATCCCAAAATTTCGAAATTTGGAGGGAAATAAGGAAAAGATATTTTTTTGATTTTTGAATTTTTAATGAAAAACACAAAAATGACCCAAAACATGAAAATCTTGGATCAAAACACAAGATGCATGCAAGAATGCTATGAATGTCAAGATGAACACCAAGAACACTATGAAGATCATGATGAACATCAAGAACATAATTTTGAAAAATTTTTGATGCAAAGAAAACATGCAAGACACCAAACTTAGAAATCTTTAATGCATGGAAAATATGAATGCAAAAATACACATGAAAAACAAGAAACAACACAAAACAAGAAAACATCAAGATCAAACAAGAGGACTTATCAAGAACAACTTGAAGATCATGAAGAACACTATGAATGCATGGGATTTTCGAAAAAAATGCAAGAAAAATTTTAAAAACATGCAATTGACACCAAACTTAAAAATTAACTCAATACTCAAACAAGAAACACAAAATATTTTTGATTTTTATGATTTTCTAATTTTTTTGTATTTTTATTAATTTTTTTCGAAAATAATGTTTTAAAAAAACGAAAAATAAAAAGAAAAATTTTAAAAAAAGATTTTTGAAAAGAAAATTACCTAATCTGAGCAACAAGATGAACCGTCAGTTGTCCATACTCGAACAATCCCCGGCAACGGCGCCAAAAACTTGGTGGACGAAATTGTGATCATCATTATATGTTTCTTGGATTTTGAATAAATATACTCTTAGGGCACTGTTTATTTTCTTAACTTGAATTCACAACTCCGTTCAACTAACCAGCAAGTGTACTGGGTCGTCCAAGTAATAAACCTTACGTGAGTAAGGGTCGAATCCACAGAGATTGTTGGTATGAAGCAAGCTATGGTCACCTTGCAAATCTCAGTCAGGCAGATTAAAGGGTAATTGTGATTATTGGATTGTAAATAAAAGGGAATAATAAAAAGGATAGAATACTTATGTAGATTCATTGGTAGGAATTTCAGATAAGCGGAATGGAGGTGCTGTAGAGCTCTCGGACGCCTGCTCTCCCAATGCTTCTACTCAATCCTTCTTACTCCTTTCCATGGCAAGCTTTGTATAGGGGTTCACCATCAGCTGTGGCTACTTTCAATCCTCTCGGGGAAATATCCTATGCGGCTGTCACTCGCACAGCTAACCAGTCTGGAGGCATCACCCATGGTTGATAGCTACATCCCATCCTCGCAGTGAAAGCTAATGCTCACGCACTCTGTCACAGTACGGCCAATCACCGGTTGGTTCCCTCCCCTACTGGAATAGAATCCCTCTTTTGCGTCTGTCACTAACGCCCAGCAGGTTACAGGTTTGAAGCACGTCACAGTCATTCATTACCGGAATCCTACTCGGAATACCACAGACAAGGTGAGACTTTCCGGATTCCCAGGATCCTACTCGGAACACCACAGACAAGGTTGGACTTTCCGGATCCTCATAAATGCCGCCATCTCTCTAGCTTATACCACGAAGATTCTGTTGGGGAATCTAAGAGATATACATTCAAGCTTCTTTGCATGTAGAACGGAAGTGGTTGTCAATCACGCGCGTTCATGAGTGAGAATGATAATGAGGGTTATTACTCGTCACATTCATCATGTTCTTGGGTGCGAATGAATATCTTGGAATAAGAATAAAAGAGGAATTGAATAAAAGAAAATAGAACTTCATTAATACTTGAGGTACAGCAGAGCTCCACACCCTTAATCTATGGTGTGCAGAAACTCCACCGTTGAAAATACATAAGCATAAGGTCCAGGCATGGCCGAATGGCCAGCCCCCTAAAACGTGATCAATGATCTCCTAAGATGAAGAATAAAACAAAACTGAGACCAAAGATGTCTAATACAATAGATAAATGTCCTATATATACTAGACTAGCTACTAGGGTTTACATGAGTAAGTAATTGATGCATAGATCCACTTCCGGGGCCCACTTGGTGTGTGCTTGGGCTGAGCTTGATTAATCCACGAGCTGAGGCATTTCTTGGCGTTGAACTTTGAGTTATGACGTGTTTTGGGCGTTCAACTCCGGATCATGACGTTTTTCTGGCGTTTAACTCCAGACAGCAGCATGAACTTGGCGTTTAACGCCAAGTTACGTCGTCATTATTCGAATAAAGCATGGACTATTATATATTGCTGGAAAGCCCTGGATGTCTAATTTCCAACGCCGTTGAGAGCGCGCCATTTGGAGTTCTGTAGCTCCAGAAAATCCATTTCGAGTGTAGGGAGGTCAGAATCCAACAACATCAACAGTCCTTTTGTTCAGCCTTTTTCAGAGTTTTGCTCAAATCCCTCAATTTCAGTCAGAATTTACCTGAAATCACAGAAAAACACACAAACTCATAGTAAAGTCCAGAAATGTGAATTTAACATAAAAACTAATGAAAACATCCCTAAAAGTAGCTTGAACTTACTAAAAACTATATAAAAACAATGCCAAAAAGCGTATAAATTATCCGCTCATCAATAAGCCATGATCTTCATGGGCGCGCACGCGTACATCACGCCTCCGCGCGCATTACAAGACGCCTCGGTGGCGCGCGCGCGTACCTTGCGCGTGCGCACCGATTTGCGAATATGATTTTTTTAAGAAGTCACGTGACTTAGACGTGGAGGCTGTTAAGAATTCCACTTTTGGGAAATGCTTGGCGGGAAAAGCTTAAGAAGACCAAAGGAGCAAGGGTTAAGGACACTTAGTTCATTTTTTCTAGATTTTAGATATTTTTGGGGGTGATAGTTAGTTATACTTTTAGGAGAAGAGGAGAGAGACTCCAAGCTTTTCATTAGGGTTCATCTTCATCCAATTTCTGAATTTTCAATCACTTTTTGGTGAGATCCATTACAATTCTCACTCCACTTTGCTCATGTCATAGATTTTCTTCTCCAATTTCAAGTAGTAGTTGTAATTGATCAATTCTCATAGATCTAGAATTCAACTTTGTAATTTTGGATTTCATCAATACCTTGAGAATTTGATTTTCATTGTGGCTCTTTGATACTTGTTGTTAGATCCTTGTGTTGCAATACTTTTAATTCCACTTTTCTTATCATTTTACTGTGACTTTCTTTCTTGCTCATTACATGTTTGATGAAATGTCAACACTAGTTATGGAGTAGAAATATCTCACTTGGCATAGGGTTGAACCATTATAAGAAGTTGAATAGTTGTGTCAATTGTTGATTTGAAATTAGGAATTGCTAATTGACTTGGAGTTCACTAAAGCTAGATTCTCATGAGGTGAAGCTAGGACTTGTGACTCAAGTTGATTATCTTCATTTGACTTTCCTCTATACTTAGGGGATAACTAAATGAGGCAAGGCCTAATTGCCATCATCATTGAATAAACTATAAGGATAGGAATTCTAAATGCCAACCCTAAGCCAAGTCTTTTAAAGATTGATTGTTTGTTTCATATTACCTTGCTAAAACCTTCAAAGAACCACAACAAAGCTTTCTAATCAATAAGATGCACACTTTGGCAATTCCAAGGGAGGACGACTCGGGAGACTTGTACTCTCGGATATAGATTGTAGGATTGTTTGGTACGAAATTTAAGTGTCGATTAGACTATACTCACGATCATATTCATCTTTGGATTCTAATTCGGCATGCTAAATTTCATTTATCATTGGGCTATGCTTTTATTTTCTTTATGTTTTTCTTGTAAAAAAAGCCTTGATTTTTGCTACTTTTTGAGCCCAAAATTCTTGAAAATATAAAAATACTATCCCAACTCTAAATATTTGATTATTTATTAAATTTTATTAGAAAACATAAGAAATTTAATTAAAACCTAAGAAAATAAATAAGAAAAAGAATTTAAAAGCAGCTTAAGATGACGGGTCATCACAACACCAAACTTAAAAGCTTTTAATATTTAAAATCAAAACGTGGGATTTTTTATAATTATTTGTAGTTACACTTGACTTCTCTTATCCTTCATGAATCTTGCTTACTTAGCATTAGGAATTTTCAAAAACTGAGATTGAAATTGTATTATGAGAATTCTTTTTAAATTTATATGACTTGAAGGCAGTTTACTTCTTATTTGAATTAGGGAAAAATTTTCTGCGACTTTCGACTCTAAGGGTTCTGTCGCAAGGCAAATTTTAATGGGCCTTCTGCGGAAGTTGTTGGAACTTTTAGGGTTGTATTAGGTACTGGTTGTATTTTAGATTTAAAAAAATCCTTTTATATTCCAGATTTCTTTAAGCATTTAATTTATTTATCTAAACTATGAAACAAGAATTATGTGTAAATTTTTATCATGTTGTTAATATTATTAAAAATTCTAATATTATTGGATATGGTACTTTAATTGGTGATTTATTCAAGTCCATCTAGCAAATAACGTTCCATCAAGTTTAATGGTTGTGCGTGGTGTAACACCCTATTATTCAAATCATTATACTCGAGTCATAAGTCAATGATAATAAGGTGGTGCGACTCTCAGGGTGGATTTTTAATACATAGTTATAAGTAAAATTGAAAGGAGTATTAATCGAGAAGCCCAAAAAGAGTAAAAATAAAATCGCAAAGTCGTCTCACTCACGTATCGACAACTTAAAAATAAAGCGTGAAGTCGAAATCGATACACAAATAAAGGCATAAAGGAGAGTAAGAGAAGGACATTATATAGATATATAACATAAGTAAATATCCACTAATCGCGACCCGCGAAGTTTAGGCCGGCTAGGGTACATTATAACAGTAGTTGACAACAATATCTCCTAATCTCTCCTAAAGAAACATAAGAGCCTCTATAGGAAAGTTCAAAAGAGTTCAATACATAATATAAGCTTTTCAAAATAAAGGTGGGGAGATTCTAAGCAAAATATAAATTAGATAATATAAAAATCTTTGCCATCTCTCAGATGAATCACAGCTCACTTTTGAGCACCTGGACCTGTATCTGAAAAACAAGAGATATATACAGAATGAGAACCCCCGACCTATGGGTTTTCAGTACGGTAAAAATGCCAAATAAATACAATGCATTGTAATAAAAACTCACTAAGCATCCTAAACATCATTTCACCCAATATTCATCCTATGTTCACGCTAATCCAAAAATAGGCAACTGTTATAAGGGAATGCTAAATCTAATTCATATTTTTCATACTTCCCAACTTTCTCACCCTCCAACAAACCAGAATCAGAATCACAAGCAAAACTATTACCAGCTATTCTGTCTCAGAAATTCTATATCAATACCTCATATCCTCACTTGGAGCAAGTGAAATCAGTTCACTATGTCTACCCAGGGAGCTCAAATTATCTCATTATCAACCCGAAGCAGTGAAATTACTTCACTGCGTCTACCCAGGGAGCTCAATTACCTCATTCAGTAATCATCATCATTATTCAATTACATCATCAACTCATCTCATCAAAAATAGCTCCCAATGTCAACCGACACCAGCATGAGGGACCTCTCAGTTGTACAAACACAAGCAATACAGGCAAGTAATACACAATAAGGTACAAGTAAAATAAGTAGCACATAATCGGGTAACATAGCATATATTATATAACAGTCCAAAATAGTTAGGCAAACCCAAACAATTCAAACATATGCAAATGATGTATGCCTGCCCTATGGCTGATGATATCATATGTCGGTTATATAGCCAACCCGACACATCCTGGTAGCTAACCAATGGACTGTCCCCCTGTCGCGCATCCCCTACTCGAGTAATTCTCAAACATAAACATATAACACCCTCATTGGTGTTTATCCACGGGGGTGAGCTCATCCAAAAATTTCACAGTGTCCGGCCACACTTACGACATGGGATCAACAGAATCTCAGATCTCAACCTAGAGCAAGTGGAGCCAACCCACTGCATCTACCCAAGAAAATTCGAAACTCAGATAATTTCACAAATCTCAAATCAACCTCGACTAGAAGCAAGTAGGGGCTAACCACTGCATCTACCCCAGGAGTTGCAAACCAAACCCGGAGCAAGTGGAATCAATGCCACTGCATCTACCCTGGCAGGTGTTTAAAAGCTCAACCTGGAGTGAGTGGAGTCACCACTACTGTCGCTACTACCCAGGTGTCACAATCTCTGACCTGGAGTAAGTGGGACGAACCACAACCCTTGCTACTACCTAGGCATCTCAAACATACATTCATTCAAAACTCCATAATTAAACTCATTTATCGAAATCCTCCTTCCCCATCTCATACCCGGAGCAAGTAGACAACGCCACTGCCTACTATTTGGGGCCACACATCACATTCAACATTTTATATCATTATTCATTTACCATATTTAATCATTAATCATATACATATACATACTCAGCCATAATTCAATTCTTATCACAGCCATCCAGCTCATACTATACACAGCACTTCCACCCTTATCCTCAGAAACTCATACAATCATCATTACTCATCATTCATCATTGATTCTCATTTTACTTCATCCACAAGTTACCACATGTCCTAGATCCTTTTCATTACTAGGCATATCATAAAAATTTAGGACTTAAAGGATGAAAATGGAGGCTTAGAAGTATGAAATTCGGCTTTAAAAACTCAACAATCAATTTTTGCTGAAAATGGGGTCACGCGTGTGCATCGCCTACGCGCACGCGTGGGAGGTGGAAAAATAGAGTGACACATGAGTGTTGCCCATGCGCACGCATGGAAAGTAGAGAGGTAGTGTGACGCGTGTACGTCAGTCACGCGTACGCATGGGTGCGTTTTGTGCTCCTCCCACAAAACAAGCACAGTACCTGCATCAATACAGCGATGCGTACGCGTCGACCAAGTGCACGCATGAGAGGGTAAAAATCATGAGTGGCGCGTGTGCATCGGCAATGCGTGCGCATCGGAGTACATTTTTCCAAAAATTTTACTAAGTTAAAAAGCTGTAGAATTACATTTTCAAACCCCAAACTTCCGACACACATAACTTCTTCTACAAAATTTCTTTTTCAACCATTCCAAAACCGTTGGAAAGATCATTGAATGAACTTTCATAAAAATCCAATTTTGAAGAATTCCTAACTCCGAGGACCGAGTTACAGCCGAAGTTGGTCAAAAATTAGTTTTTACCCAAAATAGAAATCACCAATTTTTCCAATGTTCATAAGCCAAATTCATTTCCACTCACCCAAATGACCACAACCCAACCACATTCACATAATTACACTCAACCAAAACCAAACCTACCTCATCTACACAATTTCACCCAAAACTATCAAATTTCACACCTCAATTCCTCAAACCTTATTATTCAATAATCAAACTAATTATTCACACATTCAATATCTAAAATCCATCTAATCTCTTATATCATCACACAATATACACATCAACTTACCTTCCTTATCTCTTTCCGGCCTCCGGCCCAAGATTCACAGCCTCCGACCCAAATTCACAATTTTAAATGCATATTCCACAAACCAATATTCATTATCCAATTCATCAAATTCTCAACACACCAAATATACAAATTCACACAATTCTCAACCCAATCATTAATTTACATTACATATCAACTATGCATATTAGTACCAACTATTTACACAATCCAAACTTAATTCTAGGGGAATCTAGCCTAGAAATTCTCATCACACCACACGGTACTTAAATAAAACTTAAACCGTACCTCTTGTAGCCAAAATAATTGAGCTTCTTCTTAGAAGTCTCCACCAAACCTTAGCTCCAAGCCTCACCAAAGCTCCACAAGCAACACCAACCTCCCAATTGTGCACCAAAATCAACCAATACTATAACATAACCAATTTCACACTTACAATCAACCTAGGGTTCATGAAAATGATAAATCACAAGGATTTGGGCACTTCTTATCTTAGCTCATATGAAATAGGGATAGAACCCACTTAGAATCCATATTAGAGTATCCCTAAACAACCAAAATCACAATATTTTAACACCAACTACTCAAAAATACGTAACAGTAGAGAATTTTGAAAACTGGGAAGAGATGAATGAAATACTCACCACAATAATTATATGAAATCGAAGAGAATGAGAAGAGCGACGCGTTGCTACAAACGGCTCGTCAATCGAAGTTTTGGATCAAAAGTTATGGTGATTTGAAGTTTCAAGGAGGGTTAGGTTTTTCTCTCTTCTTCCCCCTCTTCTCTTCAACGTGGAACACACAAAATGGGGGAGTTGTGACTGCTGAATAGCCTTAATTAGGCCTTATATATGTTGGGTCTTAGGTCCACTTGGGCCCATTTCACTTGGTTTAGTTCGTTGGCCCAACTTTGGGCCAAAACCTTTAAAATTAGAGTTTTAAATCGTATTTTAAATATTTCTAGCTTCCCAAATTATTATTTCTCATCTTCTAACCTTATTCACTTATAATTAATTTATTCAGCCATAGTACCGGACAGATCGTAGCTGGTACTGCTGGTGAAATTTTTAGTGCGCATTTTTATTCAAAAAACTATGTTTTCCGACTCAGAAAAATTCACTGAGTCTAAATATCATATTTAAATTATCAAATTTCGATTGCTAGATTTTATAAACCATATTCGCTCCTATTTAATTTATTATTTAATTAATTATAATTTGACCGAATTTTACACGTGGTAATTGTATGAATGAACATATTGTGGCATCGTAGGGTTAGACACATCTCTATTTGGAGAATGAAGAAATTAGTAAATGATGGAATTCTTAAACCTCTAGACTTTATTGATTTTAATACTTGTGTGGATTGCATTAAGGGCAAGCAAGTCAAAAGGTCTCAAAAACGTACTAAGAGGAGTTCTGACATATTCTAAATAATTTAGACTGACATATGTTGTCTTGATATGTCCTTAAGTAGTCAGAAATACTTCATCTTCTTTATTAATGATTATTCACGATATATGTATCTCTATATGCTTCATGATAAATATGAGTTATTTGACGCTTTTAAAGCTACGGTAGAGAAATAATGCGAAAAATAAATTAAGATCATGGAGTTCAAATAGAGGTGAAAAAATCTATGGGAGATATACTAGAAGTGGACAAGCACCTAGTCTATTTGCAAAGTCTCTTTAATAGCATGGTATTGTAATACAATGCACCATGCCGAGCACACCAGACCAAAATGGTGTAGCTAAAAGAAGAAATAGGACTTTTACTGGATATTGTGAGGAGTATGCTTAGCAACTCTAATCTTCCTTTATCCTTGTAGAGTGAAGCCCTTAAAATAGCCGCATGTATATTAAAATTTCATTTGAACTATCGAAAGGTTAGAAATCTAGTTTGAATCATATAAGCATTTGGTGTTATCCTACTGAAGTTTAGGTTTATAATCCACAAGAAAAGAGGTTAGAGCCAAAGACGATAACTATCTATTTCATAGTTTATGTAGAAAAGTCAAAGGGTTACAGCTTTTCTTATCCCTTTCACTCAAGTAAAATAGTTGAATATAGAAATGCAAGATTTTTAGAGTATGATGTAGAAAGTGGGAGAAACCGTTTTCTTAAAATTATTGAGAATGATAACATTTGTAAAACTACTCCATGTACAAGAGTGATTATTCAATACAATGTCCATACAGATAGGGTCAATGTAGAACAACCTATTACTGATGTTTCACATCATGAAGATAATGTTCTAGTAAATCATATGGTGGAAGATCAAACTCTTCAAAATGAAAATATTATTCAAAAGCAATCTCAAGAAGATGAAAAAACTATTATGCCACTATCTTTACAAGAGGTTGATGATGCAATATTAAGAAGATCATCTAGAATAAGAAAACTTGTAAATTTTAATGACTATGTAGTGTATCTTACTGAGTCCAACTATGATGTTTGTAATGAAAAAGACCCAACGACATTTTCACAAGTAATAAAAAGTTGTAATTCCAATTTATGGCTAGATGCTATGAAGGATAAAATAAAATCTATGGTGGATAGTCAAGTTTAGAATATTGTATAATTACTTGAAGGGGAAAAGATCATGGGTTGTAAATGGGTCTTTAAGACCAAGATGGATTTATTGGGTAATATTGAGTGTTACAAGACTTGACTTATTGCCATAGAGTATAATACTCAAAGAGAAGGAATCGACTACAGAAAAATATTTTTTTCTGTTTCAAAGAAAGACTCTTTCGGTCTTTCCACATTATTATGGCATTGGTAGTGTACTTTGACATGGAATTACATCAGATGGATGTGAAAACGGTCTTCCTTAATGAAGATTTAAAAAAAGATGTCTATATGAGACAACTTGAAAGGTTTATCTCAAATGTTGGTAAGAAGTTAGTTGGCAAGTTTAAGAGAATAATGTACGGTCTTAAGCAGACTTTTCGAGAGTGGTATTTAAAGTTTCACAATATAATTTCTTCATTTGGTTTCATTGAGAATAATTCTTTTTAATGTGTATACTACAAAGTTAGTGGGAGTAAAATCACATTTCTCATCTTATATGTAGATGACATTTTGCTTGCAATAAATGACTTGGAGTTGTTACATGAGGTGAAATAATTTCTTTCTAGACATTTTAATATGAAATATATGGGTGACACATCTTATGTCATTGGTATAAAAATTCATAGAGATAAACATAAAAGAATTTTAGGTTTATCTCAAGAAACCTATATTAATGAAGTTCTTGAGAGGTTTAAAATGCGAAATTGTTCACCAGGTGTTGCACCTATTGTAAAAGGTAACAAGTTCTATTTAGATCAATGTCCTAAAAATAAACTTGAAAAGGGACAAATGCAAAATATTCCTTATGCTTCAGTCGTTGAAAGCCTAATATATGCTATGATTTGTACAAGACTTGACATTTCTTTTGCTATTGGCATGTTAGGAATATATCGAAGTAATCTAGGTATAATCCATTGGAGAGTTGCAAAGAAGGTCTTGAGATATCTTCAAGGGACCAAGAACTTCATGCTCATATATAGAAGAACCAACAATTTGAAAATTTTTAAATACTCAGATTCGGACTTGGCATGATGTGTTTTCTAGAAAGTCAACATCAGGATATATCTTCGTGCTTGCTGATGGAGCAGTATCTTGGAGGAATGTAAAATAATCACTTGTTGCAACTTCTACCATGGAATCCAAGTTTATTGTTTGTTTTGACACTATATAACAAGGTGTTTGGTTGAAGAATTTTATTTCTGGGATTAAAACTATGGATAGTATCTCCAAGCTATTGAGAATATATTGTGATAATTTAGCTATTGTATTTATGGCTAAGAATAATAGAAGTAGTAGTCGAAGTAAGCACATTAACATTAAGTACTTAGCCATTAAAGACCGAGTTAGGTCTAATGAGGTGGAGATAGAGCATATTAATACTAAGCATATGATAGCTGATCCTTTAACAAAAAACACACCATTAGGATTGTTTAAGAATTATGCTAGTAGTATGGATTTATAGTTTTGTAACGTCACTTATATGACTTTTGTTGTATTATATGACATCTTTGGTTGAAATCCTTATTATTATTTGTTTCTCATTTGGTTAGTATTTATGCGCATACATAATAGAGAATGACAAATAAAATTTAGCTAATGACCTAGAATAAACATTGGGCTTATTCATACAGAAATACTATATAAAGAGTTTATTCGATTAAGATATGTTACATTGTAATACATGGAAGGTAATTCTTGATTAACGAGGACATACCACTATAATTTGTGTAATTTGTCTTAATTATTTGAACATAGTATGTAATTACAGACTAGATGTAATGAATGTTAGAATTTGATTATATTTGTGGTCCAATTTGTTAATATAAAAATTAGTTTGGGTGGTATTATAATTATTAAGAAATTCTTATTATTTAATTGTATTGGCCTATGATGCATGGACACGGGACACGACACGACATGGGACACGCCAACATGCGAATTTTAAAATCTTATAAGACACGAGAACACACATACATATAAAATATAAAATATTTTTTTAGATACATTGTAATGATATTTTAATATTTTATTGATATTGAAATATAAATTAATTTTTTATTATTTTTAATGTCTTATTTTATTTAAAATATTTTTTGTTTTAATAAATAATAATATATACTATATCTAAAAAGAATATATGTTAATAATAAGACTGAACACGCTGACACATAATAGTATTTAAGTGTGTCCAAGTGTGTCCGGCAAAGAATTTTTTATTTTTTATTAAGATAAGATTAGAAACAGCAGACACGCGTCAGATAAGTGTTAGACGAGTGTCGTGTCTGAAATGTATCTAACACATGGAAACAATTTAACTAAGTGCCTGTGCTTCATAGGTATTAACAATTGATTAGTTCTCTAATAAAAAAAATACGACTGGTCATAAAAAAGACATAATTTGGATCTTCAATTCTAATAATCATCATGACATATGACTAAAAGTACCTAAACTATTGGTTTACGAATATTTGGAAATTTCAAATTTGAATTATGAATATTTAATAATGGCTGGAGGTAGTAAGCTATTGGTTTTATGAAATAACTAACAATGCAACACTCAATTGAAAAGTATTTTACAGCACCTTAGGAATTGCAACAAATCAAAGATAGTTTGGTGCTTATTGGGTTTTTCAAGTGAAAATTTTTTTTAGCATAGTGATTTGCTTGGGAATTCTCTCTTCACTTTTGGACTGCTATTTAGTGTATTTGGGTATACCGCAACGATAGGGGCGTTTAAGAGTTCCAACCCAGCTGCAGGGGTTGCTTTCCGGTCTCATTTAGTAGTAGAGAATTTCTAAAGAGCTGCCACAACAAATTTCATGCATTGTAGAGCTATCCATCTGTTCGTGGTCATGTTTGGAAGAAGGGAAAGCCGGTTTTGGGTTTAGGGCGTTCGTTCATGCCATGGTCCTTTACGATGTGGATCTTGAAAGAGATCTGGTTTTGGTGATGGAGGATCTGGTTTTACATTTCTTTGTTCTTTTTTTTCTTTTTTTTTTTTAGTTTTTAGTTCAAAGAAAATATAAAAGATAAAAAAATACTTTACTCAAAATTATAACTACTCAAATAAGTCTCTATTGTTGAGTTTCAATTTTATTATCTAAGGATAGACAAAATCCATTTTGAGATAATGCAATGTTATATATTCATTTTGGTGAAAATTAGTAATATAATGTTATTTATTCATGCTTTAATTAATGTTTTTATATTATATAATGTCACTTTTGTCTTATAATAATTTATTTTGGTATATATACTGTATAATATTTATTAAATTTAATCTTTAAGAATAAAATTTTATTAACTTGTTATATATAATTTTTATAATTATATACATTAATTATATGTTAAATAAATCCAATCTTATCCAAGTTTTATTGGAAATTGTTTAAAGTTGAATTCAAATCTTAAAAATACCAAAAGGTTCACTTAGCTGTTTATGTGTGCACTCCTTAATATATATTATCCCTTTTATCAAGAATGTTCAAATTTAAAATAATTTAAATAAAACTGCTCATCCAATTCAATCTAAATTAAAAATTCATTACAAATGTATTAATTTAAATTGAATTGGATTCTATTTTAACAAATTACATGAATTAGATTAGATTTTATATCCACTTTTTAAAATCAAACTATTTCAATCCAAACGATAAATATAAAGTGCCTTCTGTGTGATGGTACAACATGTGCTGGGTTGACTGGCAAGTTGGATCGCAGAACTCCAGGTTTAAAGGACGGTAACTCTTCTAACGAGGACGGTAATTATAAATGTCTGTGCTCCGTATTTAACCTTGTTATTTAGTTAAAGTGTTAAACTTGTACAAAAAAAAAAGGACGGAATTTTTTTAAAAATAAATAATTTAATTATTTTAATTAGAGAAAATTTTACTTTTTTTTATCTAAAATGTTAAAATGACACTCTTTTTTTTATTTATAAAATGTATATTTTTTTCTTTATAACTTTTAAAAAATGTTTTCTTTAATTTATTTTAAATTTTTTGTGTTAACTATTGTTAACTTTATTCATTTTTCAAGATAAAATAATTATTTTTTACAAAAATACCATTTAGTAAAAATTTTATTTTTTGTCATTAAATTTTGTTTACTAAAAATACCTTTTAATAAATTATTTTTTATTAATTAAATTATATTTTTAAAAAAATATTTTGTTAACAAATTTAATAATTAAATTATTTATTTCTAAAATATTCTTCAATAATTTTTTAATTATTAAATTGTGATTTTACTAAAAATTTTCGTTAACAATTATTTTTATATTTTACTATTAATTTTTTGATATCAATATATATTATTTTAACATCAAATAAAAAAAAATCTTGGTAAGATTATTTTCTGATATTAATATATATTAATTGTTATACATATCAACAATTGTAAAATTTTTTATTTAATGTTAAAATAATATATATTGATATCGGAAAATTAATATTAAAATATAAAAATTGTTAACAAAATTTTTTATAAAATCACAATTTAATAATTAAAATATTATTGAAGGATATCTTAGAAAAAAATAATTTATTACAGGATATTTTGGTAAGTAAAATTGAATGACAAAAAAATAAAATTTTTGTTAAAGGGTATTTTGTAAAAAACAATTTATTTTTTCTTGAAAAATGGATAAAGTTAGCATTAGTTAACACAAAAAATTTTAAATAGATTAAAGAGGATGTTTTTTAAAAGTTATAAGTGAGGAGAATATACATTTTACAAATAAGAGGAGGAAAGTGTCATTTTAACATCTCTTAAGGGAGGGGAATGAAATTTTCTCTTTTAATTATTGTTGGAATACTAATTTAAATATATTAGTTTCTAAGAAAATAATGTGCTGATTTTAAATGAACAATTTCAAATTACATGATTCGCTCAGTCGTCCATTAATTAGTGAGTTAAAACCGCCTATCTCCACTATTATTTTGAAACCGTCAATTATCCTTATTAAAAATTGCTTATTTTTCATATTATTTAAAACGTTTCATTTTTAAGAATTTGGTCTAATTTAAATTATTAATATTTTCTATTCATTTTAAAAATAATATTTTTATATTTATAAATACACATATCTCATTTACATTATAAACAAAATACATTCATAATTAACTATTTCGATAATTAATGCGAGATAAATTAATGCGACGTAAGTTGGTAAATACACTATAAACTACATATTTCGATAATTAAAATAATTAAATTATTTATTTAAAGAAACCAAATAAAAAAGACTACTTGTGGAAATTAAATTAAACAAAGAAGTAGTGATGAAAGAAAAAAAATTGATGAAAAAAGTAAATTTTAAAGAAAATAAAAATTAGAAATATCATGAATGAAACTTAAGTGGCAGAAAGAGCCCTGAACGCTAGTTTCCATGGAAGAAAACGTAAGGTTCTAACTGTCAATAGCGTAGGCGACTGGCTTGTTCCGATCGAAATTTTCTGGCTGTGACAAAGGGAGGACTTTCTGGCAACAGTAGGAACTGGTTTTGTCAAGGTAGACTATCTTCACTTTCCACATGAGCGATTTCGATTTTTGTAAGAAGCCATAGTCATGAAATTAGTAATATGTTGGACTCTCGATTTGCAGAGATAAAAAATTTGTTTTGTAAATGGAAACCAATCTTAAAGGGGACTTTGATTTTTTAGGCTATTGGACGAATGAGTGGAGCTCGGACTCCGTGGATGAAGGGTAGAAGATGGATGAGCTCGATGTATGGCGTCAGAGGAAAGAGACAGAAAAAGGGACACTGAGTCACTGATATATGTGATAAAAGAAGTAATTCTACCATATAATAAGAGATGCAAAATTATCCGTACTTAATTTAATAAACATACCTTTAAAAAACTAACTACAAAACCATGTATTTATATCTCATTGAACACTCATCTTATAACTAGTCACCGCTAGCCACGACTACCATGGCCACCAGAAACACAGCCTAAATATAATATAATTTGTTATCTATTGTTATCTTGTTCATGTTTAATACGTTTAAATTTTACGTATTGATGAGATAATGGTTTTATAACTAACCTAAGAGAGAGTCAAAATCTTGCCAGGATTTGATTTTTTTTTAAAAGAAAATTTTGATATTTCCTCTTGATAATAAAATGAACAAAAGTGA
This sequence comes from Arachis stenosperma, assembly GCF_014773155.1. Classification (NCBI taxonomy): domain Eukaryota; kingdom Viridiplantae; phylum Streptophyta; class Magnoliopsida; order Fabales; family Fabaceae; genus Arachis; species Arachis stenosperma. The sequence goes on from NC_080378.1 coordinate 93,297,797, forward strand.
TTTTCTGCCAGTGACCAATTGTTATTATCATAACTTTAGAGAAAAAAAAAAAACCAACATAATTTGACAAAGTGATCAGTTTATTTATTAACTAAAAACAGGCTCTTAAATAAAATTTAAATCTGTAATAGAATAGTCTTTGATTTATTAAACTAAAAAAATACTGTCAATAACCAAAAAGGCTTTTTCAAAAAAATACAATAATTCATTAAATTTTGAACAACAATTGAGAAAATAAAACAATCTAAAAAGGTGGAATAAACAGTTTACCTATTTTAAAACTGTCAAAAAATAATTTTCAAAAAGAGAACCTCTATAAAACGACTAACATAGGTTTCTTTAACACTATTAATAACCAATCTAAGATAAGTAGATAACCCAATCAAATGCACCATACATGTAAGAATACCACCTAATAGATTCTGGAAAATGTCAGTTACATCCAAATGTTGATTTCAATATACATACTCAATAATTTTTTAAAATAATTTAATTCACTAATATATATATATATATATATATATATATATATATATATATATATATATATTGTTTTCTTCATTGTTAAAAAATAATGTCTTAATAAGCCGTAAAGGTAGCTTTAAAAAAAAAAATTAATGCAATCACATGTATCATTTTATTCGAGGTAATGTATTCAAATAATAAAAATGAGCTTACTTTCAATTAACTGAGTGCAAGTTAATACTATCATAACAAACTTAAATTTGTAGAATTAGGCTAACTATTTCAAAATTATTGAATGGTCTTGAATCTTGATAGTAAGCTGTAAGTTGTAACGTCAAATAAATAAAAGAATAAAATAAAAGGGAAAGTAAAGTTAGGAGTGGGAACAAGTTGGGGTTGGAGGGACCAAAGCTTCCACTTAGACACCATTTTTTTTTTTCTTAGCTTTGTGACCAAACATATTCCATAGCATATATAGAAATAGAATCAAATGGAGGGATACCCTTCACAATATATATAACCCACAAACCTATAAAATTTTCTTCCCATTTTCCCATGATTGTCCTCACATGGATCCCAAGTTCCCGACCTACAACAATGCTTATTTAATTTATTAATTAATTGTTGGTTTTGAAATTAAAAAGGCAACTAATCACTTACTATAAATTATGCCAAGTTGCATTGTGCTCTATTCCTCATATGTTCCCACTTGGATAAATTTATTATGTTTAGTAGTAGCCCCACATAATTTTTTGCTAATTAAATCTAGATGGAGATGGAGAAGGGAATCAACAGATATTGATTCTCTAAAAGGCAATTTCTTAAGGTTACTTTGGAAAGAGTTTTTTTTTTTTTCATTCTTGATTAATCAATGTATATATTTGTTTTCTTAATTCAATCCATTATTTTTTTCCCCTTACATATAGTGCCTTGAGAGAATTAAACCATCCAATTCATAAAGAAAAAGCTAACACACATCTGAGATGTGACTTAAGGGGTAAATATGTATGTAAAGGTTATCGATTAAAAAAGTTTATAAAAAAATTAAGTTTGTAATATATTTATTATGTATTTAATTATTAAAATAAAAATTTTAAAAATTTTCTAGTAATCATAATCTTACCATATGTTTTAGTTAAATTAAAGATATTCTTTTTTTCTGAATAAATTTATTATTTATTATAATCAATTACACATCGATTAGTCCATAAATTTTTAATTTTACTAGTAGTTCAATATAATAAACAATCTAATTTTCAAAATCTTATTATATTTTCCAAATTAATTCATCAATTAAAAAATTATTACTATGCATGTTGATGCCCAAAAACCTTTGACATCATTCAATCCTAGGAGTTGAGTCAATCTTCAATCCACGTGGTTTCTGCATACAAAATTACAAAAAATGGACCAATCATAGTACTGTCTCTTTTTCCTCTTGGCAACCAAGCGCAAGTTTAATAATTATATCTATAGTATATATTTATTAATATTATTAATAATTAAATAAACCTAAGCTTTTAAAATTAAAGGCTTCCTTGTCTTTAGTCTTTGGTGACGTTTATAATAAAGTTGAAAAAGAAAGCATTCCTGATTTGAGGGGCTGGTGATGGTGGTGGGAGAATCAGCAAACATGTCCCTTTGAAAAACTATAGAGAGCAAAGCAACAACAACAATAATAATAATTATTATTATTTTAGTAATAACAATAATTATCCTATCCCCATTCATCATTGTGAGAGCTCACGTATATTTCACATCATTAATCCCTATTTTTTGTTTCTTTAATTTTTTTTTCCAGTTTGTCTTCTCTTATTTAATTAACTTTAACTAGTGAGTATTAAACTTAACAAATTATTATATTTCTATATCTTGGACTTAGTTTTCTATCAGCATGAAGCTAGCGTGCCTAATGGCTGGTCTTAATATATATTAGTTGGGTAAAAACAATAACAAGAAGTCAATAACACTGGCAATTACCAGAATAATAAGAAATAAGTATAGAAAATTAATTTTTAATTAGTCAATATTAACTAATTTTTTAACTCTTATTTTATAAAGGTTTAGAATTTAGTATTATAATTTAGGATTTAAAATTTAAATTTTAAAATTTAGAGTAAAAATATAATTTAAAAAATTAGCTAATGTTAACTAAACAAAGTCAGCTCCTTAATTGAATTCAATAATAATAATAATAATAATAATAATAATAATAATAATAATAAAATAATAAATAAATAAATAAAATGTTAGTACATAAAGAGATGCAAGAAATGCACCAAAAGAAAAGTGATGAGTTTAGGATTTTATTCTAAACTTGCGAGTACCGACTAATAATGTCAAACTTATCTAAACTTTTAATTTATCCACCAACAAAGAATCATAGTTTTCTTTTACATAACTATTTGTTTTTTTTTTTTTTTTTTGCATAGAATATTATGCTGTGTGTTAAGTGATTCCTGATGCATGTGTGATCGATCTGATATATTCTCTTAAGTTAAAAAGCGAATTGACAATTTCAGCATTATTTTTGCTGTAAGCGTTTTAATATAAAGAAATGAAAGTGACTCTTGATACAAGGCAAAAGACATGTATACATCACCGGTAAATAAAATAGAAAAATATAAAAAAAACTAACTTTAGATAGTTAATATAAATCAATTTTAGAATTTAAATTTATAATTTACAATCTAAAATTTTAAAATAATTTTTAAAAAATTAATTGAAAACACCGGTAAATAAATAGAAAAATATAAAAAAACTAACTTTAGATAGTTAATATAAATCAATTTTAGAATTTAAATTTATAATTTACAATCTAAAATTTTAAAATAATTTTTAAAAAATTAATTGAAAAAAATTACTGGTAAAATTGATGGTTCCAACTTCTAATTGGGCATTGCCTCAAAGCATAGCATATAATTCATATCATTATATAATCAATCACTGTAAGAAGGACAAGTGTCAAATAATAAAGTTTGCTATACTTTTGGCCTAATAATGCAGATGTACAACCAAATGCACACATAGCTAAAGTTTGATTGGTTTTATTGTGGCCTTTTTGCCCGTGTATGTGACATATTTAAACATTGCGAACAAATGAGTAAAAAGGTGTTGCTTTAATTTTCTTTACTCCTTACTTTAGGAAACAATAAAAAAAAAGCATTGATCCTTGAAAAATTTCTCTTGGTCAAAATTATTATTTCTACGACGTTAAAATAGATTTGGAGCTATGTTCGTCACGGATAATAATATATATATATATATATATATTATAATATAGATATATATATATATTATATATATATATATATATACATGAGATTAATCCAAGATTGTCAATACTTTGAATCCTTTAATCCTAGATTATTCAAGTTGGAGAACAGAAAAATCTTTTAAAAGACTCGCACATCATTCGTATATAGAATGTCCGACAAATTAGACCAAGTTAGTTGGGCTCTTGTGATAATAACAAAGGGAAAGATGAATGTAACTTCTTTATAATTTAAAATTTTGAAGTTTATATATAAAAAGGTTTGTGAATATCTTAATCTTATGTTATATATATAGGTGAATTTTATCTAATTTTCTTTAAAATAATATGTAAGTTATTTTTTATCATGTATCATATTTTAATTGGTCATTATTTTAATCATAGTTAGGTTATTTTGTAATGTATTATTTGAGATAAGTAATGATATAATTTTTTAAAATATCAAAATCCCACTCCTGTTAATTGAAGCATCTTTCCACTCCTCCATTCTTTTTCGGTCACGTAGCTTTGTTCTTTCCAAGCATCGCCGTCGCCGTGGTGACAAGAAGTACCAACGTCGTCGTCATCTAATGCCCTCTTACACAATCTCTCTTTCTTCATCCCTTATCGACGTCGTTGAATTCTAGTCGTCAGTAACTTTGCCGTCCTATTCAATATAGCCAGCAGTCGCTATCTCCTATCCTTTCACTCGATCCTTCTTTCTGCCGTGGATCACTCTTTACTAACATAAGTAATATTTAGTTTGGTTATTAAATTTTTCATTAAAACAAATTTTTTATTTAATTAGACGATAGAACATATATTCATATGTAAAATATAATATAATAAAATAAATTTAGTCAGAGTACTTAAAAGTATAATTAAAATCAGGAACATATAAATATAATAGTAAAATTTATACTCTAAACAGGTAAACATATCTTTTATCATACATAAATTATTTTAAAAAAGAATACATTGTTAAAATTAATAACACAAGTTTAAAATGATAAAATCTAACTTAATAGAGTTCCTACTGCCGTCAAGGCTACATTGTCAACGTCAATTAAATCTCAATACAAGTCTACGTAATTTGCATGGCTGAGACAACGAGGGAAGAAGATCAGACCGAGAAAGACAACCGGAAAGGAGGTAGGAATGTGATTCTACTGGAAGAGGCAAACATATAAGAACGCTTGCTCCAATAGTCTCTATGGCATACTCTTTGCTTCCAAAACCTTCTCAGTTGAAACCATGGGGAATGCTTTAAAGGCTATATGGGGAAACTCGGAAGGATTTAGCGTGAGTGACAAAGAGGATAATTCCTTCCAATTCTTTTTTAATAAAGAAGCGGATGTCTTGCGTGTTGAACGTGGTTCTCCATGGCTATTCAAAGATTATGTGCTCCATGTCAAGAGATGGAAGGAAGATCAGAACTATGATGAAGAGATTATTTTCAATTTTTCAGTTTGGGTTCAATTTTGGGGTTTGCCAGAATCGTTTAAAACCCTCAAAGTTAGACGTAAATTGGGAGAGAAACTAGGCACAGTGTTGGAGGTAGGTAAATTTCAAATGCGAGGCAGAGAAACTAGGGTTGTGAAGGCCAAAATCAATATTGATGCTGCCAGGCAAGTGAGAGATCAGTTAATAGTGGTAGGACCTAATAAAAAGGAGGTAGAAGTGGCACTGCGCTATGAGAGACTTGGAAAGTTCTGTACCTATTGCGCAAAATTGGGGCACGAGGTGAAAAACTACCACGATCTGCTGGAGGACACAGAGAGTGATATGGTAAAAGAGAATGACATTGGTGAATGGGTTAAAGCCAGCCAAGTGGGAACCCGAATCTACTCTGAATGAGAAAGAACATTCAACAACTCAACCCAAAATCAGAATAAGGCCACTCAACGTAAGAAAAAACCGGCCTTAAACTGCTTATTGGAAGAATTTGCAAGGATGTCAATGCAAGAAGAGAAACAAAATTTGAAACCACAAGACACTGGTAACAGGGCAGCACCTGAGTCACCTCAATCAGCCACTTCTAGAACAGAATGCATGGAGGTTATCATAGCTAGTCAGTCCAATACCAAGGAGGATGAAGGGCAGCTTATGCAATTTGTTATTGGGCAGTGTCCCACCACAGAGAAAGGTAAGAAGTTGAAAATGTTAGCAAGACAAGGTGTTGCAGAGTCAGATACCAAAAGTGAACCCAAAAGAAGATTGATGAGTGGTATAGCTAAAGGATCTACAAAGAAAGCAAGAACAGAGAATGAAAATGCAGTTGAACAGATGGTGGAGGGTGATGCGTGAGCATATTTCTTATCTTTTCCTAGTGAATTTGCATTTAATTTGTTGAGTTAAATCAAGAATTAATTATATTTTAGCCACTATGGATGCTACTTTAAGTCTTGTGCAATTCTGTTTATTTTAGGTAGAATTCGGCTGGATTTGATGGAGTTTCTGCAGAAAAAGAGATGAAGGCGAATGATGCTGTCAACCATGACCTCTCTGCACTCAAACCTGAATAAATCGAGCTACAGAGATTCAATGGACGTTATTCTAGTGGCGTTGGAAAGCTAACTTCCAGAGCTTTTCAACGATGTATAATAGTCCATACTTCTTTTCCATCAACTCTGCCAAGGCTGCGCCTAACTTGAGAAATACCAAGTTAGACGCAATGCAGAACAACAACACGCAAGATTGGTTCTGCCCACTTCAAGTTAGGCGCACTAAAGCCCAAGTTAGGTACAGCTTCACTCAACTAAACTCCAATTCATGCTGCCAAGCCCATGTTAGGCGCAGCTTCACTCAACTAAACTCCAATTAATAATGCTGCCAGGCCCAAGTTAGGCGTGGATCCTAGTGAAGCCAAGTGGTCCCCACGTTACAATGCGAAGATCTTTAATTAATTCTGATTTAAATTTAAATTTTTTTTAAAATAGGAAAAGATATTATTTTAATTTTAGAAATTAGATTTTAACTTAATTACGATTAGATATAAAAGAGAAAAGAAACTTTTCTTCTGGGGATTATTCCATTTTCATAATGTAAATTACAGTTTACCTGAATCTTAGTCTTGCTCTCTGAACCATGAGTAACTCAACCTCCACTATTAAGGTTAGGAGCTTGATAATTGGATTTTTGACGGTTTAGAATTTCACTAATAAAATCTCGTTGTAAAGTATAGTTTTTAAACCAAACAATAATCCCTTCATACAAAAAGTTGTTTGTCACTAGTACAAACCCCTAAAATTTATAAACCGAAGTATTCAAACCTCGGGTCGTTCTCCCTAGGAATTACAATAAAGTGTCTTGTTATTGATTATGAGTTATTTTGGGGTTTTGGATAAGAGGCATGAAAGTAAATGACAATGAAAATAAACTAACAACTAACAAAGCTCTTGGCTAGATGTGAGAACTAGAAATCCTATCCTAGTTACCTTTCTCAATTGTGATGAGAATTGTTCATTGCTACCACTTAGTTAACCTCTAACTATGGAGGAAAGTCAAGTGGATGAATCAATTTGATTCCTCAAGTCCTAATCATCTCCTAAAGGAATGACTAGCTTTAGAGATATTCAAATTAATTAGCAACTTCTAATTATCAATCAACAAAGGAATTAGATAACTCAAGAGTCACTAATTACTCTCCCTAGGCCAAGAGGAACAAAATTTATGCTATATCTAGAAGAGACATTTCATCAAACACATAGAGTGCAATACAAGTAAACATTATTAAATGCAAGAATTAAAAGAATCTACAACTACAAAAACAAGAGATCAACAATAGAAAAGCAATGAAGAACAATTATTATGAATTACCTCTTATTGAATTGAAAGAAAATGGAAGTAGCAATAGTAGATCTATAACAAAGTATAAGAACAATATAAAGGAAATTACAACAAAAGAGTAGAAGAATGATGAATGTAACAACAAGGAATTGGGAAGTAGAAGTAGAAGAGAAAATGAATCAAAACCTAGATCTAAGAACTAAACCTAATCCTAATTCTAGAGAGAAGTGAGAGCTTCTCTCTCTAAAACTCTAAACTAATCCTAAGTATATTCTATGCTATCTTTTTTGATGATTGATTCCTTCATTCATTAATTGATTAATGCCTTCCCCTTAGCAATTGGCGCCAAAAACGGGTTCAGAAACCCTCTCAAATCGCCAGGCACGTGTTGCATTAATGAGGTCATGTGCTGTCATCGACGCGTGCGCGCACGGTACGTGTGCGCGCACGGTACGCGTGCGCGTCCCTGGCCGATTCTGCAATGTGCGCGCGAGCGCCTTGTGCGCGTGCGTGTGCATGGCCGAGATCAATTTCTTTGGCTTTTGTGCTTCTCTCCACTTGCATGCTTCCTTCCTTGCTCCTTTGATCCATGCCTAACCTATTTCATCCTGAGATTACTAGCAAACATATCAAGGCATCTTATGGAATCAAAGAGGAACTAGAATTCATCAAAATAAGGCTTAAAAAGCATGTTTTTACACTTTAGCACAAATACGGGAGAGATTACAAAACCATGCCAATTCATAGGTTAAATGCGAGAAAAGGTTATCAAAATACCCTAAATTCAATATAAGATAAACCCTAAAAATGGGGTTTATCATCCTCCCCACACTTAAACCTTAGCATGTCCTCATGCTAAAATAAGAAGGAACTAAGGGGTATGACATTTATTGAATGCAACTAAACTATATGAATCCTATCTAAATGCAATTATCTAAGCAAATGGAAATGCTTAGTTCAAACAAGTCAATTCCCAAGAGAGCATGTGTAAGCACAAGAGCTAGGCAATAGGAATTAAGTCCAAACCACAATTGTATTGAATTATCAAAAAGAGTTCAAGCTTGCAAGAATATAGATAATATGGGTGAACACATGTGATTGAACTTTTGAACCCTCACCGGATGTGTATCCACTCTATTCACTCAAGTGTTTAAGGGTTAATCCACTCAATTCTCTTCTAATCATGTTTTCCAAAATTTGATTTTCTTCTAACAATCAACACTTATTTAATGCATGCATACATTCATCATGAGGTCTTTCATTTAGGTTGTAATGGGGTTAGGGTCAAGGTAAGATCATTTATGGTTAAGTGGCTAGGATTTGAATCCTTGATTAGCATAGACTCTCCCACCTAACTATATAATGACCTATACAAGTTCAAACTATTCTAACTACCTGGTGCGCGAAATTGTGAACAATACTTTTTCACAACTCTCATAATCCCCGGTAATGGCTCCAAAAACGTGGTAGCTCAATACCATGGCATTACACAACTTCGCACAACTAACCAGCAAGTGCACTGGGTCGTCCAAGTAATACCTTACGTGAGTAAGGGTCGATCCCACGGAGATTGTTGCTATTGAAGCAAGCTATGGTCATCTTGTAAATCTTAGTCAGGCAGACTCAAATGTATATGATGATGAACTAAAATAACATAAAAGATAAAGATAGTGATACTTATGTAATCCATTGGTAGGAACTTCAGATAAGCGCATGAAGATGCCTTCCCTTCCGTCTCTCTGCTTTCCTACTGCCTTCATCCAATCCTTCTTACTCCTTTCCATGGCAAGCTTGTGTAGGGTTTCACCATTGTCAGTGGCTACCTCCCATCCTCTCATTGAAAGCGATTGCATATGCTCTGGTCACAGCATAGCGGAATTCATCTGTCGGTTCTCAATCAGCCGGAATAATATCCATTGATACTTTTGCGTCTGTCACTAACGCCCCGCCCTCAGGAGTTTGAAGCACGTCACAGTCATTCAATCATTGAATCCTACTCAGAATACCACAGACAAGGTTAGACCTTCCGGATTCTCTTGAATGCTGCCATCAGTTCTTGCCTATACCACGAAGACTCTGATCTCACGGAATGGTTGGCTCGTTTGTCAGGCGAGCACTCGGTTGTCAGGCGATCAACCATGCATCGTGCAATCAGGAATCCAAGAGATATTCACTAAGCCTCAGATGCGTGTAGAACAAAAGTGGTTGTCAGTCACTTTGTTCATGAGTGAGAATGGTGATGGGCGTCAATCATCACCTTCATCATGTTGAAGAACAAGTGATATCTTGGACAAAGAACAAGCGGAATTGAATAGAAGAACAATAGTAATTGCATTAATACTCGAGGTACAGCAGAGCTCCACACCTTAATCTATGGTGTGTAGAAACTCCACCGTTGAAAATACATAAGCATAAGGTCTAGGCATGGCCGAATGGCCAGCCTCCCAATGATCTAAGAACTAGATGTCCAAAGATGATCAAAGGATCAAAAGCAATCCAAAGATCTCTAAAATACAATAGTAAAAGGTTCTAAAAACCAGTAGCCTAGGGTGTACAGAAATGAGTAAATGACATAAAAATCCACTTCCGGGCCCACTTGGTGTGTGCTTGGGCTGAGCAATGAAGCATTTTCGTGTAGAGACTTGTCTTGGAGTTAAACGCCAGCTTTGGTGCCAGTTTGGGCGTTTAACTCCCATTTGGGTGCCAGTTCCAGCGTTTAACGCTGGGATTTCTTGAGGTGACTTTGAACGCCGGTTTGGGCCATCAAATCTTGGGCAAAGTATGGACTATCATATATTTCTGGAAAGCCCAGGATGTCTACTTTCCAACGCCGTTGAGAGCGCGCCAATTGGGCTTCTGTAGCTCCAGAAAATCCACTTCGAGTGCAGGGAGGTCAGAATCCAACAGCATCTGCAGTCCTTTTTGGTCTCTGAATCAGATTTTTGCTCAGGTCCCTCAATTTTAGCCAGAAAATACCTGAAATCACAGAAAAACACACAAACTCATAGTAAAGTCCAGAAAAGTGAATTTTAACTAAAAACTAATAAAAATATACTAAAAACTAACTAGATCATACCAAAAACATACTAAAAACAATGCCAAAAAGTATATAAATTATCCGCTCATCACAACACCAAACTTAAATTGTTGCTTGTCCCCAAGCAACTGAAAATCAAATAAGATAAAAAGAAGAGAATATGCAATGAACTCCAAAAACATCTGTGAAGATCAGTATTAATCAGATGAGCGGGGCTTTTAACTTTTTGCCTCTGAACAGTTTTGGCATCTCACTCTATCCTTTGCAACTCAGAATGATTGGCTTCTTTAGGAATTCAGAATCCAGATAGTGTTATTGATTCTCCTAGTTAAGTATGATGATTCTTGAACACAGCTACTTATTGAGTCTTGGCCGTGGCCCAAAGCACTCTGTCTTCCAGTATTACCACCGGATACATACATGCCACAGACACATAATTGGGTGAACCTTTTCAGATTGTGACTCAGCTTTGCTAGAGTCCCCAATTAGAGGTGCCCAGGGTTCTTAAGCACACTCTTTTTGCCTTGGATCACAATTTTATTTCTTTCTTTTTCTTTCTTTTTCTCTTTCTTTTTTTTTCTATTTTTTTTTCTATTTTTTTTTCGTTTTTTTTTTTTTTTGTATTCACTGCTTTTTCTTGCTTCAAGAATCATTTTTAATGATTTTTCAGATCCTCAGTAACATGTCTCCTTTTTCATCATTCTTTCAAGAGCCAACATTCATGAACCACAAATTCAAAAGACATATGCACTGTTTAAGCATACATTCAGAGAACAAAAGTGTTGCCACCACATCAAAATAATTAAACTGTTATACAATTTAAAATTCATGCAATTCTTTCCTTTTCAATTAAGCACGTTTTTATTCAAGAAAGGTGATGGATTCATAGGACATTCATAACTTTAAGGCATAGATACTTAAGACACTAATGATCACAAGACACAAACATAGATAACATAAAGCACAAAATTCGAAAAACAGAAGAATAAAGAACAAGGAAATCAAGGAACGGGTCCACCTTAATGATGGCGGCTCTTTCTTGCTCTTGAAGATCCTATGGAGTGCTTGAGCTCCTCAATGTCTCTTCCTTGTCTTTGTTGCTCCTCCCTCATGATTCTTTGGTCTTCTCTAATTTCATGAAGGATGATGGAGTGTTCTTGATGCTCCACCCTTAGTTGTCCCATGTTGGAACTCAACTCTCCTAAGGAGGTGTTTAGTTGCTCCCAATAGTTTTGTGGAGGAAAGTGCATCCCTTGAGGCATCTCAGGGATCTCATGATGAGAGGGGTCTCTTGTGCTCCATCTTTTTCTGGTAATGGGCTTATCCTCATCAATGGTGATGTCTCCCTCTATGTCAACTCCAACTGAATAACAGAGGTGACAAATGAGGTGAGGAAAGGCTAACCTTGCTAAGGTAGAGGACTTATCCGCCACCTTGTAGAGTTCTTGGGCTATGACCTCATGAACTTCCACTTCTTCTCCAATCATGATGCTATGGATCATGATAGCCCGGTCTATGGTAACTTCGGACCGGTTGCTAGTGGGAATGATTGAGCGTTGTATGAACTCTAACCATCCTCTAGCCACGGGCTTGAGGTCATGCCTTCTCAATTGAACCGGCTTTCCTCTTGAATCTTGCTTCCATTGTGCGCCCTCTTCACATATGATTGTGAGGACTTGGTCCAACCTTTGATCAAAGTTGACCCTTCTTCTATAAGGATGCTCATCTCCTTGCATCATAGGCAAGTTGAACGCCACCCTCACACTCTCCGGACTAAAATCCAAGTATTTCCCCCGAACCATAGTGAGATAATTCTTTGGATTCGGGTTCACACTTTGGTCATGGTTCTTGGTGATCCATGCATTGGCATAGAACTCTTGAACCATCAAGATTCCGACTTGTTGAATGGGGTTGGTAAGAACTTCCCAACCTCTTCTTCGGATCTCATGGCGGATCTCCGGATATTCACCCTTTTTGAGTGAAAAGGGGACCTCGGGGATCACCTTCTTCAAGGCCACAACTTCATAGAAGTGGTCTTGATGCACCCTTGAGATGAATCTATCCATCTCCCATGACTCGGAGGTGGAAGCTTTTGCCTTCCCTTTCCTCTTTCTAGAGGTTTCTCCGGCCTTGGATGCCATAAATGGTTATGGAAAAACGAAAAAGCAACGCTTTTACCACACCAAACTTAAAATGTTTGCTCGTCCTCGAGCAAAAGAAGAAAGAAGAGAGTAGAAGAAGAAGAAATGAAGAAGAGGGAGATGGTGGTGTGTTCGGCCAAAGAGGGGGAGAAGTGGTGTTTAGGTTGTGTGAAAATGAAGGGTTGAAGAAGGGTATATATAGGAGAGAGGGGGGATAATGGTTCGGCCATAATGGGTGGGTTTGGGAGGGAAAGTGGTTTGAATTTGAAGGGTGAGGTTGGTGGGGTTTTATGAAGGATGGATGTGAGTGGTGAAGAGAAAGATGGGATTTGATAGGTGAAGGGTTTTTGGGGAAGAGGTATTGAGGTGATTGGTGAATGGGGGAAGAAGAAGAGAGTGTGGTGGTAGGGTCCTGTGGGGTCCACAGATCCTGTGGTGTCAAGGAAAAGTCATCCCTGCACCAAATGGCATCAAAATTCACGTTTTGAGCCATTTCTGGCGTTAAACGCCGGGCTTGTGCCCATTCCTGGCGTTTAACGCCAGGTTCTTGCCCTTTTCTGGCGTTTAACGCCAGTCTGGTGCCCCTTTCTGGCGTTAAACGCCCAGAATGGTGCCAGACTGGGCGTTAAACGCCCAACTGCTAGGCTTACTGGCGTTTAAACGCCAGCAGCATCTTCCTCCAGGGTGTGCTGTTTTTCTTCCTGTTTTTCATTCTGTTTTTGCTTTTTTTCATTGTTTTTGTGACTTCTTATGATCATCAACCTACAAAAAAGATAAAATAACAAAGGAAAATAGTTAACTATAAAACATTGGGTTGCCTCCCAACAAGCGCTTCTTTAATGTCATTAGCTTGACAGAGGACTCTCATGGAGCCTCAGAAATACTCAGAACCGTGTTGGAACCTCCCAACACCAAACTTCGAGTTTGAATGTGGGGGTTCAACACCAAACTTAGAGTTTGGTTGTGGCCTCCCAACACCAAACTTAGAGTTTGACTGTGGGGGCTCTGCTTGGCTCTGTTTTGAGAGAAGCTCTTCATGCTTCCTCTCCATGATGGTAGAGGGATGTCCTTGGGCCTTAAACACCAAGGATTCTTCATTCACTTGAATGATCAGTTCACCTCTATCAACATCAATCACAGCCTTTGCTGTGGCTAGGAAGGGTCTGCCAAGGATGATGGATTCATCCATGCACTTCCCAGTCTCTAGGACTATGAAATCAGTAGGGATGTAATGGTCTTCAATCTTAACCAAAACATTCTCTACAAGTCCATGAGCTTGTTTTCTTGAGTTGTCTGCCATCTCTAGTGAGATTTTTGCAGCTTGCACCTCAAAGATCCCTAATTTCTCCATTACAGAGAGGGGCATGAGGTTTATACTTGACCCTAAGTCACACAAGGCCTTCTTGAAGGTCATGGTGCCTATGGTGCAAGGTATAGAAAACTTCCCAGGATCTTGCCTCTTTTGAGGTAATTTCTGCCTAGACAAGTCATCCAGTTCTTTGGTGAGCAAGGGAAGTTCATCTTCCCAAGTCTCATTTCCAAATAACTTGTCATTTAGCTTCATGATTGCTCCAAGGTATTTAGCAACTTGCTCTTCAGTGACATACTCATCCTCTTCAGAGGAAGAATACTCATCAGAGCTCATGAAAGGCAGAAGTAAGTCCAATGGAATCTCTATGGTCTCATTTTGAGCCTCAGATTCCCATGGTTCCTCATTGGGGAACTCATTAGAGGCCAGTGGACGTCCAGTGAGGTCCTCCTCAGTGGCGTCCTCTGCCTCTTCTTCCTTCCAGAATTCGGCCATGTTGATGGCCTTGCACTCTCCCTTTGGATTTTCTTCTGTATTACTTGGGAGAGTACTAGGAGGGAGTTCAGTAACTTTCTTACTCAGCTGACCCACTTGTCCTTCCAAATTCCTAATGGAGGACCTTGTTTCAGTCATGAAACTTTGAGTGGTCTTTATTAGATCAGAGACCATTGTTGCTAAGTCAGAAGTACTCTGCTTAGAACTCTCTGTCTGTTGCTGAGAAGATGATGGAAAAGGCTTGCCATTGCTAAACCTGTTTCTTCCACCATTATTATTAGTGAAACCTTGTTGAGGTCTCTCTTGATTCTTCCATGAGAAATTTGGGTGATTTCTCCATGAAGAATTATAGGTGTTTCCATAGGGTTCTCCTAGGTAATTCACCTCTTCCATTGAAGGGTTCTCAGGATCATAAGCTTCTTCCTCAGATGAAGCTTCCTTAGTACTGCCAGGTGCATTTTGCATTCCAGACAGACTTTGAGAAATCAAATTGACTTGTTGAGTCAATATCTTGTTCTGAGCCAAAATGGCATTCAGAGTGTCAATCTCAAGAACTCCTTTCTTCTGACTAGTCCCATTGTTCACAGGATTTCTTTCAGAAGTGTACATGAATTGGTTATTTGCAACCATTTCAATCAGCTCTTGAGCTTCTGTAGGCGTCTTCTTCAGATGAAGAGATCCTCCAGCAGAGCTATCCAAAGACATCTTGGATAGTTCAGAGAGACCATCATAGAAAATACCTATGATGCTCCATTCAGAAAGCATGTCTGAGGGACATCTTCTGATTAATTGTTTGTATCTTTCCCAAGCTTCATAGAGGGATTCTCCATCCTTCTGTTGAAGGTTTGGACTTCCACTCTAAGCTTACTCCATCTTTGTGGTGGAAAGAACTTTGCCAAGAAGGCATTGACTAGCTTTCCCAAGAGTCCAGGCTTTCTTTAGGTTGAGAATCCAACCATATTCTAGCTCTGTCTCTTACAGCAAAAGGGAATAGCATCAGTCTATAGACCTCAGGGTCAACCCCATTAGTCTTGACTGTGTCACAGATTTGTAAGAATTCAGCTAAAAACTGATGAGGATCTTCCATTGGAAGTCCATGGAACTTACAATTCTGTTGCATTAGAGAAACTAATTGAGGCTTAAGCTCAAAGTTGTTTGCTCCAATGGCAGGGATAGAGATGCTTCTCCCATAAAAATCAGGAGTAGGTGCAGTAAAGTCACCCAGCACCTTCCTTGCATTGTTTGCATTGTTGTTGTTTTCGGCTGCCATGTGTTCTTCTTCTTTGAAGAATTCGGTCAGGTCCTCTAAAGAGAGTTGTGCTTTGGCTTCTCTTAGCTTTCTCTTCAAGGTTCTCTCGGGTTCAGGGTCAGCTTCAACAAGAATGCCTTTGTCTCTGCTCCTGCTCATATGAAAGAGAAGAGAACAAGAAAATGTGGAATCCTCTATGTCACAGTATAGAGATTCCTTGAGGTGTCAGAGGAAAAGAGAAATAGAAAGAAGAAGGAGAAGAAGAATTCGAACTTTAATTAGATAAGGTTCGAATTGTGCATTAAGAAGGAGTGGTACTCCATAAATAGAAGGATGTGAGAAGGAGGGAAGAGAATTTTCGAAAGTTCATTTAAAAGATTTTGAAAACATTTTGAAAATTTGATTGATAATTTTCGAAAATTCAAAGTGAAAAAGAAATCAAGTGATTTTTGAAAAAGATTTTGAAATTAGAAGTTTAAAAAGATTTGATTGAAAACTATTTTGAAAAAAGATGTGATTAGTTTTAAAAAGATGTGATTGAGAAGATATGATTTGAAAACAATTTTAAAAGATATGATTTGAAAACAATTTGAAAAGATATGATTTTAAAAATTAATGACTTGCCTAACAAGAAAAGATATGATTCAAACATAAAACCTTCCTCACAGAAAAGGCAAAAAATGTTCAATCAAATCATTAATTGTTAGTAAGTATCTTTGAAAAAGGAAAGAAATTGATTTTGAAAACATTTGATTGAAAAGATTTGATTTGAAAAAGATTTGATTTTGAAAAACTTTGAAAACTTGAAAAAAAATTGATTTTGAAAACAAAATCTTCCCCCTAGCACCATCCTGGCGTTAAACGCCCAGAATGGTATACATTCTGGCGTTTAACGCCCAAAATGCTACCTCTTTGGGCGTTAAACGCCCAACCAGGTGCCCTGGCTGGCGTTTAAACGCCAGTCTGTCTTCTTCACTGGGCATTTTTGAATGCTCAGCTTTTTCTGTATAATTCCTCTGCAGTATGTTCTGAATCTTCAATTCTTTGTATCATTGACTTGAAAAGACACAAATTTAAAATATTTTTGGGTTTTTAATAATCAAAATGCAACAAGAATCAAATAACAATGCATGCAAGACACCAAACTTAGCAGTTTGTATACTATTGACACTATATGAGACACATAGACATTCAAGCCAAAAGAATTCAAAGATCAGAGTAAGAAATCATCAAGAAGTACTTGAAGATCCTTAAGACACATGAATGAATGCATGCAAATGACACCAAACTTAAGATGAGACACTAGACTTAAACAAGAAATATTTTTGAATTTTTATGATTTTGTAACTTTTTTTTTGTGTTTTTTTTTTCGAAAATTAAGTGGGAAAAGGTATCAAAATTCTTAATGAGAATTCCAGAAATCAGTGCAATGCTAGTCTAAGACTCCGGTCCAGGAATTAGACATGGCTTCTGGTGAGCGAAATTGTGAACTATACTTTTTCACAACTCTCATAATCCCTGGTAATGGCTCCAAAAACTTGGTGCGCTCAATACCATGGCATTACACAACTTCGCACAACTAACCAGCAAGTGCACTGGGTCGTCCAAGTAATAAACCTTACGTGAGTAAGGGTCGATCCCACGGAGATTGTTAGTAATGAAGCAAGCTATGGTCATCTTGTAAATCTTAGTCAGGCAAACTCAGATATATATGGTGATGAACGAAAATAACATAGAAGATAAAGATAGTGATACTTATGTATATCATTGGTGTATGAGCTTCAGACAAGTGTATGAAGATGCCTTCCCTTCCGTCTCTCTGCTTCCTACAGCCTTCATCCAATCCTTTCTTACTCCTTTCCATGGCAAGCTCGTATAGGGTCTCACTGTTGTCAGCAGCTACCTCCCATCCGCGCAGTGAAAGCTAATGCACACACTCTGTCACAGTGCTGCCAATCACCGGTTTGGTTCCCTCCCTACCGGAATAGAATAACTCTTTTGCGTCTGTCACTAACGCCCAGTAGGTTACAGGTTTGAAGCACGTCACAGTCATTCAATCATTGAATCCTACTCAGAATACCACAGACAAGGTTAGACCTTCCGGATTCTCTTGAATGCTGCCATCAGTTCTTGCCTATACCACGAAGACTCTGATCTCACGGAATGGCTGGCTCGTTTGTCAGGCGAGCATTCGGTTGTCAGGCGATCAACCATGCATCATGCAATCAGAAATCCAAGAGATATTCACTAAGCCTCGGATTCGTGTAGAACAAGAATGGTTGTCAGTCACCTTGTTCATGAGTGAGAATGGTGATGGGCGTCAATCATCACCTTCATCATGTTGAAGAACAAGTGATATCTTGGATAAAGAACAAGTGGAATTTGAATGGAAGAACAATAGTAATTGCATTAATACTCGAGGTACAGCAGAGCTCCACACCTTAATCTATGGTGTGTAGAAACTCCACCGTTGAAAATACATAAGAACAGGGTCTAGGCATGGCCGAATGGCCAGCCTCCCAAATTGAGTTCAATCATAAAACATGATCCAAAAAGCTCCCTAATACAATAGTAAAGGTCCTACTATAGAAAACTAGTACATAGATGAGTAAATGACATAAAAATCCACTTCAGGGCCCACTTGGTGTGTGCTTGGGCTGAGCAATGAAGGAATTTCGTGTAGAGACCTTTTCTGGAGTTAAACGCCAGCTCTCATGCCAATTTGGGCGTTTAACTCCAAATTTTATGCCAGTTCCGGCGTTTAACGCTGGAATTTCTTGAGGTGACTTTGAGCGCCGGTTTGGGCCATCAAATCTTGGGCAAAGTATGGACTATTATATATTGCTGGAAAGCCCAGGATGTTACTTTCCAACGCCGTTGAGAGCGCGCCAATTGGGCTTCTGTAGCTCCAGAAAATCCACTTCGAGTGCAGGGAGGTCAGAATCCAACAGCATCTGCAGTCCTTTTTGGTCTCTGAATCAGATTTTTGCTCAGGTCCCTCAATTTCAGCCAGAAAATACCTGAAATCACAGAAAAACACACAAACTCATAGTAAAGTCCAGAAAAGTGAATTTTAACTAAAAACTAATAAAAATATAATAAAAACTAACTAAAAGATACTAAAAACATACTAAAAACAATGCCAAAAAGTATACAAATTATCCGCTCATCACAACACCAAACTTAAATTGTTGCTTGTCCTCAAGCAACTGAAAATCAAATAAGATAAAAAAAAGAAGAGAATATGAAATGAACTCCAAAAAACATCTATGAAGATCAGTGTTAATTAGATGAGCGGGGCTTTTAGCTTTTTGTCTCTGAATAGTTTTGGCATCTCACTCTATCCCTTGTAATCCAGAATGGTTGGCTTCTTTAGGAACTTAGAATCCAGATAGTGTTATTGATTCTCCTAGTTAAGTATGATGATTCTTGAACACAGCTACTTATTGAGTCTTGGCCGTGGCCCAAAGCACTCTGTCTTCCAGTATTACCACCGGATACATACATGCCACAGACACATAATTGGGTGAACCTTTTCAGATTGTGACTCAGCTTTGCTAAAGTCCCCAATTAGAGGTGTCCAGGGTTCTTAAGCACACTCTTATTTGCCTTGGATCACAACTTTGTTCCTTCTTTTTCTTTCTTTTTCTTTCTTTTTCTCTTTTTTTTTTCTTTTCGTTTGCTTCTTTTTTTTTTTTTTGTATTCACTGCTTTTTCTTGCTTCAAGAATCATTTTTTTATGATTTTTTAGATCCTCAGTAACATGTCTCCTTTTTCATCATTCTTTCAAGAGCCAACATTCATGAACCACAAATTCAAAAGACATATGCACTGTTCAAGCATACATTCAGAGAACAAAAGTGTTGCCACCACATCAAAAAAATTAAACTATTATAAAATTCAGAATTCATGCAATTCTTTCCTTTTCAATTAAGCACATTTTTATTAAAGAAAGGTGATGGATTCATAGGACATTCATAACTTTAAGGCATAGACACTAAGACACTAATGATCACAAGACACAAACATAAAGCATAAAAATTCGAAAAACAGAAGAATAGAGAACAAGGAAATCAAGGAACGGGTCCACCTTAGTGATGGCGGCTCTTTCTTGCTCTTGAAGATCCTATGGAGTGCTTGAGCTCCTCAATGTCTCTTCCTTGTCTTTGTTGCTCTTCCCTCATGATTCTTTGATCTTCTCTAATTTCATGAAGGATGATGGAGTGTTCTTGATGCTCCACCCTCAGTTGTCCCATGTTGGAACTCAACTCTCCTAGGGAGGTGTTTAGTTGCTCCCAATAGTTTTGTGGAGGAAAATTCATCCCTTGAGGAATCTCAGGGATCTCATGATGAGTGAGGTCTCTTGTGTACTCCATCCTTTTCTTGGTGATGGGCTTGTCCTCATCAATGGGAATGTCTCCCTCTATGTCAACTCCAACTGAATAACAGAGGTGACAAATGAGATGAGGAAAGGCTAACCTTGCCAAGGTGGAGGTCTTGTCCGCCACCTTATAGAGTTCTTGGGCTATAACCTCATGAACCTCTATTTCTTCTCCAATCATGATACTATGGATCATGATGGCCCGGTCTATGGTAACTTCGGACCGGTTGCTAGTGGGGATGATTGAGCGTTGTATGAACTCTAACCATCCTCTAGCCACTGGCTTGAGGTCATGCCTTCTCAATTGGACCGGCTTTCCTCTTGAATCTTGCTTCCATTGTGCGCCCTCTTCACATATGACCGTGAGGACTTGGTCCAACCTTTGATCAAAGTTGACCCTTCTAGTGTAAGGATGCTCATCTCCTTGCATCATAGGCAAGTTGAACGCCACCCTCACACTCTCCGGACTAAAATCCAAGTATTTCCCCCGAACCATAGTGAGATAATTCTTTGGATTCGGGTTCACACTTTGGTCATGGTTCTTTGTGATCCATGCATTGGCATAGAACTCTTGAACCATCAAGATTCCGACTTGTTGAATGGGGTTGGTAAGTACTTCCCAACCTCTTCTTCGGATCTCATGGCGGATCTCCGGATATTCACCCTTTTTGAGTGAAAAGGGGACTTCGGGGATCACCTTCTTCAAGGCCACAACTTCATAGAAGTGGTCTTGATGCACCCTTGAGAGGAATCTAACCATCTCCCATGACTCGGAGGTGGAAGCTTTTGCCTTCCCTTTCCTCTTTTTAGAGGTTTCTCCGGCCTTGGATGCCATAAATGGTTATGGAAAAACGAAAAAGTGACGCTTTTACCACACCAAACTTAAAATGTTTGCTCGTCCTCGAGCAAAAGAAGAAAGAAGGGAGTAGAAGAAGAAGAAATGAGGAAGAAGGAGATGGTAGTGTGTTCCGCCAAGAAGGGTAAGAAAGGGTGTTTAGGTTGTGTGAAAATGAAGAGTGGAAGAAGGGTATTTATAGGAAAGAGGGGGGTAAAGGTTCGGCCATGAGGGGTGGGTTTTGGGAGGGAAAGTGGTTTGAATTTGAAGGGTGAGGTTGGTGGGGATTTATGGAGGATGGATGTGAGTGGTGAAGAGAAAGATGGGATTTGATGGGTGAAGGGTTTTTGAGGAAGAGGTATTGAGGTGATTGGTGAATGGGGGAAGAAGAGAGAGAGTGATGGTAGGGTCCTGTGGGGTCCACAGATCCTGTAGTGTCAAGGAAAAGTCATCCCTGCACCAAAAGTTGCTCAAAATCACGTTTTGAGCCATTTCTGGCGTTAAACGCCGGGCTGGTGCCCATTCCTGGCGTTTAACGCCAGGTTGTTGCCCTTTTCTGGCGTTTAACGCCAGTCTGGTGCCCCTTTCTGGCGTTAAACGCCCAGAATGGTGCCAGACTGGGCGTTAAACGCCCAACAGCTAGCATTACTGGCGTTTGAACGCCAGCTTCTTCTCCTCCAGGGTGTGCTGTTTTTCTTCCTGTTTTTCATTCTGTTTTTGCTTTTTTCATTATTTTTGTGACTTCTCATGATCATCAACCTACAAAAAAGATAAAATAACAAAAGAAAATAATTAATTATAAAACATTGGGTTGCCTCCCAACAAGCGCTTCTTTAATGTCATTAGCTTGACAGAGGACTCCCATGGAGCCTCAGAAACACTCAGAACCTTGTTGAAACCTCCCAGCACCAAACTTAGAGTTTGAATGTGGGGTTTCAACACCAAACTTAGAGTTTGGTTGTGGCCTCCCAACACCAAACTTAGAGTTTGACTGTGGGGGCTCTGCTTGGCTCTGTTTTGAGAGAAGCTCTTCATGCTTCCTCTCCATGATGACAGAGGGATATCCTTGGGCCTTAAACACCAAGGATTTTTCATTCACTTGAATGATCAACTCCCCTCTATCAACATCAATCACAGCCCTTGCTGTGGCTAGGAAGGGTCTGCCAAGGATGATGGATTCATCCATGCACTTTCCAGTCTCTAGGACTATGAAGTTAGTAGGAATGTAATGGTCTTCAATCTTCACCAAAACATTCTCTACAAGTCCATGAGCTTGTTTTCTTGAATTGTCTGCCATCTCTAATGAGATTCTTGCAGCTTGCACCTCAAAGATCCCTAATTTCTCCATTACAGAGAGGGGCATGAGGTTTACACTTGACCCTAGGTCACACAAGGCCTTCTTGAAGGTCATGGTACCTATAGTACAAGGTATAGAAAACTTCCCAGGATCCTGCCTCTTTTGGGGCAGTTTATGCCTAGACAAGTCATCCAGTTCCTTGGTGAGCAAGGGAGGTTCATCTTCCCAAGTCTCATTTCCAAATAACTTGTCATTTAGCTTCATGATTGCTCCAAGGTATTTAGCAACTTGCTCTTCAGTGACATACTCATCCTCTTCAGAGGAAGAGTACTCATCAGAGCTCATGAATGGCAGAAGTAAGTCCAATGGAATCTCTATGGTCTCATTTTGAGCCTCAGATTCCCAAGGTTCCTCATTGAGGAACTCAGAGGAGAGTGGTGCACGCCCACTGAGGTCTTTCTCAGTGGCGTCTTCTTCCTCTCTTTCCTCTCCATATTCGGCCATGTTAATGGCCTTGCACTCTCCTTTCGGATTTTTTTCTGTATTACTTGGAAGAGTACTAGGAGGGAGTTCAGTAACTTTCTTGCTCAGCTGACCCACTTGTCCTTCCAAATTTCTGATGGAGGACCTTGTTTCATTCATGAAACTTTGAGTGGTCTTTATTAGATCAGAGACCATTGTTGCTAAGTCAGAAGTACTCTGCTTAGAACTCTCTGTCTGTTGCTAAGAAGATGATGGAAAAGGCTTGTTGTTACCAGGCCTGTTTCTTCCACCATTATTGTTATTGAAACCTTGTTGAGGTCTCTCTTGATTCTTCCATGAGAAATTTGGGTGATTTCTCCATGAAGAATTGTAGGTGTTTCCATAGGGTTCTCCTAGGTAATTCACCTCTTCCATTGAAGGGTTCTCAGGATCATAGGCTTCTTCCTCAGATAAAGCATCCTTAGTACTGTTTGGTGCATTTTGCATTCCAGACAGACTTTGAGAGATCAAATTGACTTGTTGAGTCAATATCTTGTTCTGAGCCAATATGGCATTCAGAGTATCAATCTCAAGAACTCCTTTCTTCTGACTAGTCCCATTGTTCACAGGATTCCTTTCAGAAGTGTACATGAATTGGTTATTTGCAACCATTTCAATCAGTTCCTGAGCTTCTGCAGGTGTCTTCTTCAGATGAAGAGATCCTCCTGCAGAGCTATCCAAGGACATCTTGGATAGTTCAGAGAGACCATCATAGAAAATACCTATGATGTTCCATTCAGAAAGCATGTCAGATGGACATCTTCTGATTAATTGTTTGTATCTTTCCCAAGCTTCATAGAGGGATTCTCCATCCTTCTGTCTGAAGGTTTGGACTTCCACTCTAAGCTTACTCCATCTTTGTGGTGGAAAGAACTTTGCCAAGAAGGCATTGACTAGCTTTTCCCAAGAGTCCAGGCTTTCTTTAGGTTGAGAATCCAACCATATTCTAGCTCTGTCTCTTACAGCAAAAGGGAATAGCATCAGTCTATAGACCTCAGGGTTAACCCCATTAGTCTTGACTGTGTCACAGATTTGCAAGAATTCAGCTAAAAACTGATGAGGATCTTCCATTGGAAGTCCATGGAACTTGCAATTCTGTTGCATTAGAGAAACTAATTGAGGCTTTAGCTCAAAGTTGTTTGCTCCAATGGCAGGGATAGAGATGCTTCTCCCATAGAAATCAGGAGTAGGTGCAGTAAAGTCACCCAGCACCTTCCTTGCATTGTTGGCATTGTTGTTGTTTTCGGCTGCCATGTCTTCTTCCTTGAAGAATTCGGTCAAGTCCTCTAAAGAGAGTTGTGCTTTGGCCTCTCTTAGCTTTCGCTTCAAGGTTCTCTCAGGTTCAGGGTCAGCTTCAACAAGAATGCCTTTGTCTCTGCTTCTGCTCATAAGAAAGAGAAGAGAAAAAGAGAATGTGGAATCCTCTATGTCACAGTATAGAGATTCCTTGAAATGTCAGAGGAAAAGAGAAATAGAAAGAAGAAGGAGAAGGAGAATTCGAACTTTAATTAGATAAGGTTCGAATTGTGCATTTAGAAGGAGTAGTACTCCATAAATAGAAGGATGTGGGAAGGAGGGAAGAGAATTTTTGAAAATTCAATCAAAAGATTTTGAAAACAATTTGAAAATTTGATTGAGAATTTTCGAAAATTCAAAGTGAGAAAGAAATCAAGTGATTTTTGAAAAAGAATTTGAAATTGGAAATTAAAAAGATTTGATTGAAAACTATTTTGAAAAAGATGTGATTGAAAAAAAATTGATTGAAAAGTTATGGTTTTAAAAAGATATGATTGAAAAGATATGATTTGAAAACAATTTTAAAAGATATGGTTTAAAAACAATTTCAAAAGATATGATTTGAAAACAATTTGAAAAGATATGAATTGAAAATAATTTGAAAAGATTTGATTTTAAAAACTAATGACTTGCCTAACAAGAAAAGATATGATTCAAACATAAAACCTTCCTTAATAGAAAAGGCAAAAAATGTTCAATCAAATCATCAATTGTTAGTAAGTATCTTTGAAAAAGGAAAGAAATTGATTTTGAAAACATTTTGATTGAAAAGATATGATTTGAAAAAGATTTGGTTTTGAAAAACTTTGAAAACTTGAAAAAAATTGATTTTGAAAACAAAATCTTCCCCCTGGCACCATCCTGGCGTTAAACGCCCAGAATGGTATACATTCTGGCGTTTAACGCTCAAAATGCTACCTTTTTGGGCGTTAAACGCCCAACCAGGTGCCCTGGCTGGCGTTTAAACGCCAGTCTGCCTTCTTCACTGGGCATTTTTGAATGCTCAGCTTTTTCTGTATAATTCCTCTGCAGTATGTTCTAAATCTTCAATTCCTTGTATCATTGACTTGAAAAGACACAAATTAAAAATATTTTTGGATTTTTAATAATCAAAATGCAACAAGAATCAAATAACAATGCATGCAAGACACCAAACTTAGCAGTTTGTGTACTACTGACACTAACAATATGAGAGTGCATATGAGACACACAAAATACTTCAAGTCAATAGAATTCAAAGATTAGAACACAAAATATATGCATGGATTCGAAAAATATAACAAAAACATGCATTTGACACCAAACTTAAGATGAGACTCTAGACTCAAACAAGAAATATTTTTGGATTTTTATGATTTTGCAAATTTTTTTGTATTTTTTCGAAAATTAAGTGGGAAAAGATATCAAAATTCTTAATGAGAATTCCAGGAATCAGTGCAATGCTAGTCTAAGACTCCGGTCCAGGAATTAGACATGGCTTCACAGCCAGCCAAGCTTTCAAGGAAAGCTTCGGTCCAAAACACTAGACATGACCAAAGGTCAGCCAAGCCTTAGCAAATCACTGCTCCAAAAGCAAGATTGATGCGAAATCAACAAGCTCTTGTGGTGATAAGTTGAAACCTCGGTCCAATCAGATTAGACATGGCTTCTCAGCCAGCCAGATTTCAACAAATCATCATGAAACTCTAGAATTCATCTTCAAGAATTTCGAAAAAAAAAATACCTAATCTAAGCAACAAGATGAACCGTCAGTTGTCCAGCCTAAACAATCCCGGGCAATAACACCAAAAAGTTGATGTTGTTGCCGGATCTTGGCTCTGATGTTACCAAAAGCTTGCTCAAAACATGAACAATCCCCGGCAACGGCGCCAAAACTTGGTGAGCGAAATTGTGAACTATACTTTTTCACAACTCTCATAATCCCTGGTAATGGCTCCAAAAACTTGGTGCGCTCAATACCATGGCATTACACAACTTCGCACAACTAACCAGCAAGTGCACTGGGTCGTCCAAGTAATAAACCTTACGTGAGTAAGGGTCGATCCCACGGAGATTGTTAGTAATGAAGCAAGCTATGGTCATCTTGTAAATCTTAGTCAGGCAAACTCAGATATATATGGTGATGAACGAAAATAACATAGAAGATAAAGATAGTGATACTTATGTATATCATTGGTGTATGAGCTTCAGACAAGTGTATGAAGATGCCTTCCCTTCCGTCTCTCTGCTTTCCTACAGCCTTCATCCAATCCTTTCTTACTCCTTTCCATGGCAAGCTCGTATAGGGTCTCACTGTTGTCAGCAGCTACCTCCCATCCGCGCAGTGAAAGCTAATGCACACACTCTGTCACAGTGCTGCCAATCACCGGTTTGGTTCCCTCCCCTACCGGAATAGAATAACTCTTTTGCGTCTGTCACTAACGCCCAGTAGGTTACAGGTTTGAAGCACGTCACAGTCATTCAATCATTGAATCCTACTCAGAATACCACAGACAAGGTTAGACCTTCCGGATTCTCTTGAATGCTGCCATCAGTTCTTGCCTATACCACGAAGACTCTGATCTCACGGAATGGCTGGCTCGTTTGTCAGGCGAGCATTCGGTTGTCAGGCGATCAACCATGCATCATGCAATCAGAAATCCAAGAGATATTCACTAAGCCTCGGATGCGTGTAGAACAAGAATGGTTGTCAGTCACCTTGTTCATGAGTGAGAATGGTGATGGGCGTCAATCATCACCTTCATCATGTTGAAGAACAAGTGATATCTTGGATAAAGAACAAGTGGAATTTGAATGGAAGAACAATAGTAATTGCATTAATACTCGAGGTACAGCAGAGCTCCACACCTTAATCTATGGTGTGTAGAAATTCCACCGTTGAAAATACATAAGAACAGGGTCTAGGCATGGCCGAATGGCCAGCCTCCCAAATTGAGTTCAATCATAAAACATGATCCAAAAAGCTCCCTAATACAATAGTAAAAGGTCCTACTTATAGAAAACTAGTACATAGATGAGTAAATGACATAAAAATCCACTTCAGGGCCCACTTGGTGTGTGCTTGGGCTGAGCAATGAAGGAATTTCGTGTAGAGACCTTTTCTGGAGTTAAACGCCAGCTCTCATGCCAGTTTGGGCGTTTAACTCCAAATTTTATGCCAGTTCCGGCGTTTAACGCTGGAATTTCTTGAGGTGACTTTGAGCGCCGGTTTGGGCCAACAAATCTTGGGCAAAGTATGGACTATTATATATTGCTGGAAAGCCCAGGATGTCTACTTTCCAACGCCGTTGAGAGCGCGCCAATTGGGCTTCTGTAGCTCCAGAAAATCCACTTCGAGTGCAGGGAGGTCAGAATCCAACAGCATCTGCAGTCCTTTTTGGTCTCTGAATCAGATTTTTGCTCAGGTCCCTCAATTTCAGCCAGAAAATACCTGAAATCACAGAAAAACACACAAACTCATAGTAAAGTCCAGAAAAGTGAATTTTAACTAAAAACTAATAAAAATATAATAAAAACTAACTAAAAGATACTAAAAACATACTAAAAACAATGCCAAAAAGTATACAAATTATCCGCTCATCAGCTTCACAGCCAGCCAAGCTTTCAAAGAAAGCTTCGGTCCAAAACACTAGACATGGCCAAAGGCCAGCCAAGCCTTAGCAGATCACTGCTCCAAAAGCAAGATTGATGAGAATCAACAAGCTCTTGTGGTGATAAGTTGAAACCTCGGTCCAATCAGATTAGACATGGCTTCTCAGCCAGCCAGATTTCAACAAATCATCATGAAACTCTAGAATTCATCTTCAAGAATTTCGAAAAAAATAAATACCTAATCTAAGCAACAAGATGAACCGTCAGTTGTCCAAACTGAACAATCTCAGGCATTGTTACCAAAAGCTTGCTCAAAACTTGAACAATCCCCGGCAACAGCGCCAAAAACTTGGTGCGCGAAATTGTGAACAATACTTTTTCACAACTCTCATAATCCCCGGTAATGGCTCCAAAAACGTGGTAGCTCAATACCATGGCATTACACAACTTCGCACAACTAACCAGCAAGTGCACTGGGTCGTCCAAGTAATACCTTACGTGAGTAAGGGTCGATCCCACGGAGATTGTTGCTATTGAAGCAAGCTATGGTCATCTTGTAAATCTTAGTCAGGCA
This sequence comes from Arachis stenosperma, assembly GCF_014773155.1. NCBI lineage: Eukaryota > Viridiplantae > Streptophyta > Magnoliopsida > Fabales > Fabaceae > Arachis > Arachis stenosperma. The sequence goes on from NC_080378.1 coordinate 93,326,031, forward strand.
GACTCAAATGTATATGATGATGAACTAAAATAACATAAAAGATAAAGATAGTGATACTTATGTAATCCATTGGTAGGAACTTCAGATAAGCGCATGAAGATGCCTTCCCTTCCGTCTCTCTGCTTTCCTACTGCCTTCATCCAATCCTTCTTACTCCTTTCCATGGCAAGCTTGTGTAGGGTTTCACCATTGTCAGTGGCTACCTCCCATCCTCTCATTGAAAGCGATTGCATATGCTCTGGTCACAGCATAGCGGAATTCATCTGTCGGTTCTCAATCAGGCCGGAATAATATCCATTGATACTTTTGCGTCTGTCACTAACGCCCCGCCCTCAGGAGTTTGAAGCACGTCACAGTCATTCAATCATTGAATCCTACTCAGAATACCACAAACAAGGTTAGACCTTCCGGATTCTCTTGAATGCTGCCATCAGTTCTTGCCTATACCACGAAGACTCTGATCTCACGGAATGGTTGGCTCGTTTGTCAGGCGAGCACTCGGTTGTCAGGCGATCAACCATGCATCGTGCAATCAGGAATCCAAGAGATATTCACTAAGCCTCAGATGCGTGTAGAACAAAAGTGGTTGTCAGTCACTTTGTTCATGAGTGAGAATGGTGATGGGCGTCAATCATCAACTTCATCATGTTGAAGAACAAGTGATATCTTGGACAAAGAACAAGCGGAATTGAATAGAAGAACAATAGTAATTGCATTAATACTCGAGGTACAGCAGAGCTCCACACCTTAATCTATGGTGTGTAGAAACTCCACCGTTGAAAATACATAAGCATAAGGTCTAGGCATGGCCGAATGGCCAGCCTCCCAATGATCTAAGAACTAGATGTCCAAAGATGATCAAAGGATCAAAAACAATCCAAAGATCTCTAAAATACAATAGTAAAAGGTTCTAAAAACTAGTAGCCTAGGGTGTACAAAAATGAGTAAATGACATAAAAATCCACTTCCGGGCCCACTTGGTGTGTGCTTGGGCTGAGCAATGAAGCATTTTCGTGTAGAGACTTGTCTTGGAGTTAAACGCCAGCTTTGGTGCCAGTTTGGGCGTTTAACTCCCATTTGGGTGCCAGTTCCAGCGTTTAACGCTGGGATTTCTTGAGGTGACTTTGAACGCCGGTTTGGGCCATCAAATCTTGGGCAAAGTATGGACTATCATATATTGCTGGAAAGCCCAGGATGTCTACTTTCCAACGCCGTTGAGAGCGCGCCAATTGGGCTTCTGTAGCTCCAGAAAATCCACTTCGAGTGCAGGGAGGTCAGAATCCAACAGCATCTGCAGTCCTTTTTGGTCTCTGAATCAGATTTTTGCTCAAGTCCCTCAATTTCAGCCAGAAAATACCTGAAATCACAGAAAAATACACAAACTCATAGTAAAGTCCAGAAAAGTGAATTTTAACTAAAAACTAATAAAAATATACTAAAAACTAACTAGATCATACCAAAAACATACTAAAAACAATGCCAAAAAGTATATAAATTATCCGCTCATCACTACCCATTTTTCACTTTTTCACATACTCATGCATTTCCTTTTTTGATTCACATTCCATATGCATTGATTCTTTTTTTTTTTGTTTGAGCTTCACTTTGGGGCATTTTGTACCCTTTTTATTGTTTTTTTCTTTTTCTTTCTTTTTTTTTCTTCTTTTTTTTTCTTTTTCACTTTTATTTCTTTTTCTTTCCATTTTTTTTCTTTTCTTTCAAACTATACATAAGAATATCAATGCATAAGGTCTATACATTTAATCAATACATGAGTATGTACCCAATTGCTAAACATGAAAATGTACTACCCTTTTTATCCCATCCAATGTTCCCAAGCCTCACCAACTTTGAATAATAAACACTCTCACTAGTCTAGGCTAATCAAAGATCCAAACAAGGACTTTTCATTGGTTTTCTGCCTTGGGCTTGTAATGTGCTAAAATGAGAGTAAGTTGGTTAATCGTAGGCTCAAATTGGCTAACAAAGGAATATAAACGGGTTGGCTATTTGGATAAGTGAGCTAATGAAATGATGGCCTCAATCATATAAATGCATAAATACAAGAAATAAATGGACATATAGAATCAAGCAAATCAAGGATCATAATCATAGAAAGAGAACAATTTCACACAAGAATGGAAGATAAGTGGTTATAAAATGTAACCACATCAATAGGCTCAAGTCTCACAAGCTTGTGTTCACCAAAAATTTTCTTTCAATCAATTGGGTTAATGCCCTATATTTAAACTTCTTGAAAAATCTCAATGTTTGACTAAGCATTGTTGTGATTGAAAAATCCAAAAATTTCCTTAGTTTACCCTTTCCTTTTGCTTAAAACCAATTTCTTATGCAAAAAGGGTGACTAAGTTTTTGCAATTCAAAGTATGATTTCTAATCACAACCACAAACTAAAAAGAAAGATATGCAAAAATGTATAAAGAAAAATCCAACTAAAAGTATGAAATCTAAGGATATCCACAAGCATCAAAAGCATCAAAATATCTAAAATCCAAAATAAGCAGTAAAGGTGTCCAAAATAAACTCAAAATGCATCAAAATATATACAATAGGTATGCAAAATAAGATAACTAGGAGAGTAGCCGAAAAGTTCATCGGTCCCCAAATAATGCTACCGGTGCTCTCCCCACACTTAAGATCAAGCATCGTCCTCGATGCTAAACCGGAGGATCAGTGGGAGGCACAACGGTAGGCTCTGGCTCTGGCTGTGGCTGTGGCTGTGGGACCGGCTCCGCATGAGTCTGAGCTGTCTCTGTGGTGTCTGGGGCATCTGGAGGAGTAGCCTGCTGAGTCGGTGCCTCCGCATCCTCCTCCTGATGATCCTGCTCATCGGAGGCCGGAGAATCGGGAAGCGGAGGTAACTCAGCACCCAGAGAAATAAGCGCCTGGTCCATCCGATCTAATCGGCGTCTGACATGGAGTCTCTCTCGCTCCAAAAATCGGAATAGACGCTGGACCAGCAAGTAGGTGGGCTCAGGTGCTGCAGGTGGAACTGTCGATGATGAGGGGGCTGCTGTAGTAGAGGAAGATGGTGCTGACTGTCCGGCTGTCCCCACTACCGCTCTAGCCCTGGAACGGCGTCTAGCTGGCGGCCTCTCGTGTACCCAACCACCCCAAGGAATAGTAATCTCTCTGTCATCTGCATCAGGCGGTGGTGGTAACACATCGTCATCTGACCAAGGGACCTCGGCTAGGGCAGCCATACTCGTGACCAAAGTAGGAAATGGAAGTAGGCCACGAATATGCGCCCGCCACATGCACTGCCGGATAAGCCGAGGAAAATAGACATCCTTCCCCTCCATGACATACCCAATCAGCAGAAGCATCTCCATGGGGATCTCAGAGAAGTGAGTGGTAGGCAAGACGTAGTGGGCAAAGATCATCTGCCAAGTCCTGGCCTCTCTAGTCAAGTGAGCGAATAGCATCCCCTTAGGCTTGGTATTGTTTGCATCCATAACCCATGTAGCCTCTGGTAACCCAATGACGCTCCTAAGTGACTCGTAATCAAAAGTCATGCTGTGTATGGCCAACTCGGCCTGCTGATGGGCGCAAGTGCCATCAGGAATATGGCGGCACTGCAAAGCCTCCTCTATGGCCGTCTCAGTGATCATGATCTCTCTACCCCTCAACTGGACCGAATCCAAAGTCGGACGGAAGAAGTTGCAGTAAAATTCTTTCACCCAAGATATGTTGATATCCCCTAAATCTCGGTCAACAAAGTCTATGCCCAACTCAAGGATCCGACTAGTAATGGACCGTCGGACATCATTGGGGAGAACAAGCTTCTTCTCGGTGTTCAGTTTTGTTGTCCGGTACTTAGAAAGTCGAAGCTCACAGTAGATATTAGGGAACTTGGTCGGGTCAGTAGAAGGTAACAGCTGATTTTCCTTTTCTTCGTCATTTAGAGGATTCTTAACATAATTCTTGTAGATGGAGGGAATAGAGGGTGTAGAGTGTTTCCTTTTCTTGGAAGAGGTGGCTATAGCTTTTCCCTTATCCGACATCCTGAAAAAGAAATATAATGGAATATAAGCAATAAAGCATGTAGTACAAAGCAAAGAAAGCATATTCAGGATGTAAAATGGATAACAGGCAAACATGATGTGAATGGGACTTGGAATATGGCCAACAAATAAGAACAGAGAACACAGCCATATTCCAAGAATTCACTGTTCACTAATGACCACAATTCATAAAGGATAAGCATGTGCATCATCAATACCCAAAAAAATGGTTAGAAGAGTTAAAATACAAGTTGGGAATGAAAGGGGTAGTGAGTTAGAGAAAAAGAAAAGAAATGGGGTTAAAAATTAGGAGCATGATGAGAAATGAATATTTCAAGAATACAAATCATGGCACAACATATCATGCAAATCCCGGAAGTCGAAAATAACGAAAGGTAGCCCAAATTCGTAATAGAGAGCAAAATGAAATTAAATTTTTCTAAAATTGGGCAGCATTTCGGCTTAAAATTGGACGTTCCCGGATTGCAAAATGGCACATACAATCATGACTACAATATCATTTATTCAAAGCAACAACAATATAGCCTCCAAGCAACACAGAATGCACACAGAGCAACTCAAATGTGGCATGTATCAAACAAATGAACAAACAGAAAATAAACACAAACGGAGCACTTATCAGGCCTAGAATCCTCTATCCAGCCCTAGCTACCTAACAGCAGATATTTCTATCTAATCCTAACATGCAAAACTCAAATTCTAACTAAGTAACAAAAAATGTCAAAAACTAACAAAATTGAACGGTGAAGAACAAACAGAGTATGAACAGGAACCTGGGAGCGGGAGAAAAATTGTGGAGGAAAGAAGAATTGGGATTGGTAGGCAGCAGAGGCGCGCCGCCGTGGACGGTGGCCGAGAAGATGGCCGGTTGCGGTGGTGTGACCGGGAGGAAGAGGGGAGGGTGAATGAAGGCAGGGTGAACGGACGAGAGAGAGAGAATGACGGGGTTAATGGGGAAGGTCGGCGGCCGCTGGGTGGCAGCGACGGTGGTTGCTGCGGCGGTGGGGTAAACTGGATGAGTGAGAGGGAGAAAGAGAGAGAGAGAGAGAGAGGTCGGGTGGTGATGAGAGAGGAAGAGAGGATGGCCGTCCGGTGGTGGCTGCCGCAGCGGCGGTTATGGGAGAGAAGAGGAGGAATGGAAGTTGGGGAAGAAGAAAGGGGCGCGGCTGCGTGACACTCTTCGCGTGTTAGGGTTATCCCCTTTTTTGGATCGACGCGGGCGCGCACCTTGCGCGTCCGCGTACATTGAGGAAAATGGAGATCCACGCGTGAGCGTGAAGTGCGCTCTCGCGTGGGTTGGCAGACTATGCAACGGCGCAGTGCGCGTCCGCGTACATTGAGGAAAATGGAGATCCACGCGTGAGCGTGAAGTGCGCTCTCGCGTGGGTTGGCAGACTATGCAACGACGCGTGCGCGTACAGTGCACGCACGCATACATGGGGTTGGGCCCGAGGCTTAGAGTGGGCTTGACGCACGCCCAACTCTCGGGGTAAAGGCCTAGAGTGGTGGCATCATGTAAGGACGCGCGCGCGTATAGCGCGCGTCCGCGCACATTGGTAATTTGTGATAAGGCACGCTAGCGCAATGCGTGCGCTCGCGTCTGTTCCTCCTTGGGCATATGGGCGCGCACGCGGCAAGTGCGCGTCCGTGCGAATCGAGTTGGGCCAGGGGCTCAAAGTTGGCCCAGAGCCGGCTCGACTTTCTGGGGCTTGGCTCAAAAAACTTGCAGCAGCAAATCGACGCGGACACGGTAGGTGCGCGTCCGCGTGAACTTCCATGTTCTCATAATCTGCGCGCACGCACGTAGTGCGCGTCAGTGTGGGTCATGTTGGGCTCAGGGCATAATGTTTGCCCAAGAGAGGCCCAACTCTCGGGTATGTGGGTGATGATGTATTAGCTCAGGGACGCATGCGCGTACATTGTGCACGCGTGTCCACCTTCCCTTTTTTTTCCTGAGAGAAATATACTGAAGTGCTCCCCATACTATTCACAACTCTTTATGCATCTACTTACTAAACACAAGAATGCAATTCACAAAAATGCAATATGATATTATGCATCTACTACTAAACACAACATACATGTGACTAAGCTAACAATTGAGTTGTACAAACAAATTTATGTGAAACATCTACCTACAATGGTAACTCAAGTCACTTATTAAGCAAATTTAAAAGAGAGTGGAAAGAGTTTACCATGGTGGGGTGTCTCCCACCTAGCACTTTTAGTTTAAGTCCTTAAGTTGGACATTTTGAGATGCTTGTTGTCATAGTGGCTTATGCTTGTGCTCATCCTTGAATTTCCAAGGATCCATGCTTCTCAATTGGTTGACAGAATTTCCAACCATCTTCATCAAGCTTGGGCAAAGTTCTACCCAAGATATGAGTCCCCTTAGTTGGTCTCCACATAGCGAACCGGGATCCCATATCTTATCTTCACACCCGTCCGTTAGTTGAGTTTCATGATTTTGTCGGATGGGTAGTTGACATAAGGGTGATTGACACATAGAATTCTCTTTATTCCGCCAATGCTTCCTTCTAAGCCCATATATGGTAATTTTCATACCATCCTCATTCATATACCGTAGAGTCTTGGCCTTTATGATTTTTATACCGAAATTCCAACCACTACACAACTCTTTCCTATTCTTAATTCCACAAAGAGCTCTAAGTTGACCATCATTTTCAATTAAACCATATTCAAGTGAGAAAGTAAAGCTTAGGGATGAGAGTTTTACCCACTTGAAAGTTGATTTAGGGAGGGGGACCTCCCCACACTTAGACAATGCAAGGTATACTTCTTTAGGCTCTTCTTTGGTTGTTTCCACCTCTTTACAAACTTCTTTGATTTCAACCTTATCCCTTTTATCACATGGCTTGGTGTTGTCTTCAAGAACTTTGATTTCTTGCCTAATGGGAGGTGATTCAATTTTGGATAGAAATTCATCGATGAATGAATCCATCTCTTGATCAACCTCTTCATATTCTTCAATTTCAATATACACCATGCCAACTTTTCCCTCTTGGTAGCTCTCTTTCTCATTGCTCACCAAGGGTATGGGAGGTTGTGCACACTCTTTTGTAACTTCAACTTTATGTCCAATGGGAGAGGATTCGATTGTAGATAGAAATTCATCCATGATTGAATCCATCTCTTGATAAACCTCTTCCAAGTCTTCAACTATGACATGCCTTGGAGGTTGCGCACCCTCCTCAACATCGATATCAAGCTTCTTGGAAGAGTTCTCCATGATGCTACATTCCCATGGACTTTCAACATCTCCTAAATCTTCAACCACCTCTTCCTTTTCTTCAACAATCATGGCTTCCTCTAGTTGCTCCAATACAAAATAGCATCCCTCATCCCCCACCGGAGTTTCCAATCTCTCCTTCATGCTACGCTCTTCAATTGATTCTCTATATGTGGCTATGGAAGCACCTTGAGTGTTCAAACATTTGTAGGCTAAAGTTTGCACTACCTTGGTCAAGTTAGTCACAAACTCTAAGGTGTTCCTTTGCATATCCGCTTGTCCTTGAAGTAGCAAGGTAAGAGAATCATCTATTGGGGCTTGGGGTAAATAAGAGGGTTCATCCCTTTGGAGAGAGGGTTCATAGTAGGAAGGTGGTTCTTCTTGGTAAGGGTATGGAGATGGTGAGTGTTGAGGTGGTTCATGGTAGTAATCTTGATAGGGTTTTGGTGGTTCTAAAGGTTCTTGCTCATAATGGTCATAAGAATATGGTATGGATGATTGGTCATATGGTGGATATGGATCATAGGGCGGTGTTTGGTAATGAAAGGCTTGTAAGATTGGTTGAGGTTCATGTTGAGGATGAGATTCATAGGCATATGATGATGGTTGTTGAGTGTCACAAAAAGAGTCATCATAGCCGTTAAATTGGCATGCATTTGGATAGAAATTATACCTATAAGTATCCGGAGGTTGTTGCCAATAGGAGTGATCAATTCCTTGAGGCTCCTCCCGTCTTTGTTGGTTCCATCCATAATGAGTGTCATCATTGAAGTGCACATTTCCTACAACAAAATTAGAACCAAACTCAAAGCCAAAGTGAGAATTCATAGTGAGAGAACAAAATAAAACTAACAAAAATTAAGAAACAAACAAAAGATAAACCTATTCACAATATTCACATATGTACAATAACCAATAACATAACACCATTGCAAATCCCCGGCAACGGCGCCATTTTGATGATTGGATTTTTTGACAGTTTAGAATTTTACAAATGAAATCTCGTCGAAGCATAGTCTCTAAACCAACAATAATCCTCTCATACAAAAATTTGTTTGTCACTAGTACAAACCCCTAAAATTTATAAACTGAAGTATTCAAACCTCGGGTCGTTCTCCCTAGGAATTACAATAAAGTGTCTTGTTATTGATTATGAGTTATTTTGGGATTTTGGATAAGAGGCATGAAAGTAAATGACAATGAAAATAAACTAACAACTAACAAAGCTCTTGGCTAGATGTGAGAACTAGAAATCCTATCCTAGTTACCTTTCTCAATTATGATGAGAATTGTTCATTGCTACCACTTAGTTAACCTCTAACTATGGAGGAAAGTCAAGTGGATGAATCAATTTGAACCTCAAGCCCTAATCATCTCCTAAAGGAATGACTAGCTTTAGAGATATTCAAATTAATTAGCAACTTCTAATTATCAATCAACAAAGGAATTAGATAACTCAAGAGTCACTAATTACTCTCCCTAGGCCAAGAGGAACAAAATCTATGCTATATCTAGAAGAGACATTTCATCAAACACATAGAGTGCAATACAAGTAAACATTATTAAATGCAAGAATTAAAAGAATCTACAACTACAAAAACAAGAGATCAACAATAGAAAAGCAATGAAGAACAATTATTATGAATTACCTCTTATTGAATTGAAAGAAAATGGAAGTAGCAATAGTAGATCTATAACAAAGTATAAGAACAATATAAAGGAAATTACAACAAAAGAGTAGAAGAATGATGAATGTAACAACAAGAAATTGGGAAGTAGAAGTAGAAGAGAAAATGAATCAAAACCTAGATCTAAGAACTAAACCTAATCCTAATTCTAGAGAGAAGTGAGAGCTTCTCTCTCTAAAACTCTAAACTAATCCTAAGTATATTCTATGCTATCTTTTTTGATGATTGATTCCTTCATTCATTAATTGATTAATGCCTTCCCCTTAGCAATTGGCGCCAAAAACGGGTTCAGAAACCCTCTCAAATCGCCAGGCACGTGTTGCATTAATGAGGTCATGTGCTGTCATCGACGCGTGCGCGCACGGTACGCGTGCGCGTCCCTGGCCGATTCTGCAATGTGCGCGTGCGCGTGCATGGCCGAGATCAATTTCTTTGGCTTTTGTGCTTCTCTCCACTTGCATGCTTCCTTCCTTGCTCCTTTGATCCATGCCTAACCTATTTCATCCTGAGATTACTAGCAAACATATCAAGGCATCTTATGGAATCAAAGAGGAACTAGAATTCATCAAAATAAGGCTTAAAAAGCATGTTTTTACACTTTAGCATAAATACGGGAGAGATTACAAAACCATGCCAATTCATAGGTTAAATGCGAGAAAAGGTTATCAAAATACCCTAAATTCAATACAAGATAAACCCTAAAAATGGGGTTTATCAGAGCTCTGTCTATTTGTATGGATTGATTCTATTATTTTTCTATTTTAATTCATGTACTGATTTATAATTTAAGAATTGTTTTTGTTCGTTATCTTATGAATTTGGATGGAACGGAAGTATGACCCTCTTTCTAATTGAGTTCTTGTATAACTTGGAAAAGCTCTTTACTTGTACAACAGCTTGAAAATAATTTCTCCTAAATTCTAATTATCTGGATTTAACGGGATACGTGACATATAATCCTCTTATATTTGGATAATTAGGATTTCTGTGGCATATAAACTAGAATTGAATTTCACCCTCTAATTGGAATTAATTGACCAAGGAATTGGCAGTTGATGAGAATTAGAGGAGACTAGAAAGGTCTAAGGAATTAGGGTCTAGTCATATATAGTTTTCCATGAATTAAATCTTGCATGATTAAAATAGTTAGCAAGAAAAGTCAATCCAGAAAATAGATAACTCTGAAGCCTTAACTGCCTTCTCCATATTGTTTTCTCAACTTATTTATTGCCAGTCTTTTGATATTCTGAAGTTCCTGTTTAATGCTTTTTGAACTCTCAAACACCATTTTCTACTTGTCTAACTAAGTAAATTAATCAACCATTGTTGTTTAGTCCATCAATCCTCGTGGGATCAACCCTCACTCACCTGAGGTATTACTTGGTACGACCCGGTGCACTTGCCGGTTAGTTTGTGGGTTATAAATTCCGCACTAGAGGGTGCCAGCCTACAAATGGCACCCAAGGCGCCATGAAAACTATAGTTTGGAATTGTCGTAGTTTGGGGAGACCCCTGACAATTCACACCTTAAAAAGGATCTGTAAATCCCACTCCCCCGAGATTGTGTTTATAAGTGAAACAAAGAACCAATCTCGACAGGTGGAAGCAAAACTTCGGGTATGCGGCTACGAAAATTGGCATATTGTTAACCCGGCAGGAGTGGCAGGAGGACTTGTGCTATCCTGGAAAGACAGCATCAGTGTTTAAATTATTAGCAATGGAGAATTCTTTGTGGCAGCCAAAATTAAGGAAGTCGGAAGCAGTGAGGTATGGGCGTTCATTGGTGTCTATTTGAGTTGTTCGGAACAAATTCGATCCTTACAGTTTGAGCAGCTTACAACAATGAGTCAACACCTAGAAGAAAAAGTGGTAATAGCAGGCGATTTTAATGTTATAAAAAGCCAAGCGGAAAAGGAGGGTGGAGGCAAAAAATCAGCAACCACCATTGCAACATTCACTAATTTTATTGACAGTAACGAATTAGTGGATATTGGAATGGTAGGGCACCCTTTCATGTGAACAAATCGAAGACAAGGAGAGGATTTGGTGAAGGAGAGGCTTGACCATAATTTAGTTGGGATGGAATGGAAGTTGAAGTTTCCGAAAGCAGTGGTGCACAGGCTCACAGAGTCAAGCTCGGATCATACTCTAATTTTGATGGAAACCGAACCTCAATTCTGGCATAGTAAAAGGCGGTTTAAATACCAGGAACGTTGGTGTGGAGAAGAGGATGTCAAGAGAATTGTCAGTGAAGTGTGGAGAATAGAAGTTGTAGGCTCGGCTATGTTCTCCTTGGCCCAAAAGTTAAAAGTTTGTAGACATAGACTAGTCCAATGGCAGAAAACTCACAAAGCAAACTCCCGGAAAGAAATTGAGGACCTTCAAGCTAAACTAGAGGAGTTGCGGGTGGCTGAAATCAATGAGGGAGAGGAGGTTACCAGTTTGGAGGAAAAGTTGGAGCTGGCATATTTGAAAGAAGAGAGCTAGTGGAGAGAAAAATCTAGAGTCAAGTGGCTAAAAGAAGGAGATCAAAACACTAGATTCTTTCACCAGAAATTTCAATCAAGGATGCGAAGGAACAGAATTTGGAGATTAGTTGGGAGGGAGAATGAGATTGCATCGAAACCGAAGGATATTGCAAAGGTAGCTAAAGACTACTTTTGCGATATTTTTACTTCTTCTTGTTCGGCTGATCCGAATCCATACTTAGAGGATTTGGAACCTAAGGTTACAGCTTCCATGAACCGTAGGCTCCAAAGGCTAGTAACTATGGACGAGGTCAAAAGAGCTACATTTAGTGTTCATGCTCAGAGTGCTCTTGGTGATGACAGGTTTACAGCTAAGTTTTTTCACTTTTCTGGGATATAGTTGGAGGTGACGTTTTTTAAGGCAGTGAGAAGTTTCTTTTATAGTGGCAGAATTCTAAAAAGCTTCAATCATACTCAAATTTGTTTGATTCTAAAGGTGCCAGATGCCAGTGACATGACTCAGGTACGACCGATTAGTTTGTCTTCAGTTATGTATAAAATTATTTCTAAAGTTATGGCGCACTGATTACAAGATATTATGAATAAAATTATAAGCCCAAATCAGAGTGCGTTTCTCAAAGGTAGACTCATTTCAGATAATATTCTAATTGCCCACGAATGTATGCACTATTTGAAAAATAAGAGAAGTGGGGCAGAGCATGAGATGGTTATTAAACTAGACATGAGCAAGGCTTATGATAAGGTTGAATGGCATTTCTTATGGTATATTATGGATAAGCTGGGCTTTGATGCTAAATGGATTAACTGGATTAAGGAATTGGTAACGACTATTTCTTACTCTGTCGTTGTGGAAGGTCAACCTTTTGGCTATTTTAGGCCAAATAGGGGCATCCGACAAGGTGACCCCCTATCTCCATATCTCTTTCTTTTTTGTGCAGAAGGGCTTTCCTTCTTGCTACACAAGGCAAAGCAAAACAGATTAATTCAAGGAGTTCAAGTTAATCGGAGATGCCAAACAGTTAATGACCTTTTGCTTGTTGATGATTCAATCTTTTTTTGTAAGAGTGCACCTAATACAAGCCAAAGTATTCCAGAATTGCTAGAGATCTATGAGGATTTTAGTGGGCAAACATTCAATTTGAATAAGTCAGCTATCTTTTTCAGTCACAAGACACCTCAGAACACAAGACTAGCAATTGCTCAGACACTAAATATTGAACATATCGGAGTACAAGACAAATACCTGGGGCTACCCTCTATAGTTCAAAAATAAAAGAAAGCAACCTTTGGAGCTATCAAGGATAAAGTTCAGAAGAGGATTATGGGTTGAAAAAGAAGTCTATTGTCATCAGGTGGCAGGCACACGCTATTGAGAGTGGTGGGGGAGGCGATTCCTATTTATACACTCTCTTGTTTCAAGCTTTCGGACACGCTGTTGACTGAGATTCATAGCATGCTCTCGCAATTTTGGTGGGGTAAAAAAGGCGTAAAACGAAGAATGGTTTGGATTAAATGGGACACAATGACGAGACTGAAGAAAGATAGAGGGCTGGGGATCAAGGACCTAAGGGCGCAAAATTTGGCTTTATTGGGCAAGCAATGTTGGCATCTAATGAAATACCCTAATTCTACTCTATCAAGAATACTCAAAGCTAAATATTTCAGATATACAGATTTCCTACATGCAGAGATAGGAAGCATACCGTTGTGGGACTGGAGAAGTGTTCTTGAAGGGCGCAAGGTGATTGAGAAAGGCTTGTTATGAAAAATAGGCTCTGGTGCTAATGTCCGCATCTTCCATGACCCTAGCTCCCACCACAAGTGCCCTTTAATGTCACTCAAGATGCACTCACAATCCCGCCAAATCTGCAAGTGTATTACGTTAGTGCATTACTAAATCCTGATAGAAGATGGAATAGAAATCTGATTGAGTCAATTTTTTCAGTTGATATATGCAATAAATTTTTTTCAATCAAACCAATAGAGGAAGATGAAGTTAATTGGTGCTGGACAAAATCTGGTATATATGAAGTTAAGTCAGGATACAAAATTGCTTATGGATTCTTTCATTCTCCTACTTCATTGAGCTCCCATAACATACAGAATAACAGAGTCTAGAATAGCATTTGGGAATTAAAATTACCTCATAAAATTAAGGTTTTTCTATGAAAAAGTCTTCATGAAAAGCTTCCGGTATTGCAACAAGTTCACAGCTGGTTCGCATCCACTCCTGCCACTTGTCCAAGATGCATGTTGAAGGCTGAATCAATTTCTCATGCTTTGTTCCAATGCCCCCTGTCTTCAATAATATGGAGCCTAAACTTAATAACCCCTGACCTATGGATGAGAGAAGAATAAACCTTTTTCAATTGGTGGCAACGAGTCTTATCCTGGGCAGCGGCGCTGTGTTGGAGCACTTGGAAAGCGAGGAATCGGTGTATTTTTGAGAAGGTAATAAGCCCGGCACCAGAGATAGTAAAAGAAGCCATCAATTTAGTGCGTAAACTCGTGAGCCATACTGCTAATTTTCTTTACTCTTACTTTACTCTTTTCTAAGTTCTTAGTCTTTCAGTCACAGTTGGTGATAAATGGGAATACCCAATTCTTTTGTACTTCCTTATTGAAGCACTTTTATTTTATATTAATAAAATAACATTTATCTTTGAAAATTTTTTTTTAATTTATTCGTACTTTATTATTTAATTAATGATTAAACAAATTATTTTCATGAGAAATGATTTTTTGTATTATCTTAAAGAAGAGACCAATATAATAGTTTAAAAAAATGTAAAAATGATTTTTAAATAAAAAATAGATAATATTAAAATGTTTAAATACAAAAGTAAATTGTATAAATAGATATTTAAGAGATAAATATGAAATACATGTCTAAAATAAATAAAACGGACAAAAATAATTCTCTATTTCTCAAGAGTACTTCCATTTTGTCTGTTTTATTTATTTTAGATATGTATTTCATATTTATCTCTTAAATATTTATACAATTTATTTTTGTATTTAAAAATTTTAATATTAAATATTTTTATTTAAAATATTATTTTTAATTTATTTTTTAAATTGTTATATTGGTCTTTTTTCTAATATAATACAAAAGATATTTTTATAAAAATATTTTGTTTAATTATTAATTAAATAATAAAGTACTAATAAATTAAAAATTAAAAAATAAAAATACTATAAAAAATATGGTAAGAAAGTTGAATTTTATCATTTTAAATTTCTGTTATTAATTTTAATAATATATTTATTTTGTAAATAATATATGTAAGATAAAAAAATATGTTTATTTGTTTGGAGTACAAATTTTATTATTATATTTATATGTTCATGATTTTAATTATACTTTTAAATATTTTGAATAGATTTATTTTATTATATTATATTTTACATATGAATATATGTTCCTTCATGTAATTAAATAAAGATATATTTTCTTAATAAAAAAATTTAATAACCAAATTAACCATTAATTATGTGGGAAAGCTGGGAAGGACGGTGAAGTTACCGGCGACGGAATTCAATGACGTGACTAAGGGATGATTCAGAGAGATTGTGTGGGAGGGCAGTAGATGGCGACGACGTCGGCGCTCCTTGTCACGAACGCGACGACGGTGTTTGGAAGGATCGAATCTATGTTATAAAGTGATGAAAAAAAGAATAGAGGAGTGGAAATGTACTTTCATTAACGGGAGTGGGGTTTTGATATTTTAAGAAATTATATTATTTTCAATCTCAAATAATAAATTACAAAATAACCCAATTATGATTAAGATAAAGACCGATTACAATATGACACATGATGAAAGGTAACTGATGGGTAGAAAAATGCCGGTTAAGAAATTCTGATAAAGATAACGTTGCAAGCACAGTCTTAACCGACGAAAATTCCTCTATCAATTTAAAAGTGTGTCACAATTAAAAATAAATAACCGGAAATAGAATCCCGGGTCGTTTCCCAAAGAGTTAACACAATAATGCAAATTATTGATCAGGATTTTTCTGAATATTTTTTTGATGGGAGAACAGTAAAATAAATAATCAGAAATTAAAAGCAGTGAATGAATAAGAAGAGGTGTTATGTATTTGAAATAAAAGGCCTTGGCTAGGAGTGAAAATTGGAGTTCCTATCCTTGTTGTCTTTCTCAAGTATAATAGTAAAGGTTCATTACTCCACTTAGTTATCCTCTAACAAACGAAGGAAAGTTAAATGGTTATCACTAACTCTGACTCACAAGTCCTAGTCACCTCATCCGGAGGGACTAGAGTTGGTGAAAACGGAGTTACCCAGCAATTTCCAATTACAAATTGATACTTGAGTATTACAACTCAAGGGTTTCAGTTAATCAACTCCTATGCCATGTTGAAATATCTACTCCATTAACATGAATGCCATTTTCATAGACATATAAAAGAAGTAATTAAAAGTCATGGTAATTAAAATAAATTAATAAAATTAAAATTGGCACTGACAATTAATTAAAAATGATAAAACAAGCAATGGAAATAAATATAGAAATAATTCAATGCATTGATTAAATTCAACCGTGACAGGATCCAAACATGAAGTAAAATAATCAAGTAGAAGAGAGTAATAAAGAAATTAGAAAAGACAATTGGAAAGAAATTGACTCCACTTGAAGGTAGTGACAGCTCTCTCAAGATTTAATTTGAAGATGAATTAAGAATGCTAAGAACCCTAAGAGAAGTAAGTGTTTTCTCTCTAGAATTCAAAACTAAATCTAAAACTAAAATGAAAGTGAAAATTCTCCCAGTCTTAGCTACACCCCTGTCTCTAGTCTGCGTTTTTGGGCTTGAAATTGGGTCCAAATCAGCCCAAAAATTGCCCCATCGAGTTCTGATAAGTGCAGCACGTGATGCTCTGTTACGCGTACGCATCGGCCCCGTGTACGCGTCGCTGGACTTATACGCTTGTCACGCGTACGCGTTGCTGTATGACGCTCTAAATCACGCGCACGCGTCAGTCATGCATGCACGTCACTCCTCGCTTCTCAGCTCCTTAGTTTCTTGTGTTCCTTCCACTTTAACATGCCTCATCTTCATCCTTTAAGCCATTCATGCCCTGTAAACCTGAAAACACTTCACAAACACATCACGGCATCGAATGGTAATAAAAGGGAATTAAAAATTAACAATTTTAAGGCCTAGGAAACATGTTTTTAATCATATCACAAAATTAGGAAGGAAATGAAAAATATGCAATTTACATGAATAAGTGTGAGAATAGTTGACAAAACCCACTCAATTCAATCCAAAATATATCATCAAATAGTGGTTTATCAGTAACTTACATGTTATTTTAGAGAAAGTTGAATAGCATTCACCAATATATTGTTGGAGCAGACTATACCCTTTATATTTATCAAGGATTTACATGCAGGTTAATTACTTTAAACTTTGAAAAAGATTATTGTAAGTCGTTGTTTTAAGAGTTTTTTATTACAAAAAATTTTTTGAGTATTATCGGATTTATTGGTATAAAAATAAAATTAATTTGCCGATAATAAATTTATCGTCAGATTTTGTATTAGTTCTAATCTGATAGTATAAATTTTGTCGGTAAATGTATTAATTAATCAGATAATAAATTTTGAATATATTATCCATCGTTGAAATTGTATCTCTAAATTTGATACGAATTTACCAAAACTGAACTTAAATTGAGGAAATTCAATTTCATTATGTGCTTATAACACCCTAATATTCAAATCCTTATGTTCAAGTCATAATTCAATGATAATAAAGTGGTACGACTCTCAAGGGATATTTTTAATACATAATTATAAGTAAAATTGAAAGGAGTATTAATCGAGGAGCCTGAAAAGAGTAAAAATAAAATTGCGAAGTCATCTCACTCATGCATCGACAACTAAAAGATAAAGCGTGAAGTCGAAAGCGATATACAGATAAAAGCATTAAGGAGAATAAGAGAAGGACAGTATATAGATATATAACATAAGTAAATAGCCACTAGCTGCAACCCGCAAAGTTTAGGCCAGCTAGGGTACAGTATAACAGTAATTGACAACAGTATCTCCTAATCTCTTCCAAAAGAAACATAAAAACCTCTATAGGCAAGTTCAAAAGAGTTCAATACATAATATAAGAATTTCAAAATCAAGGTGGAGAGATTCTAAGAAAAATATAAAGTAGAGAATATAAAGATCTTCGCCATCTCTCAGATGAATCACAGCTCACTTCTAGAAACCTGAACCTGTATCTGAAAAATAAGAGATATATATGGAATGAGAACCCCCGATCCATGGGTTCCCAATACGGAAAGGTGCCAAATAAATACAATGCATTGTAATAAAAAAATCACTAAGCACCATAAGCTTCCCTTCGTCAATTACTCACCCTAGGTTCTCACTAATCCACGAATTAGGTAACTATTCTAAGGGATGCCAAGTCTAGTAAACTCCTCATTCTTTCCATCTTTCAAAGACTCTTAACACTCAAATCGGAACAAAGCCATAGCCAGTAATTAGAACTTAGTACGTTAATACTAATTATCTCATTCTCTACTTGGAGCAAGTGACATCACTTCATTTCGTCTACCCAGGGAGCTCAATTACCTCATTCAATAATCATCATAAAGAATAGCTCTCAGTGTCAATTGACACCAGCATGAGAGACCTCTCAGTTGTACAAACACAAGCAATACAGGCAAGTAATACACAATAAGGTATAAGTAGAACAAGTAGAACATAATCAGGTAACATAGCATATATGATATAGCAATCCAAAACAAATAGGCAAACCCAAACAATTCAAACATATGTAAATGATGTATGCCTGCCCTATGGCTGATGATATCATCCTAGGGGCATCTAGCCTATGAATTCTCATCACACCACACGGTACTTAAATGAAACTTAAATCGTACCTCTTGGAGCCAAATCAATTGAGCCTCTTCTTTGGAAGTCTCCACCAACATTAACTCCAAGTCTCACCAAAGCTTCACAAACAAAATCAATCTTCCAATTGTGCACCAAAATCAACCAATACTCTAACATAATCGATTTCACACTTACAATCAACCTAGAGTTCATGAAAATGATAAATCATAAGGGTTGGAGGGTTTCTTACCTTAACCCACCGTAATTTATTATGAATATCACCAATGGATCATACTAGAGCACCCCTAAATAACCAAAATCACAAGATTTCTTCAAAACCCAAACCAAATTCGAATTTAAAGAGAAAAATAAAAAGTGGACAGAAGATAGTAGAATACTCACCATAAAATTTAGATAGAATTGTAAAGGATGATAAGTGCGACGTGTGGCCACAAACGGCTCGTCAATTGGAGTTTCAGAGAGAAAGTTATGGTGATTTGAAGTTTGGAAAGCTAGGTTTTCACCCTCTCTTCTCTCTATCCGCCCATCCCTCTCAATTTTAGGGTTTATGAATTGAAATACTCATAACTAATGTTCATATATATTGGATCTTGGGCTCACTTAGATCTGGTTCACTTGGTTTAGTCTGTTGGCCCAATTTTGGGCCAAAACCTCTAAGGTTAGTGTTTTAAACTAGATTTTAAATATTTACTAGTATATGTTCCTGTACACGGAATAATACATAAAATTATATTAAAAAATTTATTAAGAAATTAAATAATATATATAGTAATTATTATTATAAATATTTTATAAAGTTATAATTAAAATCAAACTCTCAAAATTTTTAATATTAAAATATTAAAAATAATTAATATTTATCTTAATCAATTTGAGTTTGTTAAGTGATCATCTCACTCGTCCGCTTAAACAACTATTAGGAGTTAAAATCTCGCCTTGTGTATATAGCAATTCATTGGCTAGCGATACACCCTTAATAAAAGGAGTATCAATACGTGGTTAGACTTGGCAGGAGTTTTCGAATACGCAGGTACCCGACCTGTCCATACCCGGATGAAAGGGTAATAACTTGACCCGAATCGGGGCAGATTTTGCTCAAGATAGATATCGTCGGGTTTAGGGTGTACTCGCCCCGAATATATACATATAAATACTTTTTAGGAATTAGGATTCGTCTCACATCACACATGATTCATAACTTCAGTCTATACTCTATAGCCATGCAAGATAAACTCAATCATCCTCACCTAAAATCTTCTTCTTCTCGACTTCTTCACAAAAAACCGCATAGCTCCTGTCATGTTGTTGCTGAGTTCATCGCCGCTCACCTAATCGTAACTCCCATCTTCCTTCACAGCCAGAGACGGACCCACGTTTAATATAGAGGGGGCATTTGCCCCCACAAATTTTTAAAAAAAATTAATACTTATATACATATATACCACTTATTATATTATATTTGTCTCAAAATAAAATATAAATACTTCTTTTATATTTTATGTTAAAAAATATTTTGTTAAACTTAACACATAATAATAATTATATTGTTAAATTTGATTTAGTATGAAAAATAAATAAATACACTCAAAAATGAGTGATAATTAATTATATTATATTAGTTAATTAATTAATAATTAAATTAAAACTTAGTTTTCTAATTAAATACAACTTAAATTATTAGTAATTTTTTAAAAATTGTTTAAGATATAAAAATATATTATCTATGTATTAATATACTGTAATTATTTTGGTTAAAAAATTTATTTATACTATAAAAATTATAATAAGTAGATTTGACAATTAAGTAAAATAATTGTTTAAAAATATATATAAAAAAATAATATTTAATCATGGTAAAAATAAAAAAAAGGTCCTTATAAATATTTTTTTTTGTTATTTTAAATATTATATTATACGTATGAAATTATATTTTTATTATTTTAAATATTATAATAATGATTGTGTGTATATTTCTAGTTCTTATCAATATGTATTAGATAGTTCTAATTTTAAATTTTAAATATATCTAAATCAATTTAGATTGATCAAGTAATCGACTTAGTCGTCAGCTTAAATAAGTATAGAGAGTTCGAATTCTGTCTTGTATGTATAGCAACTCGTTGCCGGCCAATTGTAGATTCTTAAATGGAATTCAAATTTATGACGGATTAGTCCTTAACTTTTGAATATCGTGGGAAGAAAAAAAAATATCTATACCTAAATTTTATTATATTTTTGTCTCCATTACTAAATTTTTCTGGGTCCGTCACTGTTCACATCTTATGTCATCATCGCTGCTCATCCCGTTACCGTTGTTGTTGAGCCCGTCGCCACCATTCTCATGCGAGTTTTTTTTCTCTAGGTAAATTTTCCTCTCTCTCTCGTCTGTTAAGTTCTTCTATTCAAACATTGATATTTAAATTATAAAAAAATTGATTTTCATATTTTATTAAATATCATACTGGCGGTAATTGTAAATATGACGCTACTTAAAATTAAATAAAGTAACATAGATAAAACAAATAAAAAAATAACTTAATTTTGTATAAAATTTACCTATAAAATTCGGTACCAAAAAATGAATTTAATTTTAGTGTATTAATAATATAAAATATTTTATATAATCATTCAATTCAATTAGATTTATCTATTTAGGTCATTATTGAAAATAAATTTAAGATACCAACATACAATTACTTTAAATTAAGCAACAATTATCAATACTATATAAGAGACACACTATTCCACTAAGAATGATTGCCATAAAGAATAATTTTCCAATTTTTTATACTAATATTAGAAAGTTTATATAATACTATGTAATAATATTATCATGATCAATACTATATGATATCAAAACAAAAAAAAATATCGTGCTAATATAATATTATTAATATTATATAAATTATCTTTGTATTTATTTTTCTGTACGTATATAATATTTAATTAACACATTAAGACGTATATAATATTTTGTTAATACAAATATAATATAAAGTGATTTACAAATTATTATTAATTCGTATATAATGTATAATTAAATTTAATGAATTAAATTAGAATAAATAATAAATTATTTATTTTATTTCAGACTTTATAAATGAATAAATTAATTAACTAATATAACAAATTACAATTAATGTAATAAATTTAATTAAGTAATATATATTATAATAAATTATATTAATATTTAAATATCTAATCAAATCAATTAGCTGATATAATTAAGTCATGGTAATAAATTGTATTGAATGAGTTAAAATAATTAAATCGGGAAACACTCTCCAGAGCATGCCACGTCAGCTCCATCATTAAGTGCAGAAGTCCGATTTTTATATAATAGAATAGATAGATGTCGTCCCAAATTATAAATTCTCATTTCTTAACTTTATTCGCTTATAATTAATTTCCTCCGTTGCAGTACCAAATAAATCTTAGCCGGTATCGCCGGTCAAATTTTCAGTGCGCATTTTTACGCAGAAAACTATATTTTCTGACTCAAAAAAATTTATTGAGTCCAAATATCATATTTAAATTATCAAATTTCGATTGCTAAATTTTCTAACCATGTTCGCTCCTATTTAATTTATTATTTAATTAATCTATTATTATTATTATTATTATTATTATTATTATTATTATTATTATTATTATTATTATTATTATTATTATTATTATTATTATTATAATAAATGGGTTATCATTAACGTAATAACTTGCTACTAATAAAATTATTGTATAATGAATAAGAATTAGAACTATATCAATATAATTAAAATAATTAAAAATATTCTTGATTGATAATTAGTTTAATAATGCATTAAATATTAATTTTATATAATTATAATAAAGATATTTTTTTAAATTAGTATAATCATGCATTATTCATTAAATACTAATTGTGATATAATTGTAATATTGTAATATAATTATAATAAAGATATTTTTCTAAAATAAATTTAGAAGAGAGAATAATACTTTCATTTGGGAGGAAAAAAGAGTTCATGAGAAATTGACACCTCACTTTTATATTAGTTAGGGGAAAAATCCAATTTGTGTAGGTTAATACAAATTAACTACATACCAATTAAGTTAAACTATTCATTTGTTTGTTTCAATATGGCAGCATGTGCAAGAAAATTGAAGTGATTGTTGATGACAAGTCATCATATACCCATTTTTCAAGCTAATTTTACTTGTTTTGTTAGTATTTATGCACTTTCTTGTATCCTAAGTAAGTGATTTGGAGTAAAAATGCATAACTTCTCTAAATCAAGCAACCACCATGAAATTAATGTTAATCCATGAGGTTTGAGCTCATTTTAATTGAATTTTAATTGATTTATAAGCCTCTTGAATTTAGTGATACTTTGAGTGGTTGTTTGGTTTATTATAGGTGAAGAAAAGAAAAGAAAATGAAAAGCGTGGCCTAAAAAGTGTAGCACAAGGAAAGGAAAGTGTGGCAAAAGGGAGGAGAAGCGTGCCGCAAGCAAGGAGGAGGCAAACATTGCCCTCCACAAGGGCACACTGCCCTCTAGGAGGGCAACATTAGGTGACCAAGCAAAGGAAGGCAATTCTGCCCTGCCCACTCCAAGGGCAGAGCACAAAATGTGCCTTGGAACCAAGAGGAAGAGAACCTTGCCCTGTCCTGTGGAGGGCAGAATCGGGCTCTCCAAGGAAGAAATTCAAGAAAAAATATCAACCATGCATGCCACAAGGATCGAACAAGGGACCATGAGCAAGCTAAGCACTAAGGTTCACTACCGTGCCAAGAAACCAAGAAAATAATTGTAGCGCATGCGTCCGCCCAGTTTCGAACACGGGCCGTGAAGGAAGGGACTTTGCCCTGCCCTTGGCGCGGGCAGGGCAGCATCGTGTGTGGCGCACCAAGAAGCACCAACGCGCGCACCAATTTTCTCCCATGGCAGCACCAAGCGCGCACCAACTCACGTCCCTGGCGCACCAAACCTTTCCTGCCCTGCCCTTGGCGTGGGCAGGGCAGCATCATACGCACCAAGGAAAATTCTGCCGCGCCAAGCTCGCACAAGGCTGCACCAACACGCACCAATTCTCGCACCAAGCTTCATTTTTCTGCCCTGCCCTCCACAAGGGCAGGGCAGCCTCCTGGGAGTGACTTTTAATGGGCCAAAAATTCAAATTAAAATCCCATTTTAATTCATTTCTTCACCAATTCAAAAGCCTATCCAAATCCAAAAATCCAAGAATAGAAAGTGTATAAATAGGAGTTAGTTTGATGTAATTAGGACCTTTACTTTCACTTTTGACTTTTTGAACCTTTGAACTTTTACTTTTGGCATTTTTACCTTCACTTTGAATTTTACCTTTCTTTGGAGCTTTGGCACTTGTTCTTGGTGACTTGACTGAGATCTCTGAGAATTGGGGAGGAGAATTGATCTCTTCTTCCTCATTCTTGCCTAGGCACTTCTAATTTTCTTGCTTTGAGTTTTGGGAGTGAGAAATTGAGGAAATTCTGTCTCAATTCCCATTCAAACTCTCTCTAAATCTTCTCTGCATAATTCAAATCAATTTCAATTTCCTTTACTGCTTCTTCTTAAATTTTCTGTCAATTGCTTTGATAACTCAGATCTGGGAAGGAAATTGAGTTTTAGGCTCTGCTACCTAAGCTCTTGAGTCCTGAGATCAAAATTCACTTTGGGTTCTTCTGTGAACCTTGCTGCATTTTATTTCCTTTCTGTTCGAATGCTTATTGCTTCTGACTCAATTTTTGCTCTCTTAATTGTTGCCATTTACTTTTTCTTGGTTTAGATTCTGCAATCCCAGTCCTCAAACCCCTTTTATATTCAAGCCATTTATCTTTCTTGCCATTTAAGTTACTGCAATTTAAGTTTCTTGCACTTTAAGTTTCAGTCATTTATTTTCTTGTTCTTTAAGTTTCTGCAAATTTACTTTCATGTTCTTTAATTTACTACATTTCTCCCTTCTCCCTTTACATTTACTGTCATTTACTTCTTGTTAAACACAAATCACTCAACCAAAACTTGATTCGCTTGACTAAATCACCCACTAAACTAAAATTGCTCAATCCTTCAATCCCTGTGGGATCGACCTCACTCATGTGAGTTATTATTACTTGATGCGACCCGGTACACTTGCCGGTGAGTTTTGTGTTGGATCGTTTTCCACCCATCAAGTTTTTGGCGCCGTTGCCGGGGATTGATTAGATCAACAATGATTAAGTGGGTGAGAAGTCTAGATCAAGCATTTTCTTTTTTTTTGGTTCTCTGTTTTAAAGTTGAAACCAAGGTGTTTGTGTTTTTGCCTCACTAAGCAAAACTCATATCTGATATGAGTAATTTCAATTTTCATTGGTGTTGTGTTCTACAAAATTCAAATGGAGTTCACCTCATCTTTTAATCAAACAAACTTCATGGGATATTGCCCACCATCACAATATGATTCAATGTCATTATTCTAATGATGGTTTGGGATATCACCAAGAGAATACACATTCTGAGCACTCCAACTCATGAGATTTGCTTCAGAGACACAAGATGAGCAAAGAAAATCATATGGGATACCAACCACCACACACAAATGATTCATATCATTATCCTCATGGTGGATGGAAGTATCACCAAAGAATGGAAGAGCATCCACCCTCACATCCCAGTTTCTCATTTGAAAGTTCTTCATCACTTGATTATTATTACTCTCAACCTTCATCTCTTGAACCACCTGATGAGGATTACCTTCAAGCCATTGAAATACATAAAAAACTCGTTGGAAAGATACACACAACCCCAATCCTGGAAAGAAATCATCTTCAGAAGATGAATGGCCCCTTAGAGCAAACAGGAATGGCCCCTTAGAGCAAACAAGGAGGAGCGTAGAACCACTGAGCAAGGAAATGAAGGCCAATTGATGATGTGAAGGAGAAAGTGGAAAGAGCAAGATAAGGAGGCCACTGCATCAAGTGAACTTTCAATGAAGAATGAGGTGGTTGAAAATGAAAACTGCACTTGAGGTGACAAGGGAAGAAGTGGAGGATCAAGAAAGTGAGGAAGACACTCAAGAGAAGTCACCCTCAATTAAAGCAGACAGGCATATGAAGGACAAGCTCATGGAACCACCAATTCAAAAGGCTCTGGATGAAGAAATCACTCCAATAATCACACAGCAACCATGTCTTGACATCCAAGAAGTGAAGGCAATTAACAAAAGCACCAAGAAGAGGATTGTGACCAAGATACCAAGGAACATTCAGAGAAGGTCAACTGCAAACAATCCTCCCCCTGATCCACAAGCAAGATTAATCAAGCCAATTTCACAAGGAAGCTTGCTTGAAAGGAGACCAAGACAGGGGACAATAGCTGAAACTTTTCCCCTCTTGAAGTCATCTCTTAAAAACTGGAAGAGAGGAAGAAAGTGAAGAGCAACATGTCAAGCTAATGACACTAAAAGCACTTGTTGGGAGTAACCCAACCGTAGGTACATTTCTTTTTATGCTTTGTTTAAATTCAATAAATTGCATATGGTTACATTCTAAGTTTAGTGTTGCCTTGCAACAAATTATTTTCATCTTTTGGATGATTGCATCAATCAAAAATGAAAGTGACACACCAAGATTCTAAGTTTTTGTTAATACTCACCAAACATCCTTATTCATGACAGATTCTTCACTTGGTGATTGTATTCAACAAATAACAGTTTCTTTTGTTTAGTTTTAGTTCAAATAAATTCACATATGGTTGCATTCTAAGTTTGGTGTTGCTATGCAACAAAATTTGGTTCCAATATCTATTAGATACTTGCATCAATTCCGAGTGAAAGTGTCACACTAAGTTTGGTGTGCCACTTATTCTTTATGCAAAGTATTGTGCACCTTTTTATGCTTGCAATCAAATGTCGCTGTCTCTTGTGCCTTGATTGTTATTTTTCATTTTTGCTTGCTTAAAACACATGTGCTACTAACATTTCATTGTGTAAGACATTCATGATCCATCTTAGCCCCATAGCCATTGTTCTAATTGTTGCTTGAGGATGAGCAAGCACTCTAAGTTGGCAAGGGAAAGGGAAGAATTGGAGAAAAGGACAACAATAATGAAGATGAACTACAAGGTTGTAAAGTTCCTTTTCCTCTCCTTTGTTTCCAGCACTTTAAATTGCATGATTGTCTTTATATTCTCTGTATGCATGTGGTATGACTAAGCATAGCTTGAATTTTGATTGAAACATGGTGCTGTGGCATTATAACTACCAACTTGAGCTTTGTGAATTCAAAAGCAATAAAGTATCATGATCATAAACAAACAAGGCATTAAAGAAGAATTTGGCATGTGCATACAAGTATTGGATAGCTAGTATGATTGATTGTTGCTCAATTGCATTGGATTTATTTAATTGAAGTTTTTCATCTAGTACATTTTGTGAAATCTTTTGAAATCATGAAAACCTTGAAGAAGCAAATACAATTAAAGCAAGAAAAGAAAAAGGGAAAGAATGAGAAGCTGAAGGCTCTGAGTACCAATGGCAATTTATTTGCTAAGTGCTTGTGGTGTTTATGTATCAAGCCAAATACTTGAAAACAAAACACTTAGAAGTCAGGCTAGGCTCAAGTGCAAAAGCACTCCCTCAAAGCTCAAGGCTCTGAGCATCAATGATTAGAGAGTCAAGAAAAGAAAAGAAAAAATGAGCTTAATGAAGTCCTCTAATTAAATGCTTGTGGTGCTTATGTATCAAGTGGTAATACTTGAAAACAAAGCATTTAGAAGTCGTAGCTTTGTTATTAACTCATGGGGCAAAGCACCCAAAAGGAGAAAAAAAAAATCAAAAGCTTGTTTCAAGGAAGAATTATAAGAAAAAGATTTCATAAAATAAGCTAGATAGAAGCATCAATCATTTACATCTCTTTTGTAATTGTAGCATGCATAGAAAACTAGCTTGCCATGAACATTGAGTTGCTATTCTTCTTACCTTGGATTGTCAATCTTTATTGCATGATTCTTTTCTTGCTTGGGGACAAGCAAGATTTAAGTTTGGTGTTGTGATGACATGTCATCATATACCCATTTTCTATGCTTTTTCATACAAGAAATTGATGATTTGTGCTTAAATATTGAATGCTTTTTGTACTTAAATGATATATTTTCTTGATATTTTTTTTAAATCTTGTAGGAAATAAGAAGAAAAAGAAGCAAAGAAGCACAAAAAAGGAGAAAAAAGAGCTTTGGGGTACACTTTGAAGTTGGGGTACACTTTGGAGCCTTAGGCCACGCTTTTAAAAGCGTGGCCCATGACCAAATCAAGGAAGGAAGCAGCCAGCACGCACACTGCCCTGCCCTTGCCAAGGGCAGGGCAGAATCGTGATGCACATTGAGGTTGGAAGCAAGAATTTCGCTAAGGTAAAATCTGGGCGCTCATAGCATGACCATGCCTCCTTCAAAGGGCTATAACTTGAGCTACAGACGTCCAATTGATGTGCTTCCAGTTGCGTTGGAAAGCTGACATTCAAAGCTTTCCAACGATATATAGCAATCCATATTTGGCGTAAAATTGAGGCAGGAACGAAAGGCATCTTTAAGGGCCAAAAACAAGCGAAAATAAACCAAAATGCTTCCACCAAGGCTCGAAGAGGGAGACACAAGGAACCCAAGGAAGTCTGCCCTCAAGGAGAGCAGAATGCCCTCTTGGAGGGCAATGTCGTGTTTTCTTCATGAAAATTAAAGGAAAAATTGCAACAACTTCCTCCACCAAGTTTCGAACACAAGACCTCTAGGAAGCCAAGCCTTAGGCGTGAATTAGGTGCCAAGAAGAAAAAGCCAAGCAATGCACTCCATGGGATTCGAACTTGGCACTCCCCAAAGGAAACATTGCCCTGCCCTCCGCAAGGGCAGGGCAGCATTTTGGTGCATGGCACGCACATCCTTGGCATGGCCAGCACGCACAATTGATGCGCAGCAAGGGAGTTTCGGCCAGCAGCAAGCAAGCACGGCCCAGGGAAGCATGGCACGCACCATGCCACCACTGCCCTGCTCTCCCCAAGGGCAGGGCAGCATCCTGATGCTTCCAAGCCTTGGCACGCTAGTTGGATCCTTACACAAGGCTTCCCTGCTCTGCCCTCCACAAGGGCAGGGCAGCCTCCTGGGAGCAACATGGGCCAAAATCCAACCAAAATTCCATTTAAATTCAATTCCTCTCCAAATTGAATCAAGGCCAACCAAACCCATTTCTCCTCAATCCAAAGCAAGAAAAGCCCACATCATCACTCAAAGGCACATGGATCAATTAGATTAGGATTTTCATTTTAATTGTAATTTGTTTTAATTTTCACTTTGTAAAGCCTATATAAAGGCATCAATTCCGTCTCACTAGGGGAGCTGGATGAGAAAAAGGCTAGCTCACTAAGGAGTGTTAGGATTTGATAGCTCTCTCTTTTAATTTTCCTTTCTGCTTGAATCTTGGATTGAGATTTGAAGGAATTCTGTTTCATTCTTGATCTAAGATTGCTCTTTGTTGATTTTCTGCATAATTCAGTGAATTGAGTTTTGGATCCAAGTTTTTCTCTACGGCTTTCATCTTTCTTTCTTCTTCAATTTGCTTTCTACTTTGATCAAGGAAGGGATTGAGATCTAAACTTGTTTTCTAGTCTCCTCCACCCCTGAGATCTTCAACTTTCCTTTAGCTATTGAAATTGAGCTGCATTTTACTTTCTGTTTCATTCCTCTTCTGCTACATTTACTTTTCTGCAATTTCCTTTCCTGCATTCTCCACTTTCACATCTTTATTCACATTGAGCTTGATTTAATTTCCTGCACATTTACATTTTCTGCAATTTAAATTTCTAGTTGCTTAATCTATTGCTCTCTTTAAATTCCAGCACCCCAGCCCCTTTACTATTCATGTAATTTACTTTTCTTGCAATTTAAGTTTCAGCTATTTTACTTTCTTGTTATTTAAGTTACTTGCAATTTTACTTT
Source organism: Arachis stenosperma (assembly GCF_014773155.1). NCBI lineage: Eukaryota > Viridiplantae > Streptophyta > Magnoliopsida > Fabales > Fabaceae > Arachis > Arachis stenosperma. The sequence goes on from NC_080378.1 coordinate 93,355,361, forward strand.
CTGCACTTTAATTTTCCTTGCTATTTACTTTCTGTTGGCTACACTTCATCCAAATTCACTTAAATGTTAGCTTGACTAAACTAATCACCCACTAAAATTGCTTGATCCATCAATCCCTGTGGGATCGACCTCACTCTAAGTGAGTTATTACTACTTGATGCGACCCGGTACACTTGCCGGTTGGATTTGTGTGTTGGAAATTCATTTTTCCACAAAAACACCATCAAGTTTTTGACAAAAACTTGATGTGTGGAAAACGATCCAACACAAAACTCACCGGCAAGTGTACCGGGTCGCATCAAGTAATAATAACTCACATGAGTGAGGTCGATCCCACAGGGATTGAAGGATTGAGCAATTTTAGTTTAGTGGGTGATTTAGTCAAGCGAATCAAGTTTTGGTTGAGTGATTTGTGTTTAACAAGAAGTAAATGACAGTAAATGTAAAGGGAGAAGGGAGAAATGTAGTAAATTAAAGAACAGGAAAGTAAATTTGCAGAAACTTAAAGAACAAGAAAATAAATGACTGAAACTTAAAGTGCAAGAAACTTAAATTGCAGTAACTTAAATGGCAAGAAAGATAAATGGCTTGAATATAAAAGGGGTTTGAGGACTGGGATTGCAGAATCTAAACCAAGAGAAAGTAAATGGCAACAATTAAGAGAGCAAAAATTGAGTCAGAAGCAATAAGCATTCGAACAGAAAGGAAATAAAATGCATCAAGGTTCACAGAAGAACCCAAAGTGAATTTTGATCTCAGGACTCAAGAGCTTAGGTAGCAGAGCCTAAAACTCAATTTCCTTCCCAGATCTGAGTTATCAAAGCAATTGACAGAAAATTTAAGAAGAAGCAGTAAAGGAAATTGAAATTGATTTGAATTATGCAGAGAAGATTTAGAGAGAGTTTGAATGGGAATTGAGACAGAATTTCCTCAATTTCTCACTCCCAAAACTCAAAGCAAGAAAATTAGAAGTGCCTAGGCAAGAATGAGGAAGAAGAGAGATCAATTCTCCTCCCCAATTCTCAGAGATCTCAGTCAAGTCACCAAGAACAAGTGCCAAAGCTCCAAAGAAAGGTAAAATTCAAAAGTGAAGGTAAAAATGCCAAAAGTAAAAGTTCAAAGGTTCAAAAAAGTCAAAAGTGAAAGTAAAGGTCCTAATTACATCAAACTAACTCCTATTTATACACTTTCTATTCTTGGATTTTTGGATTTGGATGGGCTTTTGAATTGGTGAAGAAATGAATTAAAATGGGATTTTAATTTGAATTTTCGGCCCATTAAAAGTCACTCCCAGGAGGCTGCCCTGCCCTTGTGGAGGGCAGGGCAGAAAAATGAAGCTTGGTGCGAGAATTGGTGCGTGTTGGTGCAGCCTTGTGCGAGCTTGGCGCGGCAGAATTTTCCTTGGTGCGTATGATGCTGCCCTGCCCACGCCAAGGGCAGGGCAGGAAAGGTTTGGTGCGCCAGGGACGTGAGTTGGTGCGCGCTTGGTGCTGCCATGGGAGAAAATTGGTGCGCGCGTTGGTGCTTCTTGGTGCGCCACACACGATGCTGCCCTGCCCGCGCCAAGGGCAGGGCAAAGTCCCTTCCTTCACGGCCCGTGTTCGAAACTGGGCGGACGCATGCGCTACAATTATTTTCTTGGTTTCTTGGCACGGTAGTGAACCTTAGTGCTTAGCTTGCTCATGGTCCCTTGTTCGATCCTTGTGGCATGCATGGTTGATATTTTTTTCTTGAATTTCTTCCTTGGAGAGCCCGATTCTGCCCTCCACAAGGGCAGGGCAAGGTTCTCTTCCTCTTGGTTCCAAGGCACATTTTGTGCTCTGCCCTTGGAGTGGGCAGGGCAGAATTGCCTTCCTTTGCTTGGTCACCTAATGTTGCCCTCCTAGAGGGCAGTGTGCCCTTGTGGAGGGCAATGTTTGCCTCCTCCTTGCTTGCGGCACGCTTCTCCTCCCTTTTGCCACACTTTCCTTTCCTTGTGCTACACTTTTTAGGCCACGCTTTTCATTTTCTTTTCTTTTCTTCACCTATAATAAACCAAACAACCACTCAAAGTATCACTAAATTCAAGAGGCTTATAAATCAATTAAAATTCAATTAAAATGAGCTCAAACCTCATGGATTAACATTAATTTCATGGTGGTTGCTTGATTTAGAGAAGTTATGCATTTTTACTCCAAATCACTTACTTAGGATACAAGAAAGTGCATAAATGCTAACAAAACAAGTAAAATTAGCTTGAAAAATGGGTATATGATGACTTGTCATCACAACACCAAACTTAAATCTTGCTTGTCCCCAAGCAAGCATCAAAACTAAGAGTATATGAAATGAATAAGAAAAGGATATTATCCTTATTATGCAGATAGCAGAACTTGATCCATGGGGCATTTATGCAGACAATGACAACTCAAGTTATTGTTCCTGTTACATAATACATATCTTTCTTCAAAAGCTTGCTAAACTTGCTGTTATAAGGCTCACTTTTTGATTCCTCCCTTGCTAACTTTTCTTGGCTTATAATGCTTTAACAAGCTTATTATTCTTTTAGAGGTTGGGTGTCAAATGCTGCAGCATAGCCTTTGGCTTTATTTTCTTTTCTTTTGCTCAACATCTTTCCACCACAGACACATGGCTCATTAATTCTTCCTAGGATCATTGATGCCCAGCATCTCTTTGGATAACTAAGTGTTTTGTATCTAAGTTGCTCTTTATTGTGGATTTTCAATTGGCCATCCCAAATCAGTTGATCTAAGTGACCGGGTTTTAAAATACCCCTTAGAATTTACTCATCCAAGCAGATCTTAGTACAAGAACACCACAGGCATATGTCCTAGGGTCCAAGCTATTGGTGTCCAACCTTTATTCTTTGTTTTTCTTGCCATTTTGGCTTTTTCTTTCCCTTTTCTTTCTGTTTTTGTTACCAAGGGTTGTTTCATTATTGATAGGAGTCTTTGTAACAGCAAGCTAACTCACAATTGAATGAGAATGATATTATGCATCAATTATTTCATGAGTCATGCATTTAATCAAGCACATGTACCACCACCAACTTCCATTCATACTTATGCAACATTGGATATTTCACTTTTCAATTCAAACCAAACTCTTTTATTCAAGCATATGGGAAACAAAACAATTTTCAAGCTAAGTGGTGGATAACAAGCATTATGCAGACTTATCATTTTTAACAAGTTATTTATTAACTAACTAAAATGAAGAGCAAAGAACAGAAAATGCATAAAGTAAAAGAAATAAATGATGGAGGCATATCATGTTTCAGACATGCATCTCCTTATTAGAGACATGAAAGAGGAAGTATGAAGGAACTTTGCCACCTTCTAATGGTCATGGCTGCTGCTTGATTCTCCCTTCTTCTTCTTTCTCTTCCCTGTCTTGGAGTAATCTCGGATCTCTTCACCAGGACATCTTCTACCCCAAACAGAATCTAAGAGTCCTTTGAGCCCAAAATCTTCCAATCTGTTAAAGGTTGACTCAGTGTAGTGATGAGATCTTGCTTGTTGCTTGGCTAAGAATTCAGGGCATTGTTCAAATGGCTTGATCTCAGGATTGAGTGTTGGCAAATTGTGGGTCAAGTACTCCAACCTTGCTTGCATGTTTTCATCATACTCCATTCTTTGTACGTGTCTAACTTCTCCCATGGTATGATGAACATTCTTCCATTGATATAGGTTGTGACTATATTCCTCTGCTTTAGCTTGACTAAAATACAACTTATCATATGATTCCTTGAATTCTTTGTATTGCTTTTTTTGTCCTTCAAGAATCTGTGCTTGAAATTCTTGCTGCTGAGTCATCATTTGTTGTTGCCATCTCTCTTGTTTCTCCTCCATTTGATGCTGCCAAGCCTCTCGTTCCTCTTTTTCTTTCAAAAATTGCTCCATGAATTCAGGATGGGGCTCTAGATATTTCTCTTGGCCCTCCTGATTTTGGCCTTGTTGGGCCTGCATGAGTTGATTTTGACCTTGTTGAGCCTGCATGAGCTGCTGAGATAGTTCTTCAATTGATCTTTGCAATTGGCTCATATCTATGGCATCATAAACTTGATTTCGTCCTTCCTCTCTTTGTGATCTCCTTTGTCTAGGAGCTACTACCCCTTCTTGGTCTTCTTCTTCATTCATTCCCTCCATGCTCTTCTTGGTAATCCATTTCCCTTTCTTCACTTTTATTGTATCCTCATCTTCAAAAATTACTCCAGCTTTGTCACATAGCCTGAGGATGGTACTTGGATGTCCAAGACTCTTTGATTTGCTTGTGCTATCGGCCATTTCTTGAATACTGTCAGCTATGAGTTGTGCGAGGTTGATCTCACCTCCATGCAAGATGCAGTATGTCAAGAGTGCTCGTTTGATTGTGACCCAAGAAGCATTCCCCGTAGGAAGGATAGATCTTCTCACTATTTCATACCATCCCTTAGCCACAGGAGTGAGATTTATCCTCCTTATGTGACTTGGAACTCCCTTTGAATTTCTCTCCCAATCAGTGTTCTCCACACATAACCCTTGCAAAATTTCATCAGGATTATTTTCCCTTTGCAATCTAGCCTCATAACTAGGCTCTGGATAGGTTATGGTTCTCAACTTAAGGGCTCTTGTGATGGCTGCTGGACTGAAGCTCACTTCAACTCCTCTGACATAACTTGTGTAAGGAACACTATCTTTATTTACCTTCACAGCATTAGCATAGAACTCCCTAATCATAACTGCACTGATGTCAGTTAGAGGAGCACACAAGAGCTCCCACCTTCTTTCTTTAGTAATTTGCCCCATGATGGGGTATTCTTCTTTCCTTAAATCAAAACCTTTCTCATAGATGACATTCTTTGCCTCCATGAACCTATGATATCTCCCTTCATGGAATTGGGATCTAAATTTGGTTGCATCAAAAGATGGAGGTTCGGTTACCATAGGTTCCTTTCCCGGCCTTCTTTTTGAACTTGAAGAGGCCATCAGATTTGAGGTAAGAAGAAAGAAGAAGTGAGTGTAGAAGAAATGTGTGTTGTGTTTGGGAAGAGTTTTGGTTCGGTTCTGTTGTGAGGTAAGGGAATTATGTTGGCTTTGAAAGTGGAAGAGAGTATGGTTTTCATATGAAAGTGGCTTGAATGAGAATGTGTATGCCGTGTTGGTGCCAACGGCTACTTATAGGCCAAGTCTTCAAGCTTCTCAACAAAACCACAATGAATGAATGAAGAAGGAACCGTTAGTGCTCATGAAGGGTTGAGATTGAGTCGTTCATCTAGAGGACTCATGGAATGGACGGTCTGCATGCATGGTTGAGGCTTGACGAGGATCCTCTTCCCATTGGCTACATGCATTTAGGTGTCCAAGGATGCATGCATGCAAACAAATTCGGCTTCCCCATGAGCGCGTTCTCCTAGGCACATGTGACCTTCCTCACATAGCTTCTCCTAGCCGTGGCCCCTCCTTGTGTTTATCTTAATCTTTTTTTTCTCCTGCAAGATTCAAGATAGCTAGCCTTAGATCATTAATATGGCCGTTGGCAATTAATTTGTATTAAATGAAAAAAAATTGTTTTGTTTTGTTTATTATTATGAAAAATATTTTCATGGTCAATTGTGTCCCTTAATTAAAGATGTTAAAGGTTGGTGAACACCAAACTTATCTTTTATTTAGGGGATGGCTTAGCAATGCAAACCATTCTTCACAATTGATGCATTTTAAATGACTGATGCATGATCCTTTTGTGTATGGTTTTGAATCCATGATTGGGAAATGATCCTCTGAACATTGTTGCATATGCAGACACCAAACTTAGTGTTTGGTCACATGCTTTATCAAAAGACTTATGCATATGCTCTAAAAGACAATCCTCTTCTTTGAACAATGAACTTGGGTGTGCCTTAAGGTACACCAAACTTAGAAGTTTGCCATGTGCTTCAAAATGATATATGCATTTACCAGGCATGAAAATTCAAAATCATATTCAGAGGAATCATAGCTTATTAAATGAAAGAGAAGACAGAAATCTTAAACCATGGGTTGCCTCCCATGAAGCGCTCTTTTATTGTCATTAGCTTGACATTAACCTCCCTTTAAGGTGGTTGATGTTGGTGATGTCTCAACTTGTCACCTCTCACTGTCAGCTTTCTCTGTGTGCTTTGATGCTCAATTTCCATATGCTCAAGAGAAAGTATTTGGTTGACAGTGTAATAATCTTCTGCTCCCTGCTGTTGGTATACTAGTTGCACTTTATCTCCTTTAGAAAATCCTTCAGTTGGGATTCTCTTGTTCTTCCACCCTTTGTGAGCCTTTTTCTTATTCTTCATCTTTTTCTTGCTTGTTGATCTCCCTTTCTTGACAGTTACTTGAGTTGTGATGCCTTCCTTCTTGCTAATCACCCCTGCTTCCTTGTGAATCCCTTTTTCTTCTTGCATCTGTTTGTTTTTCTGTTCCACTTCCTTTTCAGTTGATTGCTTTGGAAGGAGATCATCACTCATTTTGCTTGTTTCTTCATCCTTTTGTAATTCTGGGAAGACTTTCAGGATGATGCTCTCCTCATGCATCCTGAGGGTTAACTCTCCTTGCTCTATGTCCACAATGGCTCTAGCAGTGGCCAAAAATGGTCGACCAAGTATTATGGAGTCACTTCCATTTTCTGAAGAATCCAGGATCACAAAGTCTGCTGGATAGATGAACTTGCCAACCTTAATTAAAAGGTTCTCAATCAGCCCCTTAGGATATACTACTGATTGGTCCACCAATTCCAAGGACATCTGTGTTGGTTTTATCTCCTCTATGCCAAGCTTTTTCACTAGAGAATATGGGATTAGATTTATGCTTGCTCCTAGATCGCACATCCCCTTGTTAATGAACAGATTTCCAATAGTGCATGGTAAGAAGAAACCTCCAGGGTCTTCAAGCTTGGGAGGGAGTCCCTTTTTAATGAGTGCACTGCATTCTTCACTAAGCATCACCGTTTCCTTCTCATTCCACTGTCTCTTCTTGTTAATGAGCTCCTTTAGAAACTTGGCATACAAAGGCATTTGTTCCAGTGCCTCAGCCAGAGGTATGTTGATTTCCAACTTCTTAAAAGTCTCAAGAAATTTGTGGAAATGCTGATCCTTTGTTTCCTTGTGAAATCTCTGTGGATAAGGTAGTGGTGGTGTTGAGCTTTTCTCCACTTGATGTTGTTTTGGAATTGGTTCCTCCAAGATCTTCTTTCCTTTCTTCAAATTCCGTGGCTTATTGTCTTCCTCTGTGAGTTTTTCTGGGACATTCTTGGTCATCATGTCCTTGTTGATGGCTTCATCATTCTTAGTTGGCTCAGTGTCATTCTCCATAAGCTTCTTTGTTGCTCCTTGGTTACTATCTGTTAACACTTTTCCACTTCTTAGTTGCACGACCTTGCATTCTTCCTTTGGGTTGGGAATGGTGTCACTAGGTAGTGAACTTGATGGTTTTTCAACAGAAATCTTCTTGGAGATTTGTCCAATCTGCCTCTCTAGGTTCTTCATGGAGGCTTCTTGATTCTTGGTTGTCAATTCTTGGCTCTTCATTAGTTTCTCCATGAGCAGCTCTAGATTGGTGATTCTCTGTGAGTCTTGTGAGATGGGTTAATTTTGGGGTGTTGATGGATGAAGATAAGTGTTTTGGTTAGTTGGGTGGTTATTGGGTGGGTATTGGTTAGAATTTGGGTAGTTGTTTTGTGGTTTTCTGTATGTATTTTGGTTAGTGTTTGGCTGGGGGTTGTGGTTTGTGTTTTTCCAATTGTTCTGGCCTGTGTTTCTTTGCCATGGTTGTTGGTTTTGATTATGGTTGTCTCCCCATCTGAGGTTGGGATGGTTCTTCCAAGATGGATTGTAAGTATCACCATAGACTTCATTTGTTCCAGGATTTTGGTTGTGCATGTATTGGACTTGCTCTTGTTGTTGCTCTTCTTGAGTTTCTTCACTTTGCACCCAAGTGGTTGGAGGTTGGCTTGTGGTGCTCACTGCTGCCACTTGCAAGCCATCAATTCTCTTAGCCATTTGCTCAAATTGTTGTTGAATCTGCTGCTGCATCATCTTGTTCTGAGCCAGAATAGAATCAACTCCTTCCAATTCCATTACTCCTCTTCTTTGTGATGGTTGGCGTTGTCTTTGATGAGCAAAGAAATATTGGTTGTTGGCCACCATGTCAATGAGGTTTCGAGCTTCTTCTGTGGTCTTCATGAGTTGTAGTGAACCTCCGGCAGAGTGATCAAGAGCTTCTTGAGCTTTAAGAGTGAGTCCCTCATAGAAGTTTTGTAACTTATCCCATTCAGTGAACATCTCTGGTGGACACTTCCTCAATAGAGCCTTATATCTTTCCCATGCTTCATATAAGTTCTCGGCTTCTAATTGAGTGAACGTTTGAACCTCAGTCTTCAACCTTAGGATTCTTTGAGGGGGATAAAATTTAGCAAGGAACTTGCTCACCAAGTCATCCCAGTTGTTGATGCTTTCTTTTGGAAAGGTCTCTAGCCATTGAGTGGCTTTATCTCTGAGAGAGAATGGGAAGAGCAGCAACTTGTAGCTATCAGGAGATACACCATTTGTTTTCATTGTGTCACAGATTCTCAAGAAGGTAGACAAATGTTGATTTGGATCCTCCAAAGGCCCTCCTCCAAAAGAACAATTATTTTGAACCAGAGTGATGAGTTGTGGCTTGAGTTCAAAATTGTTTGCATTGACATTGGGAGGAAGAATGCTACTCCCACAATGCCTTGCATTTGCAAATGTGTATGAAGCCAAGACTCTTCTCTGTTGTTGATTATTGTTGGCTCCTTCTCCTGGTTGATTGGTATCTCCTTCCATGTCTTGGAATTCCTCCTCAAATTCTTCTTCTCCAACAATGTTCTTCCCTCTTTCGGCTCTTCTTATTCTCCGAAGAGTCCTTTGATCAATTTCAGAGATAATAGGGGAAGATCTTCCTATACCTGACATACAAACACACAACAATAAACACACAGACCCAGAAAATTAATAAAACTTCAATCTATTGCTAGAATGAGGTTTTAGTTAGTTTAAGCAAAAATTCAAACAGTTAGTGTGTTAGTAAGAATTAGAATAACAGAAAAGAAAAAGTGCTTAATCTAGACCTCCACTTCACTTAATCATTGTCAATCTATTTCAATCCCCGGCAACGGCGCCAAAAACTTGATGGTGTTTTTGTGGAAAAATGAATTTCCAACACACAAATCCAACCGGCAAGTGTACCGGGTCGCATCAAGTAGTAATAACTCACTTAGAGTGAGGTCGATCCCACAGGGATTGATGGATCAAGCAATTTTAGTGGGTGATTAGTTTAGTCAAGCTAACATTTAAGTGAATTTGGATGAAGTGTAGCCAACAGAAAGTAAATAGCAAGGAAAATTAAAGTGCAGAAAGTAAAATTGCAAGTAACTTAAATAACAAGAAAGTAAAATAGCTGAAACTTAAATTGCAAGAAAAGTAAATTACATGAATAGTAAAGGGGCTGGGGTGCTGGAATTTAAAGAGAGCAATAGATTAAGCAACTAGAAATTTAAATTGCAGAAAATGTAAATGTGCAGGAAATTAAATCAAGCTCAATGTGAATAAAGATGTGAAAGTGGAGAATGCAGGAAAGGAAATTGCAGAAAAGTAAATGTAGCAGAAGAGGAATGAAACAGAAAGTAAAATGCAGCTCAA